>NW_022103905.1:4686824-4688920 GCF_000313985.2 Echinops telfairi
GAGAACATTCATTCTAACGTGTGGTGGGTCTCTCGGGGAGAACTCACCAGAAAAGTATCTTCCTGGGATCTCCTTATCTCGTGCTTTGTGGGCCCTTTGGTATTCCCCTCATCTGTAAGATGATGTCCTAGTTTGAACTCTGGGATGTTTTATTTTAAAAGATAAGGAAACAATTGGGAAGCCAGGAATATAATAGAAAGAAAACAAAATGAGTTAGGGACTTTCTCTAGTGCCTGAATAAATTGGGAATCCTTTCATTCTTAAATAACAGAATACAAGGGTAGCGGTGATTTAAACAAATCATGCTTATTTTTCTCAAATAGCAAAGGATCTAGAAGTGGTCCTTAGCATTGTCCTCAAGCTGCAACACACTTTTTAAGGGCATCTTTCTTTGTCTATCTTTCTTTCCCCCTTTCTTGCTACAGCCCAAATAATGTATGTATTTGCTACATGTTTATCTTTGCCTAACTTTTACTGTATTGGTAATAAACTAATCAATTAGATTTTCTTCCTGAGCAAGCTCAAAGTGAATAGGAAAGAGAAGTTAATAATCATGATCAATCAATTAAATGGAGCTTCTTCTTCTGGCAGCCTGGGCTTGATTAACCTACTCTTATTAACATATTATTTACCTTAGGGCAATTAACAAGTGGTTAATGGGGTCCAATGGGTTCATAGCTCCTGAAGATAAAACATAAATATGAAACTTTTTCTTTGAACCTGCTTGTTTCCTTTGGTTACTTTTAACCAGACAAGTAGAGAGGCACCCACATATTGACTGACCTCTTTGACTTTTCCTTGTCGCTGCTTGCAAGAACTTGAGCAAAAGCAGATGCTTCACCAAAGGGTGATTTCCAATTGTGAAGTTCTGAATCTCCCAAATGAGGAAACGATTATTGTTTAGGGAATGTTTCTAAACAATAAAACATTTGCTCTTTTTCTATGCAACTCTGCCTGTTGGCTTCAGACAAGCATTCTCCCAGTGTCTGCCTTTTACTCCCATTCCATTTCAGTAATTTTGAAAAAGTTTTTACTGTGAGTTAAGTGAGGTGTACAGAGAATAACATAATCTTGTATAAAACAAATGATCAATCTTCCAAAGGCTGGCCCCGCTTCCCGTATTGTTTGCAATGGCCCTCTTGTTGGATATTGCCTTCCCCTGCACCCAAAGTGACACCTGTCAATCCTCCAGTCAGTGTCCTCCTTGCCCTTATCTTCCCCCCAGCCCCATTCCTGATGACCATCAAAGTTGATTTTTTTTAGTGTGAAAGCCTGTTCTTGATTTTTAAAATAATAGAGGTTTCATATAATATTTATCCTTTTGTGACTGACCGATTTCACTCAGCATAATGTTCTCCAATCCTATCCGTTTCATGTGGTGCTTCGTAGATTCATCATTATTCCTTAGCACTGCATGCTATTCCAATGTGTGTGGACCAAAGTATAGTGATCTATTCTTCCACATGTGAGCTTTTCGGATCTGTCCATCCTCCTGCTATTTGGAATAGTACTGTGGTGAGCTTGGGTGTGCATACCTCAGCTTGTTCTTCTTTAGGGAGAGGGCACACGGGGGCACATGGTACCCCTAATCCCAACTGCTTGAAGAAGGGTCTTCCCACTGTCCACAGTGGTCATACTGTCTCACAGCACCACCAGCAGGCTATGAGCTTCCAATCACTCTGCACCCTCTACAGCAGTTGTTATTTTCTATTTTTGTGGACTTTGCTATCAATGCTGCTGTAAGGCGATATCTCCTCATTGTTTTGATTTGCCTTTCTCAGATGGCTAATGTTTTTGAGTATTTCTTCATATAATTAGCAGCAGCCTGAATTTCTTTGGTGATTTATCTGTCCATGTGTCCTGCCTTTTACAACATTGCCCCATTTTTCTGTTTTACTTGGTTGTCATCAGAAATATCATACAACTCTTCTCCACAAGATTCCACGGTTCCAGACAACATTTGTTCTTTAAAAAATATTTCTCTTTTTCAGGTGTCCATGACAGCTTGCCATAACCCAGCTACTCTTCTTGATTCTGAGGCTCCATGATCTTAAATGCTGGCTTTATTAAAGATCTCTCTCTTCAATTTAATACGC
>NW_022103905.1:4689598-4691870 GCF_000313985.2 Echinops telfairi
TGCACTCTTGGATTTTCCCAGTGAAATGAAAATGTATATTAACTAAAAAAAAAAAAAGCCCATACTTGGATGGCCATAACCAGTTTCTCCGTAATAGCCTCAAACTGGAAAGAACTCAAATGGCCTAGACAGGTGAATGGAAAAACAAATTGTGGTAGAGATTATCATGGAAGCCTACTTATCAATAAAAATCCATGAACTATGTTGAGAATATTTGAAATTACCAAGCAATATACAGAAGGGAAAACTAAAAAGCCACTGAGAGAAGGCAGATGATAGAACTGCAGAAACTTGATTATGAAGTTCAAGGCAGAGTCCATGTGTGCTCCCTTTGACTGATTCTCCTTTCAGCTGTGTTAAATCAATGCCGATAATTATCCCCTGAGTTTTGAAAACTTTATTCTAGGTAAACATAACAGTGAAGTGCATCAAATATCAATGAGTATAAAAAATATAAGTGTCAGCTTTGTGAATTTTCCCCCAGTGAGCCCAGACATAAAATCCCCACCCGGATGAATCAGTCATGTATCAGAAGCCTAACGAGCCTCGCTTTGTCCTGCTCCGGTCACCAACCATGCTCTTTCCCCTGCAAGCTCACATTCTGACTTCGGTGACCGTCCATTAGTTCTGCTGGTTTTGTGCTTTACATAACTGAGATGGAAATGTATGGACAATAGTAACATGGGATTATTGTGCCCCCACTCAAACCACCTCCTCAATCGTTGCCTCTCTGAGGTTTCTACATTGGAACCCTTAAAGGTAACTTCTTTGTCATCCTGTCCCCATTCTTCGTTTTGTCAGCTAGCTAGCTGTATTCTCAGATCATGTTTTCTAGACTCCTCCCTGGCCCTTTGTTGCAATCAGCACTGGTTTAGGAGGCTATTGACAAAAAGATAAGAAATCAAGTAGGCGAGCTCAAACTAATGCTTACCTGGCCTCGTTATTAACCTCCTTGTCCTGAACTTGTCTTTCTAATGCTTCCAACAGGACTGCCCTAAAATACTAACGTGAGCACACACCTGCTTCAGAGCAAACCACATCTGTGTTTTGTCTTCAGAAGAATATGCAATCCAAACCAGTCCCTGCAAGGCCTGGCTCTGTGCTGTTTCCAGGCTCACTGAGCCGGCACATCCCAACATGCTGTGAACACAGGTCATATAATATCACTTGCAGTCTCCAAAATATAAAAACCCTTTCACACACATTGAAGTATTTTCATATGCTCACATTTCTTCCCAAAATGCTTTCCTACCTGTTTAGCTGCCTAGCAAACAGATCGAACCATTCAACCATGAAACGTTAATTAAAATCACCTCACTACTCCCCAGCCTTACCCACAGAGACAGTAAGTAGGTACATGGTATAACCTATAAATATCTCTCTGTAGCGCTTTTAACATGTGACTATGTCTCAGCTTCCCTCCATGGGCCGTAAATTAAGATTCCCCCGACTTCTCCCAGTATTTACCGTGCCTACAAGAGTCTACAATGAATATTTGTCCTATTTGAAGGGGTGAATAGAAATGAAGAATAAAATAAATGCCCAATAGAAGCATAATGATCTTCGCAAGAAGCACCCAGCAAACAAGGGATACATTTCACATGGTTCAGGAGTTGGAAACTCAGTCTTCATGAACAGGTAGAATTTATGAAGTCTGAGAATGAGGCAGTAAAACGATCTCTCATACTCACAAGCGGGAACATTTCTTTGAGAAAAGCATTTCTGGTTGTTATCAACCACCAATTAGAGGAGACTTATTGGCAAACTGTGCTACAAATGGGCCTGCCAACCTCAAGGTCAGAAGTTCAAAACCACCAGCCACCCCTTATTAAGAATGATGGGACAGTCTGCTTCTTAAAGGCGTATCGCCTTGGAAACCACGGGGGCAGTTCTGCTCTGTCTTGTAGGGGCCCTAGGAGTCAGGGTTGACTCAATGGCAGTGAGTTTAGTTTGGTTCATCTTTAGAATATTGCAGCCAATAAAGCGACTCTTTGAGCCCGGCCAGGACATTCAAATAGGCTCTCAGTCACCAGATGTTTATACTCATTTTCTCTTGGACCTATTTTGAGCAGCTGGAAATCCCATAGCAAGCATTGGCCTGGGGTTTGAACAGTCCTGGGTTCAAATCTCTGCTGCTTGGAGTGTTTGTTGATGACTGGTCTGCCTTAAGATTTCCCTGTATGTCTCCCCTATACAGAACATGAAGCAGAGCTCAAAACCGCCGTCAGCTCTGTGGGAGAAAGATGGGGGTGTCTACTCCATAGTAGTTCCA
>NW_022103905.1:4692403-4694246 GCF_000313985.2 Echinops telfairi
CAGCCAGCTCCCTCCACTTGATTTTCAACAGATTCAGAGACCCACTCATTCCATCTGATTTGTGTTCAGAAGAGATAACGAGAAACAAACGTCTGAAGGTAAAACCCATGTGCCCTGTCAGCTAGTTTTGAAGCTCCAGTCAAAGTTACACATAAATGAATGTATTCTTACCCTAACAATCTTTATTCTGGTTTCTTTCAGCAATCGCGTGTAAGCATCTAGTGCAGACATACCTCTGTCTGGCACTGTGAAGAGTGGGACCCAGGATTTACCTTCTCAGGGCAGTAAATGAAGTAATCTCAACTTAGCATCGGCTTACCTGTTCCTTAAAGATGCCACATGCCTTCATTTATTTAGCATATACTTTGTAAGCACATGCAAAGTATCTGAGGGCTCAGGCATTGGATGAAACAGAATAATTTTCAGGACTGTGCAGGACTGGGCAGTCGTTCAATCTGTTGTTCAGAGAGTGGCTGTGAGTCTGAAGGGGCCCAGTGTCACCTAACACCACCGTGAGGGGCTATGAGTTGGAACCAACCGGGTGGCAATGAGATTGGGGTTTTTGCTGTTGTGTGTTTTCTTTTTGAATGAGGCACACTTGTGGTGCAATGGTTAGGGACGCAGCTGCCAACCGATTCAGTTGAAACAACATAGACGAGATCCTGGAATCGCAAAGCGTAGTGTCTATGATCATGGGTTAACAACTGTTTGGTCCATTTCTCAGGTTCCCCAAGTCCAAGTGAGATGTGCAGAAGGAACAAAACACATATACAATATAACTATCTGGCAAAATTTGTATTGAAAAGCAGATAGCCGGATGCTTACAAAACAGCCCAAGATGTAGAAAATGGAAACTATTTTGATGACACATATTTGCTTTAGGGCCAAAATCTAGAGGTATCTTTAATAGGTGACATGGGCCAGGTGTAACTGTATTAGGAGCAGTATTAGGAGTAGCGATCATAAATGGCAAAGAAATGGAACCAGATGGAGGGGTCAGAGACAGAGTGAACCTCCAAGACTTTAGATAGAAAGGACCTGTATTCGTTTCCTACTGTACATAACAAATTCCCATCTAGCTAATGACTTAAAAGACTACCTATTAGTTATCTCTCAGTATTTGCCGGTCAAGAGTCTGGTCGGGGTCTCAAAGGGCAGCAAGCCAGGTGTTGACTGGCTGTATCCTCACGCGGTGGTCTGGGACCGTTTTCCAAACAGCCATGGTTGCTGACAGGACTCTCTTTTCCTTGCAGCTGTAGAGCTCCTGGAGTCTGCCTCAAGCCTCTCAGGAGAGCATTTCTCAGACACTTCTCTTTCGTTTAAAGTGCTCACCTGGTTAGGTCAGGGCTATCCAAGTTATCACCCTTCCAACAAACTCAAAGTAGACCCAGGATCAGAATGTAAACCAGAATGTAAACCAATGAAAGGTCATGTTAAATTTTTGCCTGAGGCCAAAAAAATGTTCAAGAAGAAGCCCCATGCAGTTCCCGGTCCTCTCCCAGCGCGTGCCTGCTCTCCCTGCCCGGAGGGACTCTGCGTGGTCAGGAGCTGGGCTGCAGGGCACAGCACCCCATCTCTGGCTGCATTCCTGCCCGTGACTACAAGTAGGATACCTGATCACACTGATGCCGGGAATAAAGAGTTCACGCCAGGTATTTTTATTTTATCCTTGTTGCCAATAAGTGCCCTACTTTTAAAGCAATCATGGCACCATGTGACTATTTTGTAGGCTTACTTGTAGAGGAAATTTCAGAAGCGCTGGTTGTGATTCTCCTTGGTAATGAAGTAGAGAAGATTAGGTTCAACTTGCTCACTAATGGCAAATATTGTGATTAGGGAAAAA
>NW_022103905.1:4695136-4696901 GCF_000313985.2 Echinops telfairi
CAGGCCAGTGGGTGGGAAGTCTTGTGGATCCAATGGTCTTGTAAGCATCTCAGCATGGACAGGGGTCTCCATGTGGCTTCTCTGGCTCCAAGTGTCTTGCTCCAGCAGCCTCTTTCCATGTGTCTTCTCCACAGGGATGTCTCACTGGGAGTCAGCCAAGACAGAGAGCGTCTTCCTCCTCCAAGGAGGAACACTGAAGTTCCCAGAATCCTCAGGAGAAGGCCATGCCCGCACAGAGGCCTCATTGGCTGTATCCTGATTGAGGGGCTAGACTCCACCCATGCACACTTAACCCTCAAATTATCACCAGATTATATAACTTCCACATTTGGTGTGCAGCTTTTCAAATCCAATGTGTAATAGGACCGATTTCAAGGATGAGGCAGAATGGTTTGGCAGCTACACTTTCAGAAATGCTGGACTATAAGGTAGCAGTCAAATTAAGTGACCTTAATTAGCTAGACAAAAAAACCTGGGTGACACTGTGGGCTAGTCACGGGACTGTTAACCACTGTTTGAACAGTTCAAAGCCACCAGCCTCTCCACAAGACAAACAGAAGACTGCCTAATCCTGTCATTTCTAATCTCAGAGAAGCTTTGAGTTTCTCTATAGGGCCACTGGGTTTAGAATTAACTCCATAGCAGTGGGTAATTATGTAGACAAGGTGATCTTGGGCTGGACTATAAAGATATCAGGGTGGAAATGTGGCTTCCCTTTTTGGAGGGTGTTATTTAGGTCGGATTCTCTCCCAGAAAACAGAACTTTGTGTGACTCAGAGAAGCTATTTACTAGAAACATCTTCCCTCCCCTCCATCTCTTTTAGCTCTGAAAGCCTGCATTTTACCAGTTAGACATAGAACATCAGAGAATTCTATAATACAAGGTAACAACATAATGCAACTAAATGAGACAATAAGAGCTCCCTTCACATATACTTGTGGGATTCTTTCTATCTATGTTCAGCTGGGGAAAAATCCATTCAACGAATAAAAAGCTTTCACAGATTACAAATCAGCCACAAACACAAACAAACTACAAATACTTAAGAAAGATCTATAATCAGAAGAGCCAAAAAAAATTAGCTTATTTAGAAATTATAGCATTTTTTGTCATCAACTAAATTAGAAGAAAATAGACCCTTGACATTCTTCTTCCTTTAGTAGGAAAATTTCCGTGGAACAACTTGAGAAGTTTTGAATAAGCTTATAATGAACAAAAAATAAAAATGGAACTTAATTAATTCAGATTCTTTTCTTGTGGTAAAAGAACAGTGTTAGAAGTGCAGGATACACGTAAGCACTGTTCAGTACATTATAGTTAGGTTGGTGCCTTTGAACCTGTCTGAACTCAGACTGACCGCAGGCACCACGGAAGGAAGCGGTACCTGATCCTGGGTCGTCTTTACCATCACCGTTATGTTTGAGCCCCTTGTTACAGCCACGGTGCCAATCTGTCTTGGTTAGGGTCTTCCTCTTCTTATCTGAGCATCTACTTTACCAAGCATGGGAGCCTTCTCCAGGGACTGGTCCCTCCTGATGAGCACAGGTCTATTTTTCAGTGTCTCCACTGGTAAGGTTGCCTTCCTGTCTAAAGTCTTTAAAGGAGAAGGTGCTTCTTTGCCTTTTTTTAGTTTCAAGCAGCTACCTATACTCCTCGATGTTCAGTGCTCTTACTTCATTTCCAGGAGCTCTGGTGGCATAGTGTTTATACATTGGGCTGCGATCCACAAGGCTGGCAGTTCAAAACCATTAACTGCTCTGGGGG
>NW_022103905.1:4697312-4705350 GCF_000313985.2 Echinops telfairi
AGTTATGTGAACTCACCAAGCCTTCTTGGGTAGAAGATATAGAAATCTGTTTCTGAAAGATTTACAGATGCAAAATAATATGAAGCAGTCCAACTCTATCTCTGAGGGTTGCTATGATTTCAATAGACTGAACAGCAGTTGGATTTTGTATTTTTCTCTTTACATTGGGCCCAGTCAGATAAACCAGAATAGCGTTTCGATCTCAAGATCCTTAAACTTATCACATTTGCAAAACTTCTTCCATAACATAATAGATTTACCTGTTCTTGGGATTGGGATGCGACAGGCGTTGTTGAGTCTACCACACCTGTACTTCCTCCCAATTTTCCATTAAGCACAAATTCTTGATTCCTAAATGAATTCTCAAGAGTCTCATTTCTCATCCTTTTAGTCTCTCCATCATATTTCTTTCTATACTCTATTCCAGTGAGGAGTATAGAATGTAAGTAGATTAGAACTCAGTCTATAGAATATAACTCACATAACTCGGCATGTATAGATATGGTCTTCATCACTTCAACTGTTTGTTAAAAACATGGAAACCCCATAGTTTCGACTGTTTGCATTATAATTGGGCTGTAGCACCAACCTTTATGACACGTCTACAAGTCTTGTATTCAAAATGTTTAGTGAGTAACCTAATTCTCTGTACATCCAGTGTCTATATTTAATAAGACATTAACATGGTATTCTATAGTGTAGCCATATTTGTTGCTGTTCTGAAAGTCTTCCTAAATACTAACAATGTAGTGAATGCAAATTATAATTACCCACATCATCCACCAAAAACCTATATATAATAACTAAGCTTTATGATATACCAATCACTGCTAACTTAGAACAATCCTGCTACAAAAGCCTTACATCTAAGGAAACAGGGACTGAGCTGAAGCTGAATAAATGGTGGACCCAAAGTATGAAATAAGTTTGTACAGCAATCAACTTCTTTTCATGTCTCCAACTACCTAAATACATCTGTGTGGCTTCCTTCATTGATTTTGTCCTGTGCAGTCATTGCCGCTTCAACGGGTCTCAGCTCACCAGTCTGGGTCCCAATGAAGGACGAGTGTGGATTAACACTCTTTATGTGAAGTCCTAGGTAAAAGCTTCGCATAGCTTCAAGACCTGCCCATAATTATGGAAGTAGGGTGTCTTTTGTTTTTTTAACAGCAAAGAGAAACTCGGGTTTTAATAAAATTTAGTTGTCTTGAGACACCAGCATGAAAGAAGAGTAGAGTATAATAAATACATCAATTTTAGTTGAGCCTCAGATTAGAGTTAGGGCTTTAAAAAAAGAAGCAAATAGCTGCATAGTAGAAAGTCAAGGGGGGTTGGCTAATGAGGAAGATGAGCACAATCAAGGTATATTGATTTCAATTTAACAGCCAGCAAGCCATGATGTTTATGGGACATTTTTGTCTGCTGCCTCTGATCCACTTTCGGTACTGGAGTTCACAAATTATATATATATAAAATAGTGAGAGGCAATTTTGGAAAAAGTCCACCAGATAATGCTGGAAATGAAGTTCTAAGGAACTATTTCCACCATTTTGACTCGAGATACAAAACTATAATTCTGGGGAAAGCTAGGTGTGGTAGAGAGTTTTCTTTTCCCTAGTCTTCTCCCAAAGGAAAAAAATGTCAATTTTTTTTTCTCCAAGACACACCATTTAAGGAATTCATGGACACTGGGATTTTATCAAACTCAGCTTTGCATTATGATGCGCATCATATATTTCTGTTTCCCTTATTAGATTGAATGTCTATTGAAAATAAGGAATATATCTGCAAAGCAATATGTAAAACTTTAGGAGATCCTAAATAATACAAGATGCAGTGTTTTTGTCTAAAAATTCGAGAATCTACTTAGGAATATCTCTGAGCCCTCAGAAACAACTGATGACAAGCAAGCTACATGGGATATCCATACAAATGATGACCATGTGCAACATCGCACCCCGTCTGTGAAATCCAGGGAGATAATTTGACTTTAAGAGCAAGTTCTCTTTAACTGTTTGTTCTTCCATCTGGACTCCTTCTTAGGCAGGCAATCTACCATTTGGAAAAGGTCAGCACACATCAAAGTATTAAAATACTAAATAATGAGAAAACAAATAAAAATTAGTTTAAAATAGATTTAAAGAACTAGAGATTTATAGTCAATGTAATGAATATTAAGGATAAGACTTTTGGGTGAGGCATAATGTAGTAAATTTTCATCAGAATACTAAGCGATAAATAGGGACTCATCTTTTCAACTGGTCATAAATCATCATCTCTTCTTGTTTTAGGCTGGGTTCTCCAGAGAAGCAAAGCCAATGATGCTTACATATGCATATATAGAGAGAGATGTATGTAAGAAAAGGGCTCAGATAGTGGTGGAGACGGGCAAGTTCCAAGTCTGTGGATGATTCTCGAGGTTTCTTCTGACACAGGTAGCTGAAGTGGTGGATAAATCTAAGATAGATAGGACAGGCAACAGTCTCCTGGTTGCATAGGCTAGCCAATCCAAAGTGGCAAAGCAGTATGGCAGTTTGATGGATTCCAGGTAGAACTAGCAGTAGAGCAGACCATAAGTCCAAAGAAGGAGGCATCAGATGATGAGCCCGGTGCAGAATCCAGACCCAACAAAATTCAAGTAAATGTCTCCCAATGTGTCCCCATTAGCCCACAATCCTAGTAAAGCTTCCTTTTAATTGACGAGTGGCTCATAGCAGATCTCATCATAGAGACAATTACATTACAGTATGTTTCATCATGAAAAATTGCTATGTCTTCACTGGCAAATATCTGAGACTCTTGCCCCACCCAAGCTGACACAAAAAGTAGCTATCGCAATTTCATTGGATGGAAATTAGTAAGTGAATCTCCTGCCCACAAAGCCGAGTTTCTCAATCTTGGCACCATTGACATTTTCTTGTAAGGTGCTGCCTTGTGCACTATAGGATTTTTAGGCCTATCCCTAGGAAATAAAGTACCTCTCCATATTCCAAAAGTCTCTCCAGATATTTTCCTATGTCTCTTTGGGGCAAAGTAACCCCTAGAAGAGAATCACTGGTCTACAGAGTTGCATAAAATAATTGAGTTAAAGGAAATTCAATCAAAGGGACAAACAGTGCTGCCCTGACCCAATAATCCTTTTAAAAATCTATTTCCCAACTTTGGCTTTATCTTGATAGTTTTGATCCCAGTAATGCAATGACTACTTGACCTATGTGTAGCACAATTATAATTTATGTGTCACACTTCAGAGCACAATACCAGTTCACTAAGCACGGTGCATATTCATCCTATTCATTTAATGGTCATGGCCACGTCTTCCCCCCTCACTGCACAGCTTAACTCCTAGTGAACTTGGATCATCAGCTGACTGTTCAGTGCAGCTAGAACAACAACAAAATGATTTGACGATATCTTTGCAAAAATACCAGTTTTCTCAAAGAATGAAGCACACTGCAAGTAGTTATTTTTAATTCTTTGTTTTCCTTTCTTTTTCCTCCTTGTCCTCTTTCTATCCTTAACCCAGTTCTAGGTATTTACATCAGATGGGTCAATGTTAGCCAAGGACTGTAAGTAAATTCAATGTTGGCTCTTTACCTCTCCTTTATTGATGTCACCATTTATTTTTTTAGTGTCTTACTGGCTGGTCTATTGTCATCATGCACCAAGAACTGGCAAAAGAACACACCAATCTATCCTGGAGGAAGTGCCGCCAGAATGCTCCTTAGAAGTGCAGGTGGCCAGACTTCATTTCCTTACTTTGGAGATATTATCAGCAGATACCAGTTATTGGAAAAGGACTAATGGTCAATAAAAATAAAAGAAGAAGAAGACCCACAAGGAGATGGACACAGTGGCTGAAACAACGGATTCACACATAACAATCGTGAGGTGAGGGCAGGGACGGGCAATGTTTTGTGCTGTTGTACAGAGGGTAGCTATGGGTCGGATCCAAACTCCTGGCACTGAACAGCAGCAATAACAATTTTCTTTGTTCTATAAACAAAGAAATCATTACTTTCTGTGTTCTGCACTATGGTCACCATCATGACGATGCAGGTCCATAATCCCTAATCCCTAACCCTGAGGTCGAATGACTTCTGAAGGTAGTGTTTTGTTTTTTTTGGTTTGGGTGTTCATCTTAGAAAGACACTATAATGCATGTTACAGCATGTCCCCTGTCAGCTCTGTATGAGTGTGGCAGGAGCAAATATGTTCCTTTTTCTGCAACAAAACAAGGGAATGCCACCCCAAATGAGAAGGAAACTTTATACACAGCCTAACAGCAGTGCAGGTCAGGCTCTGCTTAGGATGAGTTTGTGTCCATTTTATGGAAAATATTTTCATTCCTCTGGAAGCAATTTCAATTTCAAACAGTTGAGTAACAGCTTGTGGATTTATAACAAGAACCAAAAACCCCAACTGAAATACACCAAATGACCTTACATTTAGGAGTGTGCACTGTGGTACAGGCACTGTGTTATATATCGCACATGTGTTAGACTATTTTAATTCTTGTGCAACCCCACCAGTTATTTTTATCATCCTCTCTACTCCACAGGTAATGCTGGACTAGTCAGCCCTTTCTTGGAGGTCATGCATAACCTAGAGGTGTTGCGGTTGTCATGTGTAGCAACCTCTAAACTATAGAAGGAAACACCGCCTAGTCCTATAACCCTTGCTACACAACCATTGTTTTAGCCACTGTGTTTATCCACTTCTTGTAGGTTTCCTCTTTTCTGCTGAACCTCGACTTTAGAAGCATGACATTATTTTACAGAGAATAGTCCTTCCTGGTAGCACGGCCAAAGCCAGTGAGATTAAGTCTTGAGATTAAATTCTTGTTTGTAAGGAACCTTCCTGCTGAACTCCTTCTAACACAGGCTTGTTCATTCTTTGGGGAATCTATGGTATTTTCCATTATTTTCATCGACAGCATAATTCAAAGGCATCAACTATTCGGGCTTCTTATACTTCACCCAGCTTTTGCATCAATATGAGACCATGGAAAATACCATGCATGTGTCAGACACACCTCAGTCTAGTGACATCTTTGCTTTGTAACACTTTGAAGATGTCATTTGCAACAGATTTTTCCCAATGGAATACATCGTGTCATTACTTGACGGCTCTTTCATTGAGTATTGATCATGGATTGCAGTCATAAGAAATACTTGACAACTACAACCTTTTCCCCATTCCACGTGATTTGTTCCTTGTCTCATTTGCGAGTAGTACTATACATCAGGGCAGATATTGATGCATTCTTTTCAAAGGTGGGTGTAATGCCATTCCTCTTCAACTTGTCATTCCAGCACAGGAGACCAGGTCCCCAAGCCAGTCCACTCCAGTCCACTAATGCTTAGGGTATTTATCTTGATGCATTCCATTTCATTTCTGACGATTTCCAAATTTCCTAAATGCACACCTCATAATTCCATGTTGTGATGATTCTTGGATATTTTCAGCTGTGTCTTCTCATTCTGAGCCATGCCACATCGGCAAATGAAGGCCCGGAGTCTTTTCCCCTGCATGTCATGAAGGGTAACACCTAGTTGAGGAAGCAGTGCTTCTCCAGTGCCTTCCAACGCAAGGGCCTTGTCTTCTAGCTCTTCTCTGATCCTGCTCTGCTGCTACACACACTGTTCTTCGGGGGCAACGATTTCAGAAGCAGATCAGCATGTCCTCCTTGGTCTAGGAGGGCTGATGAAATCCGTCTACCATGTCTACCTCTGTCTACTGTGAGTTTCCAGCTATTTAAAATATTAGAGGCATACTATAAACAACCACAAACTGAAAGGTGTGGGTGGGATTTACTTCTAGAAACGATGACCCAATATGCCCACACTGGGTGTGATCATACACTGTAATCTAACAAGACTACTCTTCAGTTAGGGTCAGTATTCATTGTCGGTCTGTCTGTCCGTAAGCTGGCTAAAGTTGAATCAGAAACACCATGTGTGTAAATGGAATTTAGGATAGCATAAACTTTCTATATTGCCTGGACAGTTTCTGGAAATGCAATTTCAACTAGTATGACTGGTTTGTTTTACTTAGGTTCATAGACTTCCTCTGTTGAATTATTTATTGTAAACCTCCCTGTCAACAGTTTCAACAGCATTAATAGGATACTTAGTGTGGCTATTTCCATTAATACTAGTAGCAATCATTCTAAGGACTGTCAAATGGGAAGGAAAATGTGATTCCACTAACAGATAGAACGTGTTCCTCATAATCAATGATAGGAAATTTACTATTAAAAACGTCATGCAATTATGACACACTCCTTCACTGGATGGTTACAAGTTAACTTCCCTCCCCCCCTCCTGCAGGCACACAGGCACATGAACACTGAGAATCATAATGGCATAAGTTCTCAAACTTAATGGACCTACTAAAACCTTTTCAGGGAAAAAATTTACTCAGGCCCCCTTGACAATTAAGACCTTTATACTATGTCCAATAATCCAGGATAAAGTATAGTTTTCTGCTTTTGAAGCCCCTCCTAGATTGTTCCAGCGCCCTCTGGGGGCTGTAGCTCCCACTCTAGGAAACACTGCTGTATGGTTATCAATGAAATGCTGCACTCAATCGTTAGTAACAAGACATATATTATGCCAAACGGAGTAGGATGGGTCAAAGTTCCAAGGTGGCATACATGGTTTGCATTCAGCTACTAACTAAAAGATTGGGGACATGACTCCACCCAGCAGCACAGTAGAAGGAGGGGCTGGCCATATTCATTCATAACTTTACAGCCATTGATACCTCTACACACTGTTCTACCCTAAAACACGTAGGTCACAATGAGTAAGAGCCACGTGATGACAAGAGGTACGCTGGACTGATTGTTCTCTGGTAGATCTGGGTACAGGTGTGATGATAAAACATAAGTCTAAGGGAAATTCTTGGAGTGAGGGACCTGCTGGTGGGGATACAAATCTGTACCTTCAGAGAAATATATAGCAAAAGAGGGAGGGGGAATCAATTTTACTTTGTGTAATTTAAAAAATAAAAATAATTTTCAGGGAACCATGAGCTCAGCTAGGAACTTCCATCCATAAGCAGTGCATGAATTATTACATATCAAAAAGCACAAGGCTTATAATAAACTAAAGTGACACAAAATAATCATGAAGAAACAAGACTCCATCCTGGCTATATTCAAAATATTTTCTTTCAGCAAGAAAAATTATTCAGAAGGAATTGTTAGACTCATTGCTTTTTATATCTGTGTTCAGGCTGAAAGAATACCATTTCTAGCAATAGACTAACTTCCGTAATATATAATGACTTCTAGAAAAATCGTTTAGATGGTCCATATAGTTTACCACAAAAGTCTTCAAACTATATTTAAATATGTAATTGTATTTATGTTAGCCTTCATTGCCACTATGTTATCATTTTGTTGAAGAATAAATGATAATATTAAGCCATAGCAGTGACCCACGATCCTTTTTGTCCTCCTGGAAATACCACACTTTCTTTGCCCAGTCTTTAAAATCCCATTCCTAATACGTGCATTTGACTTACTGAGTGGTAATTGATAACTATGCTATGCTGTGGCATAGTTGTAATGGAAAAATGGTGCCTAGTAGTTAATACATTTCTTTGAAGATTTTCCTCTTTTTCTTCCAAATTTCTAGGTAGAGATAAGTGAGTGATTTCAGTACATCATACGCTTGCTAAAAAATTTCAATTGATGTACAGTCCATTTTAGTAAACTAATGCCTATGCTCCTATAAGGGCTGTTGAGTCTCAGTCTACTGGATGTGAGACTCAGTCTACTGGATGTAAACTCAGTCTACTGGATGTGAGTCTCAGTCTACTGGATGTGAGACTCAGTCTACTGGATGTGAGATTCAGTCTACTGGATGTGAGTCTCAGTCTACTGGATGTAAACTCAGTCTACTGGATGTGAGTCTCAGTCTACTCGATGTGAGACTCAGTCTACTGGATGTGAGACTCAGTCTACTGGATGTAAACTCAGTCTACTGGATGTGAGTCTCAGTCTACTGGATGTGAGACTCAGTCTACT
>NW_022103905.1:4706824-4709207 GCF_000313985.2 Echinops telfairi
TGAGCACAACTGTGTTACCCTGGGTGGGCTAGAGAAACAAATCCAATGATGCTCACATCTGTATAAGAGAAAGCTTCATATCAAGAATCTTTATATGAGGGAGTACCCCCAAAACAAACAAGCAAACAAACCAGAATTGTGCTGGGTGGAGCAGAGCTTTTGTAGTATGCATTTTCCCCCCTCTGAGAAAGCATCAAGCAACAGGCTCTGAATTAGCACATCCAGTGGCATCACCTGGGAAGGTCCTCTCTGGTCACAAGGAATGTTTTTGTAAAAGCAATTTGCTCAAACATCATTTTTTGTGATGGCCAATTTAAGGGAACAACATGTGACTGAAATTTTGTTTCCTGCTATGGAAAGAAAACGCCACAGAAACAGTTGTGATGTTGAACACAGCTTACAAGAACATGGCTATATGAAAAACTCAAGTGGACAAGTGGTTTTCTCTTTTCAAAAAAGGTGAAATGTCATTGATGATTGATGACAAATCTCGTTCTGGATGTCCGGCAACTTCCTGAATGGATGAAAATATCAACTTGTTGTGCATTTGAAGTTCTTTCCACCAGGTCAAACTGTTAATCAAGCTTTCTATTTAGAGGTTCTGAAAATATTGCATAACAGTGTGTGATATAAAAAGGCCTGCTTTGTGGTAGACAGGGCACTGGTTCTGACACCACGACAATGCACCTGCTCACACAGCTATCTCAGTGCACCAGTTTTTGGCAAGAAAACACAACAGCATGCCCATCGATCTGATTCACCCGACCTCGCTCCATGGGACTTATTTTGTTTCTATGAATGAAGAGGGACATGAAAGGACAGGGATTTGATGATGTAGAAGAGGTGCAGGAAAAAAATGAGGGAGGTGTTGTTCGCCATCCAAACAGATGAGTTTGAAAAATGTTTCCAAGAATGGAATCACAGATTTGACAAATGTATTAAGTGTAATGGAGAGTACTCTGAAGGTGATAAAGTTGTCTTGTAAAATTTTTTTAAATACATAGCTTTGAAAAAACAATCCCTTCATATACCAGGAAAACAACTTAGGCCAGTCCATAAGTCCAATGCAAGTTCATAAGTCCCTATTCAGACTCAGGCAGCCACAAGCAATGATGCAGACCACAGGAAGATCATAAGTCAGTGGGTGCAAAGTCTTGTGGATCCAATGGCAGTGCACTCATCTCCAGGGCTCTGGCAGGTCCCAGGCAGGTCTCAGAGTGACTCGCCAGCAGGAAGGTAGAACAGAGAGAGGGGATTTTCCCAGGATGAAGGGGTCATGCTCACAAGGAGGCACCATCAGGCTGTGACTTGATTGACAGGCTAGACTCCATAACTACACTTCAAGTTGACTTGGAATTATGTAACTACCACAACAATGAAGTGCCCTGGAATTGCCATTCTTGTCAATACTATCCTTAGTTATGGTCCATACAGCCAAATGCCTGTGCAGAGTCAATAAAAAGCAAGTAAGCGCCTTTTGGTTTTCTGTACTTTCAGCCAAGATCCATTTGACCTAAGCAACGGTATCCTTTGTTCCGTACACTGTTTTGTATCTGGTCTGAATTTCTGGCAGTTTCCTGTCAATGTATTACTGCAACCATTGTTGAATGATCTTCAACAAAATATTGCTTGCATGTGTTATCATTGTTATTGTTCTATAATTTCTGCCGTCTGTTGTGCCACCTATCTTTGGAATGGGTACAATGGGATTCCCTTCCAGCCATTTTACCAAAGAGCTGTCTTCCAAATATCCTGGCATAGATGAGTGAGTGTTTCCCGTGCTTCATCAGCTTGTTGAAGCAATTTAAATTGGTATTCCATCAATTCCTGGAGCCGTGATTTTGGCTAATGACTTCAGTGATGTTCGGACTTCTCTCTTCAGTATCATTGGTCCTTGATTATATGCTACCTCTTCAATGGTTGAATGTCAACTAGTTCCTTTTGATACATTGACAGTGTATTATTTCCATCTTCTTTTGATACTTCCTGCTTCATTAACTAGTTTTCCCATAGAATCTTTCAATATTGCAACTCCAAGCTTGAATCTTTTTTCTTTACTTCTGTCAGTCTAAGATATATTGAGTGTATTCTTCCTTTTTGATTTTCTAACTTCAGGTCTTTGAATATTGAATATCATATTCATTGTAATACTTTGCTTTGTCTTCTCTGGTTGCTCTTTGAAATTTTCCATTCAGCTTTTTTACTCCATCATTTCTTCAATTGGCCATAGGTGCACTCTGATTAAGGGCAAGGTTCAGAATCATTTCTGACACCTACTCTTTCTTTCTTGTCTTGTTATTAACCTTTTGATCTCTTCATTGTGACTTTCTTGATGTCCTTCTACATCTCATCCGGTCATCTGCAATCAAGTTCAGTGTAGCAA
>NW_022103905.1:4711231-4719436 GCF_000313985.2 Echinops telfairi
AATCTTGATATCTATATCTATATCTATAGCTCTATCTATCTATCTATCTATCTATCTATCTATCTATCTATCTATCTATCATCTATCTATCTATATATATATAATGTTTTGAAGAACAGGAGTATCAAAAAGTCTTATCAGTGAGAAATTTCAGGAAATTTTAAACTACTTTGGTGATCAAAGGCCAGAAAAATTGCACTGAGGAATTCTCCCCACCCTCCTTTCCAATCAAAACAGTGCACCTGCTAATTCTTTAAGAGTAATCAGGGTTGTCCTATAGGTATTTTCTTTGGAAACTTTACCCTACCCAGGCAATAGGCCTGGCCTTGCCCTTCAGGCTTCCATTTCCTCCTCAAACGTAAAGATCTTTTCAAAGGAACATGATCGGAATCCTTCCAGGCCATCAAAGACAACAATCAGATCTGTTTTGATGTGATGTCAA
The DNA here is from genome assembly GCF_000313985.2 of Echinops telfairi. Taxonomy (NCBI): domain Eukaryota; kingdom Metazoa; phylum Chordata; class Mammalia; order Afrosoricida; family Tenrecidae; genus Echinops; species Echinops telfairi. Next base: position 4,711,674 of record NW_022103905.1, read on the forward strand.
TTGAAGAGTGCAGAATCGTTTGGAGACATGTTTTGTTGCTCTTGGTAGGAACCATCTTGGTGCTGATCTGCAGCAATCCCAAGCATGACAGAGAAACACTGTCCACTCCAGCGCCATGCTCACAATAGTTCTGTTTAAGCACATGGTTAGAGATATTGTGTGTCAGTCTTCCATTTTTGGTTTGAGATGAACTGGTTTGACCATAAAGTCTCCAAGTCCATTTCAGTTTCACTTTTCCTCATTTTTCAAAAAGAAAAATTAAGTCATTATGACCACTATTTAGGTTTGAAGGAGTAGGAATCTGGAGGGAATTTTTAAAAAAGAAACATACTGTATATGTTTAAAGAGTCCATCTTAAGAAATGAAATCAACAGCAATATTCTTTTCTTTCTCCCTCCTAAATATCTTATTCCTCTCCTCTACCCGTTTCCACCCCAGACCCTGGCCACCTCATAGTCATCAAAGTCTTGTCTTTTGGTATAGAATCTGCCATTTTTATCTTTGTTTCTCTTTTAATAATGGTGTTTTTAAATATTTATCTTAGCAAAATTGCCTGTTTGCTAAGCATAACGTTCTCCAGCTTTCCCCGTGTCTTTCAGTGCTTAAAAAGAGTTGTCATTGTTTTCTATTGATGCATAATCCTCCATTGTATGAGTGTACCAGACAGATTTGTAGTACAACCATGATAGTACTTTCTTAAACAAATGGAAATCTAAGAACTTTATGATCCAGCCCTCTTTGTTACTGGGGACACAATCTCAAGACAGAAAGAGTACAGCATAAGCACACACACACACACACACCTATATTTATTGGATCAATTTCCATCATCGCAAAATCATGGAAATAATTCTTTCCTGACCCTTGTATATGTATATGTATAAGCATATATATGTACATATTTGTGTGTGTACATGCAATTATTTATTATGATTTGTTTCTCTCCTACTTCTATCTGAAACCAACTCCTAAGACGGTTCTACTCCCAAGATGATATATCAGAAGTGCAGCTGCGATTCTCCTTGGTTTTTCAGTTCTAAGACTTACTCAAGCGAATATTCATGCTCTTTGAGTATGTGAGTAGATAATATTTTAACTTGTCTCATAATTAAGTCACATTCTGCTCAGAGTTGTTGGTCTAAATTTATTATTATGGTCCTTTCAATGTGGTTGCTCATTGGGCTGTTAGCCACAGCAGTTCAAAACCACCAGCTGCTCTGAGGAAGAAAGAGGATGCTTTCTACTGTAATGAGGTCTAATCTCAGCCATGCACAGGGACAATTCCACCCTATCCCAAAGGGTCGTCATGAGTCAGAATTAATGCAATGGCAATAAGTTTGGTTTGGGTTTGTCACAGTACTCAAAGGTCAGAAGCCATCTCATATTTGTCTCTACCTCTCCTTCTTCAAAGTAACGTAAAGAATACATCATAAGATGTTGCTTATTGAACTATTATAATAACAATGGCAACTATCCAGAGTTATTTTGATGAACTGAGAGAAACACAGGACTGATTTTGACTTTTCTAGTTGTAACAAAACATTTCTGCTGGATCCTCATTTCCTCTTCTGTACAATGGAAATAATATGGAGTGTTATCGTGGAGATTGTCTTAGGCTACGTCTCTCAAGACACAAAACCACTGATGTTTACCTATGTATGTCCAAAATATATATATCATGAAAATAGCTCACACAGTTGCAGGAACAAGAACGTCCAAGTGCAGGCAGGTTTCAAATCCATGGATTAGATTTAACATGGAGGCTTCTGCAGGTTGGTATGGCTGTGGGGACTGATGATCCACAGGAAGACTGCGGCCAGTCAGAGCAGAAGTGCATGAATCTAACTAAGGTCAGCACGTTAGATGACAGACCATTACTGATTGGCGGATTATGTGGCAAGCCATTAGCTCAAGTTTAAAGAACTAAAGGTTAATGAGCCAGATGCACGATCCAGATGTAGCAAAAAACAAAGCAAGCTTTTCAACAGGGGCCACTTACATTGGAAGGTCACATCCCCCGAAAGAAAATTCTTTGCAATTTTATCAAGGCTGTGAACTGAGTAAGGGTATTGCATTCCACCCTAATCTTATCCCTTTATGGAGTCTTACAACCCACTGACTGTGATTACATTATGTAAAATCAGGCCATGGGGTATTTCTAGTTGTTAACTACCAAACCATTAAGAATCCAGGACCAATCAAGTTGACACATAAATCTAACTACCACAGAGAATAAATTTCAAACATCTTGGTAGAAGTGTACTAGTATCATAAGTTGAATTACTATATATAATCAGTATTACATCATGTATTCTTGTAAAATTTGTCTTATTATTTAATAAACATAAAGGATTAAAGCATAAATAAGTTAGCATTAAATTAAGGAAAAATAAGTAGTAAATGTTTTTGATATCTAAGTTATTCCATCAATGGAAATTTACTTTTTCTTCTCCTCTTGTTTGTTAAATTAGCAATGTACCCAAATGACTTTGTACTAATTGCTTACAGTGTTATCAAGTGTAAGAATATATAGTCACCCCTCCCCTTAAAGACCTAGAACTTAACCCCACAAGTTGCACACTTATTATGGGACCTATGTTAAATAGAATTTGACAAATATTGCTAACTTGATTTCGGCTTCATCAATTCTTGGCAGTATTCAAAAATTTCAAAAGGTACAGTTTTGAATGTTCCAGTTATATCTCTGGATAAATCCTTTGGCTTCTGAGTTGCTTAGTCATTACACCCTTCATTTTATACTTTTAATTAGTTTTCTTTGTTTCGTAAAATATCTTTGCTAATTATTTTACATAATAAGCTTCTGCTATCTTCAAATCAAAGAAAAAATGTTCAAGTCTAGTCTTGAAAATCAAGAGGATTTTTAATCTTTTATGCTAAATTAATGAGATAACTTTGTCTTTAATTCACAATATCAATATTCATAAATCTTCAGCAGCAGACATTTCCAATGAATACTACAAATAAAATGTGTAAGATTAAGTCTCTGCAAATCTAAACCTAATATTTTAAAAATGAAAGAATGCGTTAATTATAGTATTCAATTGGACAACTATGGACTACAAAACTCTCCTCTATTTTGTCCTTTTTTTTTTTCTTTCCTACCAGTTCTGTTTCAACTCTTGGTAGCCATTAGTCAGTAGCTTACTTTAGTTTATTTGATTTTTCTAAATTGCAGCTATGAAGTTATATACTATATACTACAGTATAAATTGCAGCTATGAAGTTATATACTATATACCACAACTTCAACACATATGTTCCAGACAATAAACATTCTGAATGGCACCATCACTTCACATCTATGAAACATCAAATTGACCTTGCATTCTCTAGGTTGCTAAATTTTCAAAGATGTAGATTGATGAGTATAATCCAGTAATTTCAACAGTTTTCCTTTCTACTTTATTTTCTATCCTCTCTTGCTCTGTTTTCAAATTGTGAGTAGGTATAGTTGTAGCCTTCCTAGTCATATCAAACATGCTTGCTACCGACTACAAGCAAGGACCAGATAGGATGAGGGGGGAAACGGAGGGAATCATAAATTCGGTGGGATTAGGGGAACTGAAGAGCATTATCAGAGTAATGGCAATGAAATAAATCTCATCTGGTTACAGACCTCAAGCAGGGGCCTAGTTGATCCTTACCTCACTCCAAGACCACCATTGACGATGATCCAAAGAAACAGATTGATCAGCTCAGCTCCTGAATCAGAGCATTTTCAGTTCCAGGTACTCTCCTCTCCCAGGTCTCCTCCCCCTACTGCCTCACCTCCAGGAGGGCCCTTTCACAGACCTGTAACAAACAGCAGCCTTTGCAGTGGCCCATGCACCTCTTCCCTCCAGGGCTTCACTTCTCAAGCCCTGACCAAGGGTGGCCTCTGCTCACCTCAAGGAGGCATTTTTATACCTTAGGGATGAAGTCACTGCATGGAAAGTTCTCTGCCTTGGCAAGCTCCCTCACTGAGATCCCTGAATGCTCTACTCAACAGAAATCAGCTGGAGGAGCAGGCTGTGGTCCAGAGGAAGAAGTCTTTCCGCACTCTGGCTTCTAGAGCAGATGAACTGGAAGGTGTGTTGGAGATGCTTCAGTTAAGAAAAGAAGGAAAAAGAAGACAAAATCCATCTTCAAGCAAGTTCAACATTTGTATGAAGACAAGCCAAGGCTACAAAAGGAGGCCCAGCATGTTTCTAACAAGTTGAAGAAGTTCACTAAATGGGTCTTCCATGCCCTAGAAAGCAGGTTGAAAGGCGAGGAGCACCAAAGGGAATGCTGTCTCTTTCTCCTGGGCGCTGAGGTCCCTGTGTTCATGATTCTGGAGAAAGATGAGGATTTCTACTCTGAAACCCAGAGGGGCAGTCCTACCCTTAGAAACCCATGTGAGTCAGAATCAACTTGATGGCAGTGAGCTGGTTTTTGTTTGGTTTTTTTAATAGTGGTGTGTGTGTGCTCAAGCCATTGAATGCATTCTCAAAGGATCTCCCTTAACTTCCTACTTTGGCAATCACTAAGGAATGTGTAACACAACAATTAAAGGCCAACTGAGATGGTTAAGGTTTATTGTGCCAACCTGGCTGATAAACACGTGGGATTAATTGAAGGACAGAGAGCTAAATGGCTCGGTGAGCCTCACCTTTCTAGTTCTCTGGTCTCTTGTTCTCTGATGGTCGGATCAGTGTGCGACTGGCTGCCTGTAGCTGACAAGGCTCACTTCCTGTAAGACATCCCTAGGAGAAGCCACATGGACTTACACTGATGCAGCCCTGGGTGATGGAGAAGCCATGTGGAGACCCCTGCCAGTACTGAAATGCTTAAACTGCCACTGGATTCAAAGATTTTCTACCCACTGGCCTGTGATTCTCCTGCATTCCATGGGCATCTTTGTGTGTGTTTTGTGAGTTTGAGGAGGACTTTGTAGATTGGTGTCAGACATATGGGCTAAGTAGGACTTATGGGCTTGGACTGCACTGGGTTGTGATGCTTTCAAAATATACACGTACCTTATATTTAAAAAACTCTAATACATAAATGAGTTTCTGTGGATTTGTTTCTCTAGTTTACCCAAACTAACACACTAACCATCATTATCTGCCTTTCCTAGAAAAGAAGAATAGCAAGTAAATAAAAGGAATAGAAAGTAGATAACAAGTTTAAGAAAGAAAATTAAGTTAAATAAAGTTGAACTGCTTAAAAAATTCATGCCACAATGGACATAACGTTATTCAATGTTGAATCTTTGAATAGTGTATCAATATCTTATTAGTAATTATCATATATCCATTCAATAGGCCTGTAATTTTGTCAACATGTCCTTGATTCAAATCTTAGTTGTATCACTTCCAGAAAATAATTCAAGTTAAAGATTTATTATTTATGAGCCTGCCTCCCTGTGTGAAAAATAAGGACCACATATATGTTTCATAAAGTTGATATGGGGAGTAAAAGATGGTAATGTGTAGTGTGATTATTACAGAAACAGTCAAGGAGGTACTCAATAAGAAGCAGTTATCGTGAAATTGTCAACACCTGGTACGGGTACAACACCCCCTTCAACAGAACATGTGTTGTGGTTTTGGTTCGTTGAATCTGTTCATAGCACTGATAAGTCTTACTTCAAATGCTCTCTAGAGATCTGCAATGGCAAGCCATTAACAGATGAAGTGAGGACTGATTATGTTGGCAGGCGCCTTTACACCACATATGATACGACTTCACAGAACATTATAATCCACCTGGTTCTTTCATGTCCAGTAATATTCAGAGGTGTAGTGTGATTCATGGGGGAACACTACAGCCCTGCTCAAAATGGAAACCTGTTAAAAACTTGATAATCCCTAATTCACCTCCAGATCATCATATAAATGGTGGAGAGATATAAATTTAAAAACAGAGAGAGAGAGAGATTCTTTACCATCCCAAACTTACCCTTAAAATATCAGCACAGAAAAATATTGGCAGAGCCCATTGGGAAGGTTTTATTTTATAGGTGGACCCTAGAAATCTTGGAAGAATAACTCATCATTTGGACGGACTTTGATAGGTGGGCTTTATATTTATTTGTCTTGGAGGTCTTCAATTTTGAATATGTATTTTCCCAAGCAGAAAAAAAAAAACACAACTCCAGTTATAAGGGAATATCTTCTTGAGCGATGAGGACTTCCTTGACATATGGGCACTGGTTTGAAAAAGTCCTTACACAATCATAACATATAATCTATACAGTCTATACCACACAGAAGTATGTCTACCAACAGACAGCCTCTGGTGCAATGGCAAATTTCAATAGAAAAAAATGAAACCCTACAATCAAAACAACTCAAAAGATGATGCTCAAGTTGTCTGTCAAGATCCATTAACAATTGCATCATCAACAACTTAGGCAACTGCATCAACCAATCATTGCCTCCTCGCCTTAAGAAGTTCTTAACTGCATTCAGGGAAAAGATAAGCAATGCTTCCAAAGAAGTCAGATTTGGTGGTCATCGTTCCAAGTTCAGCTCAAACCATTGAGTCCATACCTGGTTTTTGGAGGGATTGCTGGAAGGTAGTCAGTCTTCTTTTAATTTTTCATCTCATGGATGTTTAGTGACCGGGAGCAATTTTTTCTTATGTGTGTTAGCCTTTCAGATGTCACCTATGGAGAAGTACCTGTTCATGAACTTTGCCCTCGTTTTAGTTGGGCTATTTGTCTTTTTGTTATTCAAATGTTGCTGTTTTCTACGATTTTAGTCTATCCATTGTCTCATTAAAAAAATATATATATATATATAATTTTCCCAGACCAGGTGTTGTCTCCTTACATATCTGAAGTCTTTTTGATATATCTTTGATTTTAATATACCATATATACTCGAGCATAAGCCAACCGGAATATCAGCCGAGGCACCTAACTTCACCACAAAAACGGCATAAACGATGCTAAAAAACTCAGCTTATGCACGAGTATATATGGTACTTTCTCTTTCTTTGGCATCTTACTTAAAAAAAAAAAAAAAAAAAAACGTAAAAACCTTTATGGACCCCTGCTGCATAGTGGGTTATATGTTGGGCTGCAGTAGTTTGAAATCATTAGCCACTCTGTACAAGAAAAGGGAATCATTGTGCTCTGGTAATGAGTTACACTCTTACAAGCTCAAAGGGGAATTTCTACCTTGTCCTACAGAGTGGTTAGGAATTGGAATTGGCTCCTTGGTAGTCACTTACTATCTTTGCTTCTGGTCAGCTCCCTTGATAATCTTATGACCAGCTAGGGTTAGACACAAAGGAGATAAATGGAGGGAGAGATTTGTGAAAGATCAAGAGGAGGAGCAAGAAGAGCCAGCAAGAGCCCTCAGACTGACAGCTTGGTTTGACATCTGTGAAAAGAAAGGACAAGAAGGAAGACCAGGCAAGAAGAGTCCCCGACTGAAAGACAGTTCTAAGGCTATTTTTGCTGATGGAGTGTCAAAGCCGTGTTGTCTGTTAAAAAAAATCCAGCCCTGGTGGCATAGTGTGTTGCGCATTGAGCTGCCAACCTCAAGGTCAGCTGTTTGCAAGCACCAGCTTTGCTTGGGAAGAAAGAGGGGATTTCTGCTCCCACATTGCCTCTGTTACCCCAAGGAGCAGTTCCGCTCCATCCTCCACGGTCACAGTGAATTGGAATGGATTAAAAGGCACTGGGTTTGATTTGGAGAATCTTAAGAGAAAAAAAAGGAAAACAGACTGCCGTGTGTTTCTCAAATGAAACAGCCAGTGGGTGGCTTCCA
>NW_022103905.1:4719536-4736412 GCF_000313985.2 Echinops telfairi
TCATTGTCTGGGGAAAGTTCAAGGAAAGCATGACTTAGTGCAAATCCCAAGGGGGATTCAAGGAGCTGTTAGTTACCTGTGTTTCTTTCAACAACATTGTGGACAGCACATTTCTGTGGTCTCCATCTTACTAGGAGATTATCACTCACATTGTTTCAAACATGTTCAAAAGTTTGTCTGTTTCTTTTTCCTGAAAATGGTGAAATCTCTCTTGAAATGTCTCTATAACCTACATGTAGCAGAAGGACACAAGTTTTAGTGCATTTCTGCCAGGAATTGGGACAGACCTCAGGCTGAGCTGAGCTTTGTTCAAGTTGTAGACTATTTCATGTTAAGAGCCTCATTTAAACTCTTCCATTTCCTCAAGAAATGTCATTCCAAGAATAGCCTGCTAGAAAAGTTTTGGCAAAGATTCTCAAGGAAGAGAGACACCCGTGGAAACTGGCCTTTCAGCATTCCTGTAGCCGGGCTCCCATTAGTGGACCTGAACCACGGACCACATTTGATTCACAGTATGCTAACCAGGAAGTGTCTTCTAGGAATTAGAGATTAGGGCATAGAGGTAAAGGTGTAATATCCCTTGAACCTGGAAGAAAAACAAATGTATAATTAAAGCTGCCTGGTAGGACAGTCAGTCAGCTTTCATTATGAAGACATTAAATCACGCACTCAGAACAAGAGCAGACTGACGCCTGGATGCAAGAGGCAAAACCCGGAGAAATGAAGGAGAAAGAGATCCCGATAGACGTTCCGAGTGAGAAAACCCTGCCTTGGTGCCTGATTTTCCCATTTCCTTGCGTCAGTACTGATGTGCCCGGCTATGCTGCTTCCCTTGGGTCCCGGGGCATGCTTCCTGGTTCTGATAATAAATTCCCTATTCTGCATAAGTTAGTTTAAATGGATTTCTGTTGCTTTTTACCGAAAGAGCTTTTAATCAAATAGACAGAATCCTGATTAATAGGTGCTTTTCAGAATAAATGCATTTCCTTTAACCTTAGCTTTCCTGGAGTCAGCTGTTTTCTGAAACTCCTTTTTCCATTTTTCTGGAATTTGCATTTAGTTGGCTCTGGTCCGATTATATTGATAGCAAAGTTGGGAGACATACATAGGACTCTTATGCACATACCCCTGACTGAAGCTACGTGTGAGGAAGAAAAGAGAAAATAAGGGCCACCTGATGCCACACCAGTAACCGACGACGACGTTCCAAACCCTCACCCTCGGACTTCTTCAGTGCACTTGACTTTAGAAGCTTCATCTAATAAGTGCAAAGACGTACTACACTCAGTAAGAGTCATTTAATTATGTAGATATTGTTTTTTAACACATTGATGCTATTATCTCATGTAACTTTTATAAAACTCCAATGACGTCACAGTGGCATCATGAACCTCGTCAAATATGATTGCCATTCGATCAATACCATTTTGTCTATACAGCATGACACGTGTAGCCATCAGTCTACATGTGGGCAAACCTGCATCTTTTATAAACTAAGTGAAGGTCACTGTTCTCAGTTACCAGAAGGAGATCTTGGCATTGTTTCCCAGCAGTGGAGATGGCTTTGTGATCAATCATTGTTACTAGAAGCATTTCTGTCAAAGGGATTGCTAGGAACAATAGGCTGTAGGCTCCTGAACAGAGCAAAATTAACAGAGTAGAATAATTTGTTAATATATCCCATACACTGCATTGTAATTTTCTTCTTCTATCAAAGTATAAGGGATTGCTTTCTTTCCATAGTTTACTAGCTATTTAAGGAGTCTGCATACATCCATTAGTTATAAGTAATCTCTCTCTTCCCTGTATTTGCAAAATAAGTCATTGCCCCCTTTATAGCTCGCAACATAGCTTGTTCTGTGTTTCAGTTCCTTGTTCTGGCTTGCTTATGTGCTTTTCAGAAATAGTTTCTGGGTTTGAATTTTATTTTGTAGCTTCCATAGAAACTACTAGGGTGAATACATCATAGATCATCCAGTTCAAAAAAAATAACTTTCTTTAGTCATATCAATATCTCCTTAAGAGAGGAATTATAACCCTGGGAACTTCAAGGGTCAAAGGTCTGAAAGTTCTAGCTACTCACAAAAGTAAGGTTTAGCATACCTTGCTGAATATATCTAGAATTGTAATAAATAAATGAATTCTTCAGGGAATTACAGAACTTTTGCAAGTTTTAAAGATTTAATATAACATGAGCAAACACCATGTTCCTTGGAAACTAGGTTCCCCAATAACCCTGAACCAAGCCTAAGCTTCTTATATTCATACTAGATTCAAAGTATCCTAGTGGAGGGGAGCATTTTGTGTAAGAATGTGATTCGTTTTCCAGACAAGGTGGATTGTATCCCAAAGATAATGCTCAAAAGGAAGAGATCTTTTAAAAGGTCACAAGAGAGGACACGAACCTAACAATTAAATAGCATCTAACAGAATCTGATCAGAGCAATGATAACTTGATAACTCAGGGATTGAAAGATTTGTATTTCTCAAAGTTAAATGAGACACTTGAAAAGTAAAAATTACTTGTGGGACAAGTAGACACATTTGGTAATATAAACACCCTTAACATTTTTTAATATAAGACTTCACATAAGGTCAAATTAACTATTTTTCATCTGAAATGCTAATATATTATATACTATCACTTATTATTTTACTCAAAATATCATTAGAAATATATAAGAATTATAGAACATTCAGGAAAAGGAGAGAAGAATAAATAAAACCCCACTATTATTCTCACAATGCAGAAATACCTATTATTAATATTCTACTTGATTTTTAGTATTTTCTTTTTATATATATAAATTTTACATAATTGATACTACACTATAAATAGTTCTTCAATTTTACTTAAAATTTTAATGGGAACATTTTAAATAATAATAGACAAACTTTTAAATTATGTTTGTCCATGAATATAATATTCCAATACTTGGATATCCTTATTTTTTAAGAATATTCCGATCAATAAAAATTTAGGGTTTTCTCAAATTTTATCATTAAACATATGTTGTCATCAAGTATCTTCATCATTATTTTTTTCATATTTCTTTATTTTCTGAAGTAAATTGGCTAGTTTAAATAACATAGCCACCTTAAGGTTCTTAATATAATTAACTAATCTAGTAGCAGAAAATTTTTGCTCCTCTACATAACCAAATAAATCTCATTTCAGTATCATCTTTGACTCTTTGGGGAAAATATTTTCTACTCCCAAACTCTTCTCATATTTACTAGTGGGTCTTTTTACTCTATTTTCTTCTTATATTTGCTGTCAATAATAAGATCAGCAACAAAAAGAGCATAGTGATTCAGCTCAAGGTTTACCAGCCAATATTCTTTCTTTTGAAGGTTTTTCCATTTGTCATTCTTGAGAATAAAAAACATGTACCCCAATCATTCTTAGATTCCTTAATAAAACACTCTGACTGCATGCATTCATCCTACCACCTTTATGCTTTCACTCTGAACAATTTATTCAGATAAAAAGATCATATATTTATTTCCTTGTGAATAGCAATGAGAATGATAATGGTATATTATAAAAAACAAGAACAACTATTATATTTTTACTCTGCACCAGGCTCAATATTAAGGCTTTATATTCATTATTGGATTTAATCCCAATTTGGGGGGGTGGTAAGAAATATCATTCTTTAATGTGAAAGCATCAAATTAATATTCTTTTGGTTCAGGTATTCATAACTAAGTACTCTATGCATTTCTTATGAACCCAATCAGGATTGAATCCAAAGTGCAAGTGTCTAGCTGAAAATCCTTGGAAATATATGGGAACACACGATTTTCAACTGCTACATAAATACAAGTAGTCCCAAATTTACAACACATTCTAGTTATGATGGCTCACAGTTACTACAATCGGTTTATTAAAAAAGTATATTTGTCAGTAACCCATACTATATAATATTGCAGTGTGTAATTTGCTGGTGTTATTCTAATATGTTCACCTACAGATGTTCAGTGCTATTACTTATAGAAACACTACTAACAAAAGGCAATGATAGTAAAAATGAAGTATCTGATTTATGTCAGCATTTACAAGAGTCATCAGACTGGAATCCAATTGTACAGTGTGGATCACCTGTAGTCATAACTCGTGATGGAGCCCACCCATTACATTTGAATTTGTTCTGTATATTGTGAGATCTATAACTTACTATCATATTTTTTCTAAGTTGTTTGTAAGTAATCCCACTTACAGAGTCTGAATCTAAAATTTTCAATTGCTCCTCTTGTGGATTATAATATTAATTTCTATCTGATTTTTTTGGAGGATCAACAGCAGATGTAAATCTGAGTAGCTGGAAAATCCTTGTTAAGTCAAAAGATATCTGAGCATTCAGGTATAAAAATTGCTGTACATGTCAGCATCTTTCTTCTCCTTTATGACATAATAAAACTACAGAGAGGGGAAAAAGAATTTTCAAACTGCATTTTCAGAAAAACTGTGAGATATAGTTGATGTATAGACTTCAAAAACCAAACCAGTTGCCCTCATGCTGATTATATTCATTATGATTGTTGTTTGGTACCTGCAAGTTAATACCGACTCATAGCAAATAAACTAAAACAAGCACCTTTCAGGGAGAGGATGCAAAGTCTAGCAAGTACACAGACCCAAGAGAACATTTCCCAGGAAAAATTGACACACAGCATGAGCACCACGGCATGTCCTAGTAAATTCACTTCATTCAAAGAAAAAACATGAAACCATTTCAGTAATTAAGTAGTGTTCAAGTGTATGTTGTAAGGGAAGATGTAGGCTAGATTCATATTCCCCCCCCACAGTAACATGCAATGCTCCAAAAAAAAAAAGGAAAGCTAAAGAAAACTGTTTTGAATGTTCTACAAGTTAAACCTGTCCTCCGCAAGAATGACAAACAAATTTTGAGTTGATTTTGGCGCACTGCAATCCGAGAAGATGGAGTTAATTAGCTCCCTACGATTTTGTAGGCAGTTACCCTAAGTAATCCTGATGCTGGCTTAATGTGCGAGGGTTTGGGCTGCTAACTGCCAAGTTGGCAGTTCCGCCTAGGTCAGCAGTTCCATCCCATGGACTACTCTGCCAGAAAAAGATGAGAGTTTCTTCTCACCTAAAGATTGACAGTTTGGGTAACCCTGGGAGCAGGGCAACCCTGCCTTATAGCATCAACTATGAGACTTCCATGTAGTTGATGTCATTGCGTTTGGTTTTGGGATTTTTACAGAAGCCAACCAACACATCATTCTCCCAAAAAACAGCCAGGGAGCTCCAACTGATACTCTTATGGTTAGGGGCTGAGCACTTTAATAACTGAACCACCGCTTCATAAGTGAGGAAACCTTTTGTTCCTACAACTGCTTCCTTGAGGAAGTGATAAGAGAATGAATTCCAAAAAAAAATAATAAATGGCTTTGAAAACTACCCTGATATGACTGGCAGCATATATAAGTTAGTTTCAACCTTGGTATAAACAGTACAATAAATGTGAGTATTAGGAGAGTGGAACATATTCATGTAGGTCATATACCCTAAGAACGTAGGAATGATATGATCACCCAATATTTGATAAGGAGGAAGAAGGATAGGACATGCACAAAGGAACTGGTTGTCATTTTGAAATACTTCGGAGTCAAGGGGCGATACAATCAATGCTGGCAAATCATATAATCAAAATGTATAATAATTTATACCCTCAAAGTGAAAACTTAGAAAGGGGCAAGAGATAAGAGACTGAAAGCTGTGTAAACATCATCATCTATTCTATTAAGGAAGCAATTGCTGAAGTCTAAATAAATAAAATGCTAATTGCCATTTAGCAATATATTACAGACATCTTTTCACATCATCCTATGGGGCATCACATCGTCTTTCTTTATTGGTAGCTCAGTATTCTAGTTTATGACTATATATGATTTATTTTAAATCAATTTATATTATTAGAGATGTGTTACTAAGATTTATAAACTATGAAAATAATGCAACAAACGTTTTACATACATCTTCAACCACTTTTGTGATTGTTAAATAAACTAAGCTCTGAATAAGATAATTTGGGGGCCAATAAGTTGGCTGAGAGTTTTTTAAATTTGTTGCCAAAATACCCCTCAGAGAAGGATTCCTCATCATCCTCACAGATACTTGGTATTTTCATTCTCTATATTGTCATTAAGTTTTTGAGCAAAGAAGATGATGATCTCACACTTAAATTCACATTTATTTCATATTAATAAAACAAAAGTAAGCTCATTACAGAGTATTTGACTTACTGTATTTTAAATTGTTTGTTTATTCCATTTCTCCATATTCCATTTTAGTATTTACTGGTTCATATTTACCTATATAAATATTCATTATTATTTTAAGACAATCATCCTTTGTCATATTTGTTGTAAATAAAAAGGTCTTCAAAAGCTCATAAGAAAATTTAATTATCTTTTTGTTCCATTTTTCCACAAACTTTTTGGAGTTTCCATGTTCTTAGCATTTAAAATCTCATCTATAATGCTTAGAAATATAATTAAATTTATTTTGAATATATTGTTCTTTTACTCTATCGTTCTTGCCTTTGTGTTATATTTTACAAAATGCCTGATTGCATTTTACATACGGTTATTTCTAGTGTCTTACTTATTTAAATTTCTATACTATCTTTAAATTTTTAAACAAATCATATGGATCTTTGGGCTGTTTAATGAAAAATATTCATTAAAGATCTAATATTTCATAAATGGCTACTTTTCAATTCAATTTATTATTTACTAACCGTTGTTCTCTAAACTTATTTAAAATTTAACATTAAGTCATTTTCTAAGAGGGAGTGAGAAAGTTTTCTCAAGCATATTGTAGCAATAGTAGCTAAATCAGTATATCTTAAATCTCAAAAAAGGCCTCTTAAGTCAGCATCCAAATGGATAGCCAGCGAGTGAATTGTGACTCATAGAACCTCCATAGGACAGGATGGGATTTCCCCCTGTGAGTTTCTTAGACTAATTCTTCATGGAGGTAGGAAGCTTCCTCTTTATTCCAGAGTGGCTGGTGGTTTTGAATTGCCAACCTTGAAGTTATCAGGCCAATGTGTGACCGCTTCACCACCAGAGCTTCATAATAAGTCCTCTTACTACACTATTAATATTTTTTTCAAAACAAATTCTAATAATTCAAGTAAATTCAGTGTTTTATTAGAATTGACATACTGGTTAAAGGAAAAATGTAATCAAGTATTAGCAATTTAGGTAAAACCAATCCTTTATCTGAATGATGACCAAACCTTTTTTTTTTCTTTCTATTAATTCTTTTATTGGGGGGCTCTAATAAATCTTATTAGATTGTATTAAATTATGTTTAATTCAATTGTATTAAACACATTTGTACATATATTGCCATTGACATTTCTGAACATTTTCTTTCTACTTGAGCCCTTGGTATCAGCGCCTCTTTTTCCCCACCCCCCACCCCTCATGAATCCTTGATCAATTATATATTATTGTTGTTATTTCCTGTCTGACACTGTCCGTTGTCTCCCTTCAACCATATTTCTGTTATTCGATCCCCAGGGGATCTCCACCTTGTGGTGGGTTCTTCCTTTCTCTCACTCTCCCCCCCTCCATCCCCCTACTCTCATGATACCGTTACTCCTACTACTGTTCCTGAGGATTTTGTTCCATGTGTCAAAAGTTCTATCTGTACCCAGGTGTGGACCCCAGTCTAGCCGGATTAGTAAGGTGGAACTAGGTCATGGTAGTGAGAGGGGAGGAAGCATTCAGGAACTAGAGGAATGATGTGTGTTTCCTCTGTGCTACACTGCACGCTGGTTGAATCGTCCCTTCCTTGTGACCCTTCTGTGGGGGGATGTCCCATTGTCTACAGATGGACTTTGGGTCTCCACTCCCACCTCCCTCTTTCACATTCATATAATTGTTTGTTTAGGGTCTTTTAATACCTCAAATGTGAACCTGTTGATGCCTCATGACTGGGCTCAAGCTGAGTTATGTTGATGTTGACCCCCTCCCCAGAAAAATGTAATACAGAGGACAGCACACTGAAAATAGAGCATGGGGAGAGTGATGGGTCTGCCATGACCACACAGGTGCTAACTAACAGGGAAAGAGAGAGATAGAAAGTGGACCTCCCCATGGCCCAGCAAGCCCCGAGGAGACATCCCTGATCAGAGGAGCCAATGCACAGAGAGGACCACTGGGCCAGCCCCACCACAAGACAAGAGTTCCCTCACTGACCTACAGCACTATGGGGACAGCACTGGAGATGCTGTACGGAATGTGTGCCCCGTCTGCCCCACGCACACCTTGGGGTGAAACGCAAAGGGAGTGCAACAGGGCAGCTAGAGGAATCCTGAAAATAGACTTCTGACTGGGGACAGGGTTTGGTATCTCATCGGACCCGAAAGGAAAACACTCATAAGGGTCAACAGACAGACCTGGTACTATGCATCATTATTTTTTTCTTTCACCTTATGTCTATCTACATAAGATAGGCAGGACAAACAATCCCGAGTAGGAAACAAGGGGACCAGCAGTTCTGGGAGGACATGGGAAAGGAAGGAGTGTGGAGGGGGAGCGGAGAGCCAACAAACTCAGGGATAAGGGAACAACCAGAGGTCTAAAATTGATGGCAAGGAGGGTGTATAATGCCTGGTGGGGTTTGATCAAGTGCAATGTATCCAAGAGGAATTACTGAGAGCCGAATGGAGGGTGAGCCTAATAGTGGGACAGGAGGAAGGTGAGAGGAAATAGAGGAAAGAAGTAGGAGGCGAAAGCTATTTACAGAGGTATAGCTATAGGCATGTATAGATGCCCAAATCCTAATGAAATAGTGCATTATATAATAGGGCAGATGAGTTTTCATGTCTCTGAAAGCTACTAAGCTACTAAGACCTTGACAGAGGGAGGTAAAAGAGAATTACCCAATACTTTAAAGTATTTTAAGCCTATTTATTAGATATATATATATATAAATGCATTGCTAACTAATATATTTAAAAGCCTGAATACTCTCCAAATGCACTAAGAATGCCTCCTTATATTGAAATCTTATTTCTCTCTTTTGCCTGATAAAATGTGTTCAAGTTCAGAAATATCACTTCTAAATGAAATGTACACCCATAATGAGTTAAATGGTGCTTTTTGAAAGCGAAAATGGTGCTTTCTTAATTAGGCTTGTCTTTTTGTTGGCTGAAAACTCAAGCTCCAATTAGAAAGGAGTCAAAGGAGCAAACTGCCAGCGTCCGTTTCTGTCCCATTAGCAGCCACTCATTGTCACACAAAAGGAAGGAGGAAGCAGCTGCAATGATGGGCACGTAAGCACCCCTCACACCCGCAGGGAATGAACCACAGAACCTGCGGGGGACGGGAGACAGCAGTCAGTGTTAGATCTGAAAATAATAACAATTCATCATTTATCAAGGGGTCACAAGGGTGAGGAGGGGGTGAAAATGAGAAGCTGATACCAAGGGCTTAAATAGAAAGCAAATGTTTAGAAAATAATGATGGCAACATCCGTACAAATATGCTTGATAGAATTGATGTATGGATTGTTCTAGGAGCTGTAAGAGCTCGCAATAAAATGATCTTTTAATTAAAAATAAATCAATAAAAATTCCGCTACCTAGCTTATCTTGAAATGAATTCTCCAACGTCAGAGTCCCTCCTACCGTGGGCCAAGCACCTGGACCTGGAGAAGGGACTGACCCATGGTCACAGAACAGGAAGTTTCTTCTGATTGTCTCAAAAATCTGGCCTACTTCCCATGTGGATACCACCTGTGTCCGGCTGAGTTTTCTAGAAAAACAAAATCAGTTACACTCATATGTATAAGAAAGAACTTTCTATCAAGAAATAATTTTAGAACTAGAATGTGGCCAGCCCAATTCAACTCAAGTCATGGGTCAGATGCACAGGCCAGAGAACGAAGCCTGGGAGGCAATGCAGAAAGCTGGAAGATCACAGGCTGGACTGGCAGGTACGGAGCTTTGTGGATCCAAGGTCTATAAAAATATAGCAAGGCGCTGACAGCTCCTGGGGTCCACAGGCCACCTGGGCCATTTGCTTCAGACATGAGCCACACCTTCCAGGCGAGAAAACTCAGTTCCTCTCAGTGTCACTTATAAAAAGACCACAACACCCCCCCACACCAGCACCCCTTACAGGAATCCCCTGCCTGAAATCTAAATGACAGGCTGGGACTACCTCTTCCTCCACACGGTATGCCAAGTTGACATAAGATCTAACCATCACAATACCAAACTGGTTTTATTCTCAATAGCTTGCAAAGTCTTCAGAGAGTCAATGGTTAAGACTTGGTTATAGGAAAAGGATCCAGCAAGGGATATCATAAAGTGCAATGCGGTAAGGTATAATGATGTATTTTTGAGATTTACATGACTTAGTTATATTTGGGGGGACAGCATAAAGTACAGTAAGGTACAATGATCTATTTTTTATATTTACATGACTTAGTTAGATATTTTTTAACTATTGGGAAAATTTTATAATTTTAAGTGTAGTATGATATAATTAAGGTAGCCATTGCTTAAATGCCACATATTTTGAAATGTGCCTAAAAGAGTAGCTGTGGTACACATACATTTTTCTAGCTCTTACTACAGCCCTATAATAAATCTTACTTCATTTTAATGAACCAGGAATCTTGATTGCCTACATATTCATTTATCATTAATATTTCTTATTTTGAACATTTTTATTTGTTTTAGCACAGTTTTAGATTATAGGAAAAACTTCAGAGTTCCCACATACCCTACACCTGGTTTGCCCTCTTATTAAATCTTAAATTACTATTGTGCCTTCAATGCAGTTCTCAAATTCAGCTCACTGTCATTGAGTGAAGGCTAACTCCTAGCAACCCCCTATGGGCTTCCACAATTGTAACTGTTTACAGAAGTAGAAAGCCCAGTCTTTCTCTATGGGGATGGCAGCAGCCCAATGCATAACCAGTGTAGTAGTAACAAGGACACTCGATTGGTGTATTTGAACAAATATGTGATACCTGTCTTGGAAGATAAAGTTATCAAACTATCAGCTCCAGAATACAAGTTAAACTTGTTAATATTTAACTTAACACATTATAACAGGACTTGAAACTTGCAGCTGTACCTTCCTCACGCTCACTGATGGAAAGTGGTCTGTCCTGGGCACAAAGTTATTTTTTCAGGTTCTTACTTTCTTACACCCAGCAGAGAAGATCAGTCGGTCTTCCATGACCCATGAAAGCTCTGAAGTACACCCACTCTTCACTGAACTACACAACAATGTTCCAAAGATTGGCTGATAATGTGAAAAATCACCATCACACAAAAGTAGAAGCTGACCACATTAGATCGCAAAATAGAGGATGATGACATCATTCCACGACTGCCAAGTTACATCACTATCAAACTGCCAAACAACAGTCCGGTTCCAGTCCAGATGACCCTTAGCCATTGTCATCCCAGCCAGCATGACTTCCATCTCAGCATTCATTACTGCCAAACATGTGTCATTAACGCACAGAATAGTTACATAATAGATAAGTTGCTATTATTATAAATGTGAATATTATGATAATGAGTTAGTCATTCAATGAGAAATAGTTATGTCAGTTTTAACTTACCAGATGATCTCTCATGGCTGGTGATGAAAACTACAGTGGTTGATAGACACTGCTCAGTGATGTCCCTTTCTAATGATGCCCAAAGCCACACCTTAGATAAGGTCATTTTGGGTATAAACTATCAATGTTCCTTTTCACATTAATATTCATTAGCTTTTTCCAGTTTTTTGTTTGTTTGTTCTTTACAGCTTTTCCATAAGTAAGGCTGACTTTGGAAGAAAGTCACTTTGTGTTGCCTCTGGCCCCACATGCTTCAGGATAGACTAGCTACATAAATTACTGGAAATGACCTGGTTAGTAGATATGTCTATTCTTCCACCATGGTTTATTTAGACATTTATTTTCATTAATATAGAATCATAGATATTTATCTTAAATTTTGGATTATAACCTAATACAATTCACGTTATTCTAATCAAAGTTCACTTTTATTTTTTCTATTCCATCTCTTTCAGATCATAAATTAAAACTAACAAATGCGACTTGGGTTATATCAGCAAATAATCTTTCTGTTATTTCATTGTATCCTAAATGCTTTAAAAGTTCCCCAAAATAAACATTTCTCAGAAATATCAGAAGGCTACAAAAGGTCTGGTATTTTAAATGCTACTAATTTCCTTAAAAAAAAAAAAAAGTGTCTTTATTTTCTTTGGAACTGTCCTCATTTATTAGACCCTTTTCGTTCATATTAAGATAAATATTTATTGGGGTGACCAGGGCAGGGAGTACTTGGGAATAGGGAGTTATTTTATTATTATTATTACTTGGGATTAATATATATATCAATCATTCCATAGTTTAATCACATCCAGCAGAAGTAAAAATTTGCTACCACAATCAGTTTCTAAACATTATTTTTTATATGGACCCCTTGACATCATCCTCCCCGTGTCCCCGCTCCCCTCAAAAAACCTTATCCTACTTGCTGACTTTATAGGTTCAGCAAAGCTGGTTTTCATAATCCCCAAATGATAAAACTGAGACTCGTTTAACTTCCCCCCTCATAGTTTAGGACAAGGATAGAAGTCAGTTTTGGTTTAGTATTTTTAAGCTTTCAAGACTTAGCATTCTGAAATGATAAATATTCTAATTAAAAAAATATTAGTGGGAAGCTTCTGAAAGTTGGAAAATAAGAACATTTCTCCAAACACATAGTTTTCTACCAATTGACAATTCTTCCTCACTACCATGAGAACACATTTTAAAGAATGCTTCCAACTGTTAAAGAGATTTAACGTGGCATTACATTGTAATTGTAAATATGTGAATGTGTTATTATATATTCAAAACTGCAACATACAATGAAGAAACAGCATAATATATCACTCTCTTACATGGTTTACCATATCCCTCCAAGAATTATGTACGTTTCTAGAAGAATGTTTTGATATTTTTTCTTTGTTCTGCTATTTACTTCTTCATTTGAGCTAAGGAAGTACAAAATTCCACTTGCAGGATCTTCTGACTATAAAAATAACCAGAAATGGCCTTATTGCTCCCTATGGCATTATTCAATGTATGTCTAATGTGTAATCTCATCCTAAAAAAAACATATATATAAATATATATATATACCTTTAGAAATGGACTATATAAATTAGTATTCTTCAAATGCTATTGTGATCAGCTTCCTTGCTTTCTTAGTTCCCTTCCAAATTAATTGATTTGATAGTTATTTGACATGATCCCTTCTATGTTTTATGATATCACTTCTCTAACTTTGAATAAATGACTTTGTTAAATATACTCTTTTTGCTTCATTTATGTTTACATTTCTCTAATGTTGTGTGTTCTTTTCTTTTCCTGTGTATTTCTCTTTCCACTTCATTTTTTCAGTCAATTTAGTACAATATAGAGTAATGTTCCTTTGTTGTTCTTATACATCTGATGCAACTTTAGATGCACAGTATTTTCCTTTAATGAATGAATAAAATGTATTTGCAGGAGACATGGCAGAAAAATGTTAAGTTTAATTCCAAAAATAAATTCAGATTATTTTAAATGCATCGTAACAGTTCTTTTGGTTGTTGGCTTGGATTATTTGAGCATAATTATATACATGTTAATGAATCATTTAATACTTTTCTAAATGCTCCAAGTGCCTGGGGAATAATAGCTCACATCATATTCAAACAAAGTAATGTAATTGTAAATGACAAGGAACATAGCTGCATACTTTCTGAATTCCTTATATGTCTGGACACTAATAACTCATATCTTATTCAAATAAAGTAATATAATTTTTTAATCAAGGAAGCATAGTTGCCATACTTCTTCCTACTTAAATTAGAACTCTCAAGTTAAAATGTTAATTTGGAATTTAGACAGGCATATTTAAAAATTATTTTTATTTTAATGCTTGAAGCTTCAATTTGAATGGTACATTCTTCCAGGACTGTTATTGTGAAATCAATATTCTAATATTGTTGGTGAAATTTTATATTCTGTAAGTTTCCTTGAATTTGTGTATGAGGGTCTTTTTAAAAGGTGCTAAAATCCATGGATTAACAAAACGACTGTACGAAAATGGTCATATTTGCTATCTCCTCTTAAGCAAAGGAATATTTAAAGGAATATATTAATTGAACAGAGACCTAAAACTTGGAAACTTTTTAGCAGGTTCATTTCTGTCTTTATTTCCCAATGCTGTTGTAACTGGAAAACCAAAAGACAGGGTCGTTAATGGACAGAAATTACTTTTCTTACAATTTAGGGGCCTAGAATTCTCTAGGGGGAAGGTCTCACTCCTGTGGGTGGACAGCTTAGTTAGCTTCCCTGTCTTCAGCCAATCATGGCAAACGCCATGTGGCACTTATCCATACTAGTCTGTGCTTCCATCTTTGCTGTAGACAAAATACAAAACCAAAAATGAATTCCTTGCTGTTGAGTTAAATTCTGATGTATAGTGTTCCCATAAAACAGCGTAGAACTTCTCTCGGGATTCTCAGGTTGTAATCTTTAAAGAAGATAATTGCTACATCTTTCTCAGGAAAAAAGGGGTGGGTAGGTTCTCACCATCAACCTATTGGCCAGTAGCCCAGGGCTATGAGTGTACAGAGGCACAGGTAGAGGTGGGAAGATTCAAACACATGTTTGAGTGAGACACAATGCAATCCTCAGAACTTCCTTATCTCATATCTCAATTCTGTTCAGAAATGCTGGTGGGTTTAAGTCCGACCACATAACAAGGAACTTTTGGACCATATAGTGAAAGACAGAGGTGTTTTCTCGAGAGGATATTGGTTTCCTATGAATTATATAACACTTACTTAATTGTTCTGATTTGTTGGTGCTACCCTGTGTTTATCATGTACATTTCCTTCAAATTGTGTAGATATTGTTATCTCTGGTTATTTTGGTTTTATTTGTATTAACGCCGTTAGGTTTCCAGGATGGTTTGCCTTGGTTCTTGCATCTCAGTGCTGAGAGAATTCACTCAGCAGAAGCACTTTTACAAATAGAAGTAGCTTTTATAAGGCTATGGAAGTTTGGGTAGTACAGCCTTAGATAGTACACTCAATCTCTGGACAACAAGCAAGAGCTGCATGGCGGACTGCACCAGAGTTTGTGACTGAAGAGGGCCACTTTAGGGAAGCGTAAAAACCCACGTGGAAGGAATAGTGCAACAAGAGTGTGGAACAAGAGAGTGCAAGTCCAGAGGGGGCGCACGTGTTTACCTGGCACACCAGGGAGAAAGCCCAACTGCTGACCTGAACGAGCGCACACCAGAAAGAGAGAGCAGCGTGCCCCCTCCTATCCTCACTTGAGGCAGCTTCATTGAGGGTATTGGCCATTGTTAGTGACTGAGTTCAGGCACCTATGCAATGGAATGTTGCTGCTGGTGCCTAGAGTTGTGGGCCCAGGTTGACCTTCACCTGTCTCTAGGTGAGCTTGGTCTGCAAAAGCTCAGCTTTGGATTGTCTCACAGGTGTCTAGTGTGCGTTTGATTTCTTTCAACCCCGTTATTGTGGCATGGCCAGCTACTTTTTGTATGGCCAGATCAATACCAGGCCGGCTTCTAGCAGCAAGTGACCTTGAGTCTTCCTCACCCATGCAGAACTGACCAGAGCTGCCTGAAACAACTAGCAGCAAGTGGCCTTGAATCTCCCACACACACCTGCGGAGCTGACCAGAGCTGGCTAATGGCCTGCTTTGTTCTTGGCCTGCCGCTCTGCACCCGGCACTGGCATGGCCCATTTGGCTCAGTGCCTGCTTTGTTCTCGCCCACTGCTCTGCACCTGGCACGAATGCATGAATATACCCAGAACCAGGAAAACACCTTACCTTCCAGAAACCCGGACATACCTGCCCATATATAAGCATCACCCCTGTAGCCTGCAGTGCGACTCCCCCAGCCAGGACGTTGTGGACTGTGGGACTTCGCCCAGGCTGGGTTTTTCTCCCCAATAAAGCCTGTTTGTGTAATTCGGCTGATTTGGTTTCTGGCACCTCTCGACTACCTTACAATTTTTATTTAGCAAAGACATTCGGTGGAGACAACCCCCTTTATCCCTAATCTATCTTTCAGTGCCTGGACTCCTTTCCTTAAATTCTAACATTTAACCTCCAACCGGTGTTTGTCCCCTTATCTCTTGTCAGGAGTTTCCAATTCATGTCCAAAGAGATTTCCCGGCTTTGAATTGAGACCTGTCTATATTCTGCCTGCGGTACCTGATACTCTTTCAACAACTACCTGGAGGAGGTGAGCACTTGCCATCCTTCTTCCACCTGTTATTGGAGGAAGCTCAGCGTGTCAAGCCACTACTCTCCTTGCAAGAAGATTGAACATGCAGGGCAAACTTCAGACAAGCATCTGAGAAAAGGTTTGAACAGAGAGAGTGAGTTTATTGAAGAGGGCTACTTTGGAAAAGAAATCCAAAGGGCCTTTCCAAACCTCACCAAACTCACTGCCAGCAAGGCAAATCCTAATTCCTAGTGACCCTGTAGCACAGGGTAGAATTGCCTCTGTGGATTTCCAAGACGGTAACTCTTTAAGGTGGGGAGACTGGTAGTTCTTCCCTGAGCGGCTGGTAGTGTCCAAGTGCTGACCTTATCTTGCATCACCACTATACCACCAGGGCTCCTTATCTAGTTTTAAAGACTGGCAAAACAGAAAGGCGTGCCTTTTATGCTGCTACTGGTGGACTTCCCACCATAAACTGGCTTTCTGGCAGGTCTTTTGCTCCTGACTGGTGCACCTTTCACATATACCGTGTAAGTTCTTGTAACCCAGCATCCCAGTACCCT
>NW_022103905.1:4738382-4742819 GCF_000313985.2 Echinops telfairi
AAGGAGGTATTGTCAGCCATCCAAACAGATGAGTTTGAAAAATTTTTCCAAGAATGGAATCGCAGATTTGACAAATGTAGTAAGTGTAATGGAGAGTATTTTAAAGGTGATAAGGATTTTTTTGTAAAAAGAATTAAATGCATAGCTTTGCGGGGGGGATCTGGTTTACTTGGGGGGCAGGGAACCCCAGGTAAAACAAAGGCTTGCTTCCAGAATTGAAAAAGAAAGGATTGCTGACTGTCCAGGGTGCTACTGTGTGGGAAGAAGTGGCCCTGAGGGTAGGAGAGCAGAGAAGAACATGGTTGAGGACGTGTGGATACCAATGCAATACCCACCCTCCCCTTTCTCCTTACTGATTTTGTTGAAGTCACAAGGTGGTGAACTGGAGGCCATCTCTTGTCATCTCTGGCAATCAGGTGACGTGGTCCTGTCAGGTGAGATGAATGCAGAAGGGCTGCCCGGGTGAAGATTTCAGGACAGTGTTTTAAGAGGGACAGAGAATCATATGAATTGGGTCCTTTTATTCTTACGTATTATTCATTTGACTGGAAAATAATGGGGTGTTAGAAAAGCCGTGTATGGAGATTGAAAAGCCATTTAGGATAGCAAAGGGGGGAAAGTAACAAAACAAGAGATTAACAGAGACTTTGACTTTAACCAGTGGCCTCACTCAGGTGGTCTAGAACATGCCCTCACCTGACACTATCAGAAAAGACAGTGTTAAAATTACCCCCCAATTACCCCAGGCTTTGTGGCGGCCCCACCACAGGGATAAGTGGTAGACAAGGTGGTGGTGGCACTTGGGTTGCTTCCATCTGTAACCCAGTGCAGTAACCCAGCCAGTCTCCGCCACCCCATCACTCACTCGAGAGGGTGCAGGTGGGAAAGCTGTGGTTTCCATTCTTAGACTGAGAAGAGGGTTTCTGCCTTGGGTATTGAAAAAGGGAGGGACTTATGTGAGGGGCTGGTTGGGCTGTGAGAGGTGAGACCACTTCCGTGGACTCCTTGTGGGGTCAGGATGGGGTTGGGCGGCTCTGCCCACTCTGTGTGTGTGGCAGGGGTGGTGGGGTGGATTGGGGGGGCTTGGAGGGGGGCAGAAAGAGAGAGAGCAACCACAGTGAAGCCACGGACGTGAACATCATTCTGTCTGGCATTCTGGTAAGAAAATAAAACCTTTCTTTTTAAGGCACTGCAGTTTTTTCTTAGTGTTTTTGCCACTAGAGATAAAAGTAATCCTAACAGAGACACGACTGACTGAACTGAACGTTATTACAAGACAAGCTATACAAGTATTTATAAGACATGATTTTTGAAGTTTTTAAAGAAACGTTGGGTTTGTCCTTCTTTCCTTACAACTAGAGAGTTACCTTAAATAACACATTCTATTAATCACTAGTAAAGCATATGGGGTTATTTTTCTCTACATTCAATTGTTCCAGAAAGCCATGTGTGAAGTAATAAATAGTTTTAAGGTTTGTAATTTTTTACAACATTGTTCATCCCTCCTGATCACAATTTTTATTTATAACCAATAATTTTTAATCAAGTGGAGGCAAAGAACAGGTTACTGTTAGTATTTATTTTGGCCTTTAAAATTTTCCCAGTAAAGCATCTCTTGGTTTTTAATATTGAACTTTAAAGGATATACTTACATCTCAATAAAATATTTTCACCTGGGGTTTCTGTTCATAAAATTTCTGTCTCAGGGGGTGGAAGGTGGAGTTATCTAAAAAAAGGAAAAAAGATTTTCTGTCTCAATTTCCCAAACTCAATACAATGTTTAAAAAATATGGGGAGTGGTAACACAAAATTATATTCACATCCAATTTGTAGATCATTAGAATCATGAGTAGAGATTTTGAAAATCAAAATATCAACAGAATATTACTAAAACTAAGACAGATGTCTGATTGCATAGAAATAAATTCTTTGTTATAAACTACTAATAATTTTGTGGACAAGAATAATCTTATAAGCATCTTTCTAAGACCAGGTTAGTAAACAGTAAAGATACAGTCATTAATCCAGAGCAACACCTCTCCTCAACCAGTAGCCTAGTGTCCCTGCAAGACTCAGCCTCTCACTTGGAGGACCCTTGTAAGCCAGCCCACTGCTCTACCTGTCCCCTGGTGCTGTTGCTCACGTGTTCTGTCTCCTTGCCATTGCCTCTGGTGCTTCCGGTCTCAGCTTCCACCACTTCGGACAGAAATCTCTAACATGCTCCACTGACAATGGTCCTCGGATTCCCAGCTCTGCTCCTGT
Organism: Echinops telfairi; assembly: GCF_000313985.2. Taxonomy (NCBI): domain Eukaryota; kingdom Metazoa; phylum Chordata; class Mammalia; order Afrosoricida; family Tenrecidae; genus Echinops; species Echinops telfairi. Next base: position 4,740,645 of record NW_022103905.1, read on the forward strand.
TTCAAAGAGAGCTCATCCTTAAAGCCAAGAAAGTGGTACGAAACCACCTGACCAGTCCCCTCTATAAGTGTTACACAAACCCTATTTGCAAAAAAAACCTCAAAAAACAAACGCATTCCCATTGAGTTGATTCTGACCCTATAGGGCTGGATAGACCTGCCCCTGTGGGTTTCCTAGACTATAACTCTTCAGGGGTGCAGAAAGCCTCATCTTTTTGCCTCAGACTGAGCTTTGAACCAATGACCTTGCACTAGTTAGCAGCTCAATGTGTATCCTGGGCTGTGTCACCAGGACTCCTCCTATTTGCACAGTCCCAACAAATGATTCTGAGGGATTTACAGATATGGATAGAGAGCTACATTAAGAAATTTCATTCTACCACAATTACACACAACTTTACAAAAAGTATCACCCTCATTTTCTTCCTATTCTTTTAATTAATTATATTTCTTTTCTCTTTCAATTACCCCACATCTTTATAATATAGTAGTATTGAAGAAGAGTTCAAGTGAAAAATTTTGATATCAGTACCTATTCTTTATCCATACTTATTTTTATTCTTAATGTCTCTCAAGATCTGGCATATTTAGTTATCAAGAATGCTTGGAAAGGGATGTTTCCATGAGCAGTTAAAAAATCTATTCTAAATATATTATTGTATTATTCCTTTACTTTTTGTTTCCTCCCAGAGCTGAGGATTTGTCTGCATGCCATGTTCTCATGTATGTATACACATTTCCTGTATTCATGAAAATAGAGTCTTTTTTATTGTTCTAACATTTGGGGATATTCCATTGCTGCAATTTCTGTCACTTTTCCTTTGAAAACCATATTGTTTAATTTATGTAAGATGGTTGGAAATAAGAAAGTATAATTACATTTGACAAAGTGAGAAGCAAAATGGAATCACATATGCCATCTGTAATTGATTAGCTAATGTATGTATTTCAGAAATCATTCTGATCCTACAATACCCAAAGGAGATTTCATGAAATTGCCTTTTTCATTAATTTTCTCTAGCATAATGGTAATGTGTTGGGCTGCTAACTGCATGGTTGGCAGTTCAAAACCAATAGCCACCCTGTTTGAAAAAGACGAGGTTTCCTATTCTGAGAAAGAGCTACAGTTTGAGAGAACAACTGGGGAAGTTCTACCACGTACAGAAAGGTTGTCATAAATGGAACAGAATCAGTGGTAGTGAGCTGGGTTTTTTGCTTATAAAGTAGCAAGAACATGCCCACAGACAAACACAGATGCAGTTCAAATTATGTATCTTCCTAACAGACACTAAAGTTAGTGAATACGAAATGGAAGTATTCTACCAAAGCCTTCAATGTAAAGTTGATCCAACATGATATCAAGACACACAGATAATTATTGATGAGTGGGATGCAGAAATGAAGATGGCTATTGCAGGATATAATATTACAATAATGGTGCCACAGGCAAGTAACATTTTATAGAAGATTATCCAACAGCGCTCTCTGTAGGACATTGACAGGGAGCCGCTAGGGATTTAGGGTGGATTCAGAAGAGGATTTGAAATAATGGATATCATTGCTGACATCTAATGAATTTGGGGCCAAAGCAGAAACTACCAGCATAATGTTTGCTTGTGTTTTACTGACTATGGAAAGACAGTGTGGATCAGAACAAACTATACATAAACTCGAGAAGAATGAGAATTCTTCCTAGAGATCATGAAGAGTTTGGACACAGATCAAGAAGCAGGTGTGCCAACAGAACGAGGGACTGTTGCCTGGTTTAAAACCATGAGAGGTCTGCATCAAGATTTCATCCCCTCACCACACTTAGTCTGGCTGTACACACCGCGAATGATTGGATTAGATGATTGTATGAAGATGACCGTGACATCAGGATCAGAGGGAAACTTAATAATCACCTCCAATATGCGGACGACACAACCGTTCTTGCTGAAGGTGAGGACATGAAACACGGACTGATGAAGATCAAAGATTACAGCATTGAGTATGGAGTACAACTCAATGTACAAAAAAAAAAAATCCTCACAACTGGGACAATCGTGATACGTGGGAAGTTGTTAAGGATTTCATCTTGCTTGGATCCACAATCAATGCTCATGGAAGCAGCAGTCAACAGCACAGAGGACACACTGCTTTGGGTGAATTTGCTGCACAAGACCTCTTTCGCATG
>NW_022103905.1:4742919-4745364 GCF_000313985.2 Echinops telfairi
CCTTTGAAAACCATATTGTTTAATTTATGTAAGATGGTTGGAAATAAGAAAGTATAATTACATTTGACAAAGTGAGAAGCAAAATGGAATCACATATGCCATCTGTAATTGATTAGCTAATGTATGTATTTCAGAAATCATTCTGATCCTACAATACCCAAAGGAGATTTCATGAAATTGCCTTTTTCATTAATTTTCTCTAGCGTAATGGTAATGTGTTGGGCTGCTAACTGCATGGTTGGCAGTTCAAAACCAATAGCCACCCTGTTTGAAAAAGACGAGGTTTCCTATTCTGAGAAAGAGCTGCAGTTTGAGAGAACAACTGGGGAAGTTCTACCATGTACTGAAAGGTTGTCATAAATGGAACAGAATCAGTGGTAGTGAGCTGGGTTTTTTGCTTATAAAGTAGCAAGAACATGCCCACAGACAAACACAGATGCAGTTCAAATTATGTATCTTCCTAACAGACACTAAAGTTAGTGAATACGAAATGGAAGTATTCTACCAAAGCCTTCAATGTAAAGTTGATCCAACATGATATCAAGACACACAGATAATTATTGATGAGTGGGATGCAGAAATGAAGATGGCTATTGCAGGATATAATATTACAATAATGGTGCCACGGGCAAGTAACATTTTATAGATTATCCAACAGCGCTCTCCGTAGGACAATGACAGGGAGCCGCTAGGGATTTAGGGTGGATTCAGAAGAGGATTTGAAATAATGGATATCGTTGCTGACATCTAATGTATCATGAAGAGTTTGTACACAGATCAAGAAGCAGGTGTGCAAACAGAACGAGGGACTATTGCGTGGTTTAAAACCATGAGAGGTCTGCATCTAGATTGCAGCCCCTCACCACACTTAGTCTGTCTGTACACACAGCGAATGATTGGATTATATGATTATATGAAGATGAGTGTGACATCAGGGTCAGAGGGAAGCTTAATAACAACCTCCAATATGCGGACGACACAACCTTTCTTGCTGAAGGTGAGGACGTGAAACGGTCTGATGAAGATCAAAGATTACAGCATTGAGTATGGATTACAACTCAATGCACACACACACAAAAAATCCTCACAACTGGGCCAATCGTGATAAGTGGGAAGTTGTTAAGGATTTCATCTCGCTTGGATCCACAATCAATGCCCATGGAAGCAGCAGTCAACAGCACAGAGGACACACTGCTTTGGGTGAATTTGCTGCACAAGACCTCTTTCGCATGTTGAAAAGCAGGGCGGTTACTTTGAAGACTGAGGTGAGCCCAAATGCATGTGGAAGTTGCTCATTGAATAAGGAATATCAAATAATTGGTGCACTTAAATTATGGTACTGGAAAAGAATATTGAAAATACCATGGACTGCCAAAAGAACATTCTGTCTTTAATGAAGTATAATCAGAATGTTCTTTAGAGGCAAAGCTGGTGAGATTTTAAAAGGTTCCAGAGAAAAAGTGCAATTTCTAGTAAGAAAATGACACTAAATTCTAGAACGCAGTTTTTGCCAAAAAACACAGATTTTTTTCAAAGCTATATATTTAAAATATTTTTTACAAAACAACCATATCACTTTCAAACTACTCTCCATTAACTTAACACATTTGTCAAATCTGTGATTCCATTCTTGGAAACATTTTTCAAACTCATCTGTTTGGATGACTGACAGTGCTGCCCTCATTTTTTTCTTCACCATTCTATGTCACCAAAGTGCTTTCCTTTCATGTCCCTCTCCTCTCCATTCACAGGGGAAAAGTCACAAGGGGAGAGGTCAGGTGAGCAGGTTACATGGGGCAAGAAAGGCATGCTACCTTTTGCTCACGGAGATTGCTACATGAGCAGGTGCATTGTCATGGTGGCAAAACCAGCCCTCCATCTGCCACAAATCAGGCCTTTTTGTAGCACAGTTATGCAATCTTTTCAGAACCTCTAAATAGATAGCTTGATTAACAGTTTGACCTGGTGGGAAAAACTCCAAATGCACTACAAGTGGACATTTTCCTCTGTGCGGGAAGTTGACGGATGTCCAGACAAGATTTGTCATCAGTCAACATTTCACCTTTTTTGAAACAAGAAAACCACTGTACACTTTAGTATTTTCCAAAGCGCTGTCCTTATAAGTTGTGTCCAACATCACAACAGTTCCTGGAGCATTTTCCTGAACAGGAAACAAAATTTCACAGTCGCAAGCTGTTCTCTTAAATTGACCATCACAAAAAATGAGGTCCCAGCAAAACTATTTTTTACGAAAAAAATTCACTGTGACCAGAGAGAACCTTCCCATGTGATGCCACCAGGTGCACTAACTCAGAGCAAGTTGGTAGATGCTTGCCTAGTGGGGGAAAATGCATACTATGAAAGCTCCACTCCTCCCAGCACAATTCTATTTTGGGAAGGATGGTCTCAAGATGGTATTTTAGCATTTTTAGCATTATTTGGTTG
>NW_022103905.1:4747117-4748643 GCF_000313985.2 Echinops telfairi
TTTGACTCTCACGGTTGCAGGACACACTCCAGGGAAACTCCCCTTCCATTGGCTCAGGATTGTGAACGCAATTAAGGGTGCTGCATCTAACTCTTAATCCTCTTACATGTGATTGTGATTGGCTTATCACATCAACTTACATAAGAAATCATGGTATAACTGCCACACGGCAGCTTTACGTAACCGCCAAACCTCTGATAATCACGGTCCAGATAAATTAACATGTATTTTGGTGAGATATGATTCAATCCATGGTAGAAACCCTCTCAAATAGATGTAGACATTTTTGAATATCTTGGAGGGTTAAATTTAGGTTTGGATAAATAGATAAAATGTTAATAAAGTTTGAACACAAACTTAAAATATTTAAACCACATTAATTTAGGAAGCGTTGTGTTTTATAATTTTTAGATAATTTCAAGATCTTTAGGTAATTTATCGGTATTAAACTGAGTTTGTGAATACTTTTATAATTTAAGTTCATATACTTTTGCTTTGTAGACAAATGATATTTAAATCCAGATCTGTTAATAAGTGCATTCTTTATTTCCATTAAAGGGTTATATTAGAAGAAATATGCAATAGGTATAAGTGAAAATGTTTTATTAAGAGGAATTTATTTGAGGTGGTCAAAGTTTTATCTGTCAAGCTATAGTTTAATTTGAAAATTTTAGTAACTTTAGTGTTAAATTATATATAAAATGATGAATTGGGTTGTTTTGTTTGTTTGTTGAGTTTGTTTTGTTTCCCTTAAGGTAATCTTTTGGAGCAGATACTGTTTTGAAGAATTAATTCATTCTTTGTGTAATTCCTTGAAAGAAATGGTAGATTCCTGAGTGTGGTAGTTATAGAATCTCCTGTCAACTTGAAGATATTAAGAGTGAAGGGGTGGAGTTTAGTCTATCAATCAGGTCACAGCTTAATGACAGCTCCTTGTGGGCATGACCTCCTCATCAGGAGGGTCCTGGGAACCTTCTTTCTGCCACCGCCCAACCCCCCCACCCCCGCCTTCCTGTTGACAAGCCACATGGACCTACATTGAGACCTGTAAGAGCACTGGACATGCTTCTACTGGATCCACAAGACTTTGCATCCATCGGCCTGTGATCTTCCTGTATTTTGCATCATTGTATGCACTGTGTGAGATTGAAGAGGAATTTATATAGTAGTAAAAGTCTTATGGACTTGAACTGGGCTGGACCACGCTGTTTTCTCCAAGTACGCTTTTGATATAAATCTCTTTCTAACATATATATGAGTGTCCTTGGATTTGTTTCTCTCATCAATCCAGCCTAATACAGAGGAAGGCCAAGGTTCATGGTTTTGGAAAAAGCAAACAGAACAAAGGTTTTTATTTTTTATTTTTATAGATAAATAGCTTTCATGTCATTTAATGTTTCTTTTGGTGACTTACTGTATATACTCATGTATAAGCCAGGTTTTTTAGCACATTTTTAATGCAGTTTTTGTGGTAAAATTAGTTGCCACGGCTGATATTCAGGTCGGTTTATACTCGAGTATATACG
>NW_022103905.1:4756469-4777638 GCF_000313985.2 Echinops telfairi
GAACCAATTTAGACAGAACATTGAAATTATATCATATTTTAATTGTTAATTGTTCCTTGACTTTGTTTATTTTGAATTTAGCAGCATAAAATCCAATGGACTTAACTGGGAAACTTACTCCACTTACCAATAGACCTTAACTAAAATATTTAGATATTGGTTCATTTTGGTAGAAAGTATTATATTTAAAGATAATTATGTGTTATATCTAAAGCTTTTAGAAATAAAGCTAATCATTATGCTTAGTGATATTTTTGTCTTAAGTTCCTTTTGATTTTTAATTGACTTAATATTAGTTATATAATTCAGATTAAGTTTTTCACTTTAGAACATTATTATAAATCATTCATGAACATATTAGATTTTGTCATTGACAGATAAGACTTTGCTTTGATAAACAGATTAAAACCTTGACCGAAATATTCCCATAGAAATATGGACTATATTGAATTAAAAAAAATAAGTGATATTTTGAACACGGACCCTACTAGGCTGAATCAAGATTTCAAAAACTCTGGTTTAAAAAGTTATAGGTCCTCCAGAGTGTGGCTCGTCCAAAATTCTGAGGGATAGAAATTAAGACTATCTAGAATAAAATGTTACTTTGTGTTTTATGTGGGACTATAGCAGCTGTTTTAAGGTTTTGTTTTCTGGCTGTGAGACATTTTACCTTTTCTTTAAATTATGTAACTAATGACTTTGTTTTCTTATACCTGTAGACTTGGACTGTTGCTTCTTTTTTGTAGTGCTATTAAATATGAGCTACTGAATATACTATTAAAGATTGAAATAACCATGGACTGTTTAAAGGACAAACTGATGTGTATTGGAAGAAGTAAGGCCAGAGTGCTTCTTAGAGCCACGGATGAGAAGACTTGGTCCTACATTGTTGGCACATATTGTCAGGAGAGCCCAGTCTCTGGAGAAGGGCATCGTGTTTGCGGAAGTGGAGGGGCAGTGAAAATGAGGAAGGCGCTCAAGAAGGTGAGTGGGTACAGAGACTGCATCAACGGGCTCAGGTTTGCGGACTATTGTGAGGATGGCGCAGCATCGTGCACGCAGTGTTTGTTCTCTTGCACGTAGGGCCGCTGTGGGTCGGTGCCAACTTGATGGCATCTATCACCAACAGCATTAAATATGAGAGGAATGTAAAGTTGCCACCAGAAAATAAACATTCTGAATTATAGATTAGAAAGAAAATTTCGATTGAACAAATTCTTATCATGCAACAATTTTTATTCCCCCATGCCATTTCTATTGAGTTGATTCCAAGCCACAGTGACTCTGCATAGTGTGTTTGAGACTATACATATTCACAGGACCAGATTGCTCACTCTTCTCCCAATGAAAGACTGGTGGGTTTGAACCATCAACCTTGAAGTTATCAGTCCAGCACTTTCCTGGCAGCACAACCAGGGCCTCTTATTTTGTATTTAGCACAGGGTTATTATTTAGAGAAAAGGCTTGTTCTTACATTAAAGAAAATAATTGAACTTTAAATGGGTTCAAAATATTAGAACTCTGCATTTAAAACTCTTTATTGGTAAGCTTAGCAAATTTATAGAGAAGTGTCTGACGTGTGAGCTATAATCTTCCAAAATGATTGACATTAGATTTCCTGTCTCCAAAAGGAACAATTTTTTGCCTTAATGGATGAAAGCTGATGAGTTTATATTAATATAGATTCCAAAGTTTTACAGAATGTTGTTACAGCTGAGCCAAGGGAAAGTACTTACTAATGCTGTTTATGTATATATATATAAAAGATGTATATGTATATATATATATATATAAAAGATCTCTTGAAAATTATTTAGGGCTACAAAACCTTAAAGTTCTGGTTTCTTGGTTTATGTAGACTATCAGCCAGTATTATCACTACTATTTCTGTTAGGCCTTCACTGTTTAGATCATCTGGTTTTCACGGAATTGGAAGAATACATAGACACACAGAATATTGCCCATAGGAGTCATTTTGAACCTTAAACCTTAAAAACAAAAACTTGTGACCGAAAGATTTTTAAATCAAACTATGATCCAGATACAATGTAATATTACTTTTCTGTAAGCTTTATAATCTTTTAAATAATCCTGTCTATTTAGAGAAACAGACCTCCAAAAAATTCTAATTGGTCTTTAAAGACAGTGTTATATAAAATGCCTATCTAATGGTGATCATCAGACTGTTACCCCTTTGCTAAGTAGAAAATTGCCTCTCTTAAGAAACTCAATCCGCAGAGATCAGCTCGCGTTGGTCAGACTTTTGAGAAGCCAAGGGCTTCCTCCAACGGGACTTTCCTCTGAAGTTACCTTAATTTAGAACCACAGAAGCCGAGTTTCCAAATGAAAAAAGATACTCTGGATGGTGATCAAAGAAGGTACATGGAAATCCATGATTAGAGGAGAGAAAAAATATGTGAGTGCCCCCTGCAGACAAGGTTTGCCTTGGACTCTCAGCGTCTAGTTCAGTTTTCCAGAAAGTGACTAGGGACTGTTGTGGGCAAACAAGGTAAGAGTAGGTTTGCCTATCTGGTGACACATTCAGCATGTTGTAAACAACTGTCCATCAGAAGATGTCCAGTGTCTGTTATCTTGTTAACCCTGTATCTTTTAGAACCCTTACCTGAATGTTTCTTCTCTCCTTTTGGTTGTTCAGGGATTCTGTTACCTTAGACGACCTGGGTAGCAGATTCTCTTGCAAAACTGTCATAGTATTTTTCATAGGTTGGAAAGGCTTTTATTTTCCAGACCTGCCAGACTTCACCACAACGTACTATATATATTTAAGGAGATTTCAGTTATCGAAGTGTCATTAGCACTTCACTGAAATAAACCTTGTTTTATTCTCATCGCAAATTGATATGCAGTTCAATTAGAAAGATGTTTGAGGCCAGGTTTACTAGAGAAACAAATCCTGTGACACTCATATATGTGGAAGAAAGAACTTTATATTGAGAAGTGGTTTTATACCGAGAAAGCATCCCAGCACAGTTCAACTCAAGTCCATAAGACCAATTCTAGCCCATAAATCTCTCTTCAGACTTGTGCTGCCACGTGACAGGATGCAGAATGCAGGAAGATCACAGGAGGCTAAGTGTAGATTTGTGTGGATCTGAGGTCAGAGGAAATGTGGCAGGGCTCCAGCAGATGTAAGGGTCATTGACAGAGAGACTGCGAGGGATCCAGGATCCTCCTTATAAGAAGGGCACATCCCCAAGAAGACCCCATCAGGCTATGTATGACCTCATTGATAGGTTGGACTCCACTCCGGCACTTTTATACATCTTCAAAGTGACAGGTTTGGGAACCAAAGAGATCTGAATGGGCAGGGAGGATGGAGAAGGGAAGGGGCTCCAGGGAAGATCTCACAGATCAGCCCCTGCTACTCTCAAGGAATGAGAGACGCAGTGTCACAATAGAAAACAATTTCTCAGTGCAATTTCCTGGCCTTGTGCTCTCCAATGCAGCTTGCTGTTTTCTTAAAATTCATCTAAACATGTATTTACAAAAAGTCTGCATGCTTCTTCTTTGTCCTTTGAGAAAGTACATTAAGATGACCACGCATACAAATCTACACTTAGCCTCCTGGGATCTTCCTGCATTGAACTTGAGTTGAACTGTGCTGGGATGCTTTCTGGGTATATGATACTTCCTGATTGAAGCCCGGTGTATTACTCAGAGAACTAGTCTGTAGCCCTGCACTGATTTAAGTTGACTTGTCTAAGCAAATATGAACTGGCACTTGAGTATCAATACTTTTTGACTCAACCCAGTACCCGCTGCCATCAAGTCAACTCCATTTTAAAGCCACCCTATATGGAGCTTCTAGAATCTTTTTAATGGCCACATCTTTCTCTTGTAGAGTCTGAATATGTGACCCTGTGGTTAGCCGCCTGAAGCCCAATCCACAATGTCACCATTAGGATATTGTGGATTTCATTGGACTTCCATACTGTGCACAAGCGTCTCACGGTCTCTCTCATCCAGGACGATGGTTTTTATTTTGCTTTTGTACCATGTAAGTCTTAATAAAAGGGTTTTTATAAGATATGCTTGAGTCAGGAGTATTTTTGTCCCTAGCACACTTCTGATAAACTTTTAGGATCCTTTATTCACTCTTAACACACAGGTACACACACACACACACACACACACACACACACACACACACACAAAAGAATGTTGGTGGGAGGTGCTGACTTTTCACCGTGTTTATTGACAGAATTTCAACAGGACCATTCAGAGAGTTTGGTGTGGGCCCCCAGTAGGTATGAAACACAATCATGTCCAGCAGTCCGGGTAAATGTCCTAGGAGTTTGATGCTAACATAAAGAAGAGTTGCCGATGTGCTAGGATAAATCCTCACAAACCAAAATTGACAGAGTTAATAATTAGTTCCATGACTGGATACCTAGGGCCTGAGGCTATACCCTTCCGAAGAGTTTCATTTCTCCGCTTGAGGACATGGTAGATAAGAAGCCATCCACCATGATTAGTGAGGGTAAACCTACCCCAAACCCACTACCCTTGAGTCTATTTTGACTCACAGTGAGCTCGCACAGGAGATTTCCGAAATTCCCATGAAAGTACTTCACCAAAAGAGCAACTTTAAATATTTTCTAGTCAGAGAGAAGAAAGTACATGTATAGAATTTATCAAGAAAGAACTTCCTTGCGATCTTTAACTCTTCCAACTTACACTCAGTCCCTTAATGAGGTCCAAATTTGTAAGCTGCAGAGATGCGGCTAACCATAGCCCCTTTCCTGAGATAAAGCCCTCTAGTCGGAGAAGGTGGAAAGAAGCAGCTTTATCTTTGATTGAAGTTGGGAACTTTACTGATAATCTGGAACTGGATATTTCTTAATTATTAAATTGAAACTCTAACACAGATTGACCTGGGGTATCTACTATCTACCAGTGATCAAAAAGTCTTGCCACTGCTGTCCGAATTTTTATCCTGGGGCATTGGAAAGACAAAGTCAACTGAGGCAGTTTAAAAGGCAGTGGGAAAATGACATTACTTTGTGTGCCTAAGTACTATGAGTCTTGCTTGAGCATATATTAGTTGCATTAGGTCATGCCTTAAGCAAGTTACTACTCGCAAGCAAGAAACTATCAATATCTTATCTGTAAAATGAAGTTAGCAATTACTACCTCATAACATTGTTATAAAGAGCCAACTTTCAAAGGAAAAAGAAGAGTTCCTGCAAGCATAAATGTTTATATTTCCTAATAAGGTAATTGGCTCATAGTAGCTGTAAATCAATAGTAGCTTCTATACTTTTTCTAACTCATTTGAAGCACTCACTGATGGTCAAAATATCCGATCTACACTGTTCACTGGATCTGCCCTATGCGGCAATCACATTGTTTGACAAGAAGTATTCATCAAGTATCTTTGTATAAGGCACTACACTACACCCTTTATCTTTTCATATAACATAAAAAGGTGCCCTGTAAAATTAGTGGGTTTTATACTATTACAGTACTTAATTTAGTTGGGGCTAGGACTCTCTCACGTTACAGAAGGGCGAAGAAGGAATACTTTTAATCCCTTACTTTATACTATACAGTCAATATATGAAGCTACTAACAAACATTTTTAACGGATATGCTGTCTGAATGTCTGCAAGGAAAGGACAGAAGATAGATGCAAGCCGTCACTGGATTACTTACTGTAGGATAAGCAAGCTCATCTTATCACTACCACTAAGGAACTTTTGGGGCCATAGGGGTCATGAGTTGGCTGCTAACCCTGTCAGTACTTTGAAACCACCAGTCATGCTCAGGGAGAAAGGCAAGACTTTCAGCTCTACTGGAGAGTTATATAGTCTGGGCAGTTCTAACTGCCCTATATAGAGTGTCTAAAGGTGGGAATCAACTTGATGGCATTGAGCTCAGTTTCTTTTTGTTTGTTTGTTGGGGTTTTTTGGGACGCACCATGTCTTTTTGAAATACAGTGAACCCTCGCCACTTCGCGCTTCGACTTCCGTGGCTTCACTCTATCGCGGTTTCTGCGTAACAGCGCATGCTCTGTCATTACTGCCACTGATTGGCTCATACTGTACACGCTTCTGTCTGCGTCGCTACGTATCGGAGCTACGTATCAGATGCATTTTTGCTTTTGTACAGTGTACTGTAATTGTTTGCGATTTTTAAGAAATTTTATCTAAGCTCTATGATGGCTCCTAAATGAGCTTCTTCTTCTAAGCCTTCTGACAATAAAAATAAGCGCCAGAGGAAGATGCTCACCATCCAGGAAAAGGTAAAACTTTTGGATATGATCAAAGATGGCAAGAAAATCGTGGAGGTTGCACGCCATTTCGACTTGAATGAGTCTTCCGTTCGCTCCATCCGTAAAGAGGAAAAAAACATCCGTGCTACGGCTACTTTGACTTTCAACAAGGAAGCAAAGCGCATCGTGACAAGTCGTAATACTGTAAACTAGATGCCATAAATAATATAATAAATAATAAATGATAATTGTAACGTCCAAAATGTTTTACTGTATTTTCCCTTTTTCATTTAATAAATTGGGTAATACGAGTGTAATGGTGACTAAAGGGTGTTTTTTCATGTCCTCTATGCTCTAACTACGAAAATATTTGATTTACAAATAAGGAATCCTACTTCACGGAATTTCATTTATCACGGTAGGGTCTAGAACCGATTAACCGCGATAAACGAGGGTTCACTGTATAACATTTGAGCATGTTTAGGGCAAGTGACTGAAAACAGGCATGATGTTTCAGCCTTTAAGGAATTTAGTCTCTTCTTAGAAAAAAAAGTGAAACGACTTGATAAATAAAATAATGGTGATAGACATAGTGAATGATACAGGTAAAAAAGGTTTCTTAACTTTAGAGGGAAGGATTAGTGGAAGAACAGAGGTTTGCGGTGGGTCTGGGGAATAGGCAGGCTTCAGATCTGAAACGACAAGAGAAGTATCTTGCAGACAAAAGACACTGAAAAGGTATCACATACAATTTAGGCTTACCTGTGTGATAACGCTGATTTTTCTCCTTTTCAGTCTATTTTAGCTGGGAATCCAATAAGATTTGCTTGAATAAATAGCGACTCCTTGAGATAATAGTAAGTGTAAAATCAAATATTTAACAACCTAAAGAGTAGACTCTTCTCTGAACTGTAGCAGAGCTGTGTTGCAAATACCATGCAAGTGAAGTACTCACTCAAAATCTAGTTATAGCGTACGTTGGAAGTATTTAATCTCTTAAAGAAAATTAAATTTCATATTTAGAACTAAATAATTAGAATATAGGGAATAATAGTTCCCCAAGTACTCTTATTTTTTAAAATTCACATTCACCTAAAGCAGATGTTTTCTTAAACATGATATTGTTTTATAAAGTGTTTTTGCCTTAACAGATATTTGTTATCTTTTAATGAAAGCCAAAATGTAAATTACTTGATATCTGCCAGCCTGACTTTTAGCAGCCAGTAGTCCAGACCAAAGGAGCTCTAATCACACAATGGGTAAGCTCATGAAAATATTGGAGGCATAACCCCCAGCCATTCCATGGGTGAAAGATGTGACAATCTGTGTCTATAAAGATTACAGCCTAGGAACCTATAGTGCAGCTTTACTTTTAGTATAGAGTTATTAGGAGTAGAAATTAATACGACAGCACATGAGGATAGACAGCTAAGCTATCGAGACAGCTAAGCTATTTTGTAACGGGAAGGGTGAGGTTTTAGAAAACATCTTTTCCAACTGAAAAATCAGAACTGGGGAGAGAAATAGTGAAAGAAACAAGAGAATTTGTGATGGGTAGAAAACAAACAAACAAACAAACAGCATCAGAAATTCTGTTACGAAGTTTCAGTAGTTTCATCTCCTAGTAATCTCCCTATTCCATTCAATGCTCTATTAAAGTACTAATGTTAGCTCTTCATTTGTTTGTGTTTATAACCATCTCCCAGGCCCACGCGTACAATCCTCTTAAAATACAAATAAATTGAAAATCTGAGTCCTGCTATAGTGCTTGAATTCCACTTGCTTTGTGGAAGACTGCATTTTACAGTGAAAGCCCACTCCCTTTTGAGTCTCCACATAAAGCTAGCCCCCACTGAGTTCTTTCTGGCCATTAACCCACAATCTAAAAAGCTTTGCCCACAGGCAGAGAGTGGTTGAAAGTTGATTGCTATGAGTCACTTAGCCAGCTCTAGGCGGGCACTCTCACCCTCAGGGACTTGCCTGGTGGGTGCGCCCTAAATGCAAACTGGGATCCTCAAAGTGCAAGGACATGAATCCTCCCCTCCCCAAAGGAGTCCAAGGGCCCCAGAACCAATCTTGCCAGTTTTAATAATCTGCAATAACAAATATATCCCAATCATGGTCCCTTTCTGATTTTTGGTAGTCCTACCTGTGACAGTGATGAATTGATCTGCTGCCTCTCAGGATTTCCTGATCATTTTCTTTCGTTTTCTATCTTTCATAATCAGCAATGGTACCAGCCCGTGTCTTGCTGTGTGCGGCTGAGAAACAAATTCAGCGAGTCAGTAACAATGGAAAGGAAAGTTTTCCCGTGGTTGATCAAGCAAGGAGCAAGTCTGGACTAGCGTCATCAAGACAAGCCCCACCCCTGCCCCAGGGTGCTTTGTGGTTCTGTAAGCACATACCAGGAAGCAATTGAGAGGGCTATGCCAGATATGACACGGATTGCTGGGGAGCCGTCGGGAATATGCACTGGAGTGAGGTTACGTGCTCTGGCCAGGAAGGGCCACATCAGACTTCTGAATGCTGTCTGAGCTGATCTGGTGACAACCTTACAGCAACTTCCGTCCTTTAATCAAAGTTCCTTGGTTCTGGGGTTAACTGTAGGTTCGGACTGTTTTTCTTTGCACATTCAGCAGGTTAAAAGAATACTCATTTGCTGTAGAGGGATACTTTCCAGAAAGGAAACGGTTCAGAAGAAACTGGTTCTTCGGAAGGAGTGACAGGACCTCAGATAGAGCATAGACTATATAAACCCTAAAGGAAGGGTGATGGGGCAGACTGCAGAATTCACCAGCTCAGCGAGAGGGTCATGAGCTCTTGGGCCTCATACTACTGGATTCCCTCATCCAATATTTGTTTTTGTCTTGTCTCTGTCCAGTCTAGGACTCAAGAAAGCGCTCTATAAAAAAAAAAGATTTGAGCTCAGAGTCATTTTCCCTTAGTTCCTAAGTCTAAATGTTTTCATTGAATTGACTCACTTGTATCAGCAGCATGGAAACCTGGTGAAGACAAATATACCTGGAAAATCCAGACTTAATGTAGCCTGAAAATCCCAAACTTGATTCTGTTTGCAGGGCTAAAACAAATGATTGCTTAAAACAAAACAAATTATGTATATATATGTATATATATGCATATCACAAATATATATACACACACATATATAGATCACAAATATATATATCGCACCCAAGAACAACAAAAACAAAACATGCAGCACCAGTGGCATGGCTTAATGTAAAGGCCTGGTTAAGCCGAGCTGGAACTGAACACAGGCTTTGCCACTTATGAACTCAGTGTCCCAAGAGGGCACTGCTGAGTTCGGGGGCATGCTACTCACTTGGGACTCTTGTTAAAATGCAGATTCTGCTTCAGCAGGCTTACACTGACTGGGTGGTGGTGGTAAGAAAGAGTCCTATGATTCTACAGTGCTAACAATCTCCCAGGTGATGCCCATACTGCTGATTCAAGGAGTGGTACCATTAGAAACAAAAACTTAGGGGGAAAAGGGAGGGGAAAAAATCCCCACTGACATTAGTGGGGTCAAGTCTAGCTCCTGGCGGCCCTACAGTACAGGGCTGAATGTCTCCAAATTTTCTGAGGTTGTAAATCTTGAAGGAAGCAAGACTGTCTCATCTTTCTCCCAAGGAGCAGCTGGTGGATTCCAACCATGGACCTGTCGTTAGCAATCAAGTCCTTAACCTGCTGGGCCACTCACTGGAGCTCCTCCTTGTAGGATAAAGTCGCATAAAATTGCCTTGTCTGAGTTCCTCCTCTGTAGGGAAAGTTTAAAGAGGCAACAAAGAAGGGAATGTGGCAATTCAAAGAAAACCCCACTGTTAGGTGTGCAGTAGGCCTTCTATAAATGCTCAGGTGAAACACATATCTCTGAAACATCTCCCCTAGTCCCTAATGTGTTTTTCCTCGGGCAGCGTTGTTTAGTTCTTTCCTTTTCCTGAGAGGTAACGTTGACAGCTCAGTTAGGGATTCCTACAAGAGATTCCAAGAAATGGTTACTAGGATAAGGCAAATTCCTGCCATTCAGGAAGGGTTCATTAACTAAGCAGAAATAGGAGCTTCACCCATTACCTTGGGTCTCACCTTGAGCTATTCGTAGTATGACCTTGAGGCAACCAGCTGTCACTTAGACAAAATGTCTTATAAAGGCTGAAATAATGACACCGCATTGTATCCCCCAGCAAATCTGCATTTCAAAACCGGCACACAGGAAAAGAAAGGATATAACCCCGCAGTTGTCTGTCAGCCTGTCAGAGATCATCCTGATCGAACCTAGCTGTGCGTCTGCTTTTCCCCACAAGTTTGAGCAGTGAGAAATGGAGGGATGGCTTCTTGAACCCCCTGAAACTCACCACCTCTGAGAGAAGCCCTTCCCCTCCCCTCTTCAGTGGTCCCTGAAACAAGATGTACAAAGTCTGTGTCACTAGGGTCTCAGGCTTCACTCTCGTCATCTCGCCTCCAACCTCTGCGTGCCCGGTATCCGCACGGGGAGAGAGGTGCTGGGGGTGGTGAATTCCAGGGCTGTGACAATACAACTCTTTGCCTCACTCCAAGCAAGGTCTTTTCCTCTTCTCCCTTTCAAAGTAAATCTTTAACTACTATATTAATAACCATGCAGGCATACCTCTCTGGAGAAATGAACAAATATGCATTTTGTCATACCTGTGAATTCATTGCCTCCCGTTTACTATCAATGTCTCCCAAATTGTTTATTGAGTGTCATGTTAGCATACCGGTTCCTCCCGCCTCCCCCCAAACTCAAGAAAGGCTATTCATACTAAAATTCATGTATGACATGTTTAATATTTAACACTATTTCCTAGTGGTCCCCAATCTAATATATTAATCTAGATGCATCATGATGCTTAAGAAAATGCCTGATGATGTTAGAAAGCGCTGTGGACTCACCGGAGCAATGTCTACTTAATTACGAACGTGTAATCTGCATCTGGTCGAGTCTGTCTTCCCTGGTTTATTCTCTGATAGGTCCCTGGAGATCTCAGACGCAGTCTCCTTAAGCACACAAAGGTGCCAGAGGTTATTAGTAGTAATTGTGTTGCACCACTGAGGGGATCTTATTTAGCATGGCGGAAGCAGCGATGCCATTATTAGTTGATTAGCGTGAACAATCTTTGACAATATGAAGCCCCAACTATGACTCCAACTGGTGGCACCTCATTATTTTGATTGCAATTTGATTTGCAGTATTAGCCGCCATCAAATGAGTGACAGACCGGGGAAGGAAAGCACTAGTTGGGACCTGGTTTTATGAATATAGGCCAATGGGAGATACGGGGATTTCACTTTTTAGGACAATGAGTCTGCATTAAGCCATCCAGAGTTGAGGAGTTGGATTTACAGGTTAGGCATCTAGTAAAATAACTCATGAAGCTCACTATCATTCATCCCATTTTTAGAATATATATCACAAAGCTAGGTTTGTTTGTCAAATTAAAATATAAAATAGAGCCTTGTGGTGGGCTTCTAACTTTTGTCAAGGGAGAATTTTGATAGCAGAACAAGATATGAATCCAAGTGACATTTGATCCCATCTCATAGCAAGGCTACGTGTGTCCGGTAGAATTGTGCTCCTCTGGGTGTTTCAGCGGCTGCATTTTCAGAGGTAGATCTCCAGACCTTTCTTCGGAAGTGCCTCTGCCTAGATTCCAACACCCAACCTTGTGTTGAGTAACTTAACACGTTAATGATTAGTACCACCCAAACCAAAGCAGCTGCTTGTAAGTCCATTCTGGATCCTCCGGACTCTAGAGGGAAGGGGCGAACTGCCCCGCCAGCTGTTCCATCATCTTTATGTAAACGGACTGGGACATCCTTCTTTCACGGAGTGGTTTGCAGAGTTGAACTGCCAGCCTTTCAGTGAGTAGTCCAAAGCTTTATCCATTGCATCACCAGGACACCATTGGTGTCATCCAGGGATTGCAAAACTCCAAACCACAGTACAAGTGGAACGCTGCTTGGAGTGGAGAGTAGCACTCAGAGAGTCAAGGAGAGCACACATGTGCACTCCCTGTGGTGGAGCAAAAGCGACAGGCTGAACCTAAGAAGAAACATGTGAAAGTCAGAAGACACATGAATTCCAACACTAATCGATAACAGAGGTGTGTGTAATGTCTTCATGCTTACACTTTTCTTTTTTTTGGGGGGGGTGGGGTTCAGTTGTTCCAAATATTATCATATTTTTTAAATGACAACATTAAAAAGTTTGCAGACATAAAAAAATGGTCATGAGTATCTGGAGACCCAGTATTCAGACACATCTACTATTACCTTTTTGAGAATGTTATTCTAGACATAAATTTTTCTTTAAAAGCATATACATATTGTATTGAGTCAATGCTCTTGAGTCAATGCTAAATCATAGTGACTCTATAAGACAGGGTAGAACTGCCCCTGTATTTCCAAGACTGTAATTCTTAACAGCAGTAGAAAGCTCCATCTTTCTCCCAGCTAGTTCGTTAGCTAGCTGGATGGATGGGTGAATGGAAGGATGGATGGATGGATGGATGGATGGATGGATGGATGGATGGATGGATGGATGGACAGATCAAAATGAATGCATTTTCCTAAATAAATAAGATGATATCTATACTTCTCTTTTGAAATGTTTCCTTCTTTATTTGCCAATCTATCATGAAATACTGTATGTATTATAAAAAAAGGAAATACTGTATATATGCGTGCATAAGCCAAGTTTTTCAGCACATTTTTTAATCAAGTTTTTGCGGTAAAATTAGGTGCCTTGGCTAATATTCAGGTCAGCTTATACTCGAGTATATACGTACTTCTTTTGTAAATATATGCAGAGCATACATTTTAATAACTGAATTGTGTTAAACTCATGGTATAAAATAGTGTGATCATAATTTTTTTTATCATAATCCCTTTTTTCTCCTATGAACACTGGAGATCTTTTGAGTACTCTTGCATGTACTCTTACGACGATCTACTATGTATATATTTATGCATTTTCTGTCCTGTTAATCCATTTTTTTCCAGACAGTAGGAACCTCATTTCTATTCTCATTGGTCTCCATGTTTCCATGAGTATTTTTGTAAAATAAGATATTATTTTTACTAAAAGCATGACAACTTCAAGGCAGGAGGAAAGAATACCAAACAAGCTTGTTAAGATGTTGCTTCAAGCTTTTGAGTTTCTGAAAGTAAAATAGATTTAAAAATTTTTTAAATCGCCTTTTGGGCTAGTCGAGATGCACTATAAGACCCAAGATGTGGCAAGCAAGCAAAAATGAGTGTGCAGTTTCACTACTTTCTGT
The DNA here is from genome assembly GCF_000313985.2 of Echinops telfairi. NCBI lineage: Eukaryota > Metazoa > Chordata > Mammalia > Afrosoricida > Tenrecidae > Echinops > Echinops telfairi. The sequence goes on from NW_022103905.1 coordinate 4,770,021, forward strand.
GCAGTGGTTGAACCTTAGGTTCCCTATTGAAATCAAATGACATTACATGATTTGGATGATTCTTTTATTTTATGATTCAATTCATTTTTTTTTTCAAAAAATAGTAATCACTATACATTTTTTTGCTATTAGTGAAGTCTTTTATTATTTAAAATTATATATATTTTCCTTAATTAATTATTTTTCTAGCTGTGAACTTTTCTTTTAAATTATCAGTGTATGTAACAAATATTTGCCCTTTCAGGATTCTTCATATATACATTTGTTATATTAATTTGTATTTATGTTGTCTTTAAGGGATTGGACGCTGAAGTTTTTGTGGTAAAATTAGGTGCCTTGGTAATTAATTCATGACTTCTGCATCAATTTGCATCTCTAATTTCAGAGCTAAATTTCAAAGCTATTTTGAGAGTCTGAGATCATCGCCATGGCTTTTTGGAGCTGACACCAGATTGACAGATGTGCTGAGCCCAATACTGCTCTGAGACACACTTTCTGACATTCCAACAGATTTGTGAAATGTACACACATTAGTCTTTTTTTTTTTATTTTTTTTATTTTTTTAATTTATTTTTTTAGTGAGAGAGTGAGTGAGTGAGTGAGTGAGAGAGTGAGTGAGTGAGTGAGTGAGAGAGTGAGTTCATTAGTCTTAATTATGGTCTTTAGAGAGAAGTTTTCTAAGTTTTTTTTTGCTGCCCCCCCCCAAAGATGGTTTAAACAAAAGAATTTCAAAATAGGACACGATCAATGTTGTCTTTTTCTTTTAACTCTTATTTTCATCCTCTTATTTGCTCTTTTCCAGTCTTACATTTGTTCTTCGACCTTTAGAGGATATTTTCATGTAGACTTTGACAAGATTGGGAAAGAAACCAAGTTCAGCGGGGTCGCTCTCTCTCTCTTTTCAGCCCATGAAGGGCACCAGTGAATATAAAATATAAAATAGGCATCATTTTAAATATTTGCCACAAAATAGTTTCATACGAAGCAGCCAGGTTCATTAGTTTTCATTTGAAAATGATTGCAGTATATTCATCCAGGCGTTCAGGTTAGAAATAGATCTTTTAGTTTAGTCTTCTCAGATGTCAAGGTAACATCAGTGGAACCCAGCCAAGCCTATTTTCACACTGGCCACTTAGGTTTGTTGACAGGAATTCTATTCAGTGATCATAATGTGTGGTCCTCGATTCTGTAAAGCTCAGTCATTGTTGTGCTCCGCAGGGGGTAAAGCCTCCTTGACTTCTATTTTTCACGAGTCTTTGTTGTTCCCTAAGAATTACTCCCACCACCACTTTGTCAAACCTTATTGATGGTACAGAGAATGAAGATTGAAAAAAAAGATTTGAAAAAGAGCCAACAGTCAAGCAAATCAACAAAAAGGATGCTTATCTTGGGGCACATAATGACACCCACCAGTTGGAAGCAGTGCAGGACCCTCCAATACTTGAGGGGCAGCAGGGGAAAAACAAAAGTGCATTAATATTTGAAAATTCAGACATGTGCACTAGCCTAAAGTGGAGTCTTGTTCTCAAATAATGATAGGCGGTTGAGGGAATGGAAACTGAAATTAGATGTTATTAAATCAGAACAACCCTTAGGAATGCTAGAAAAGATAACACAAAATCTAGGAATCTTAGCTTATCATGGAGCCGTGACTTTAACCAAGTTTTTCCTCTTTTCCTTTGTCATGCCCCAATCTCATTGAATGTGCCCTGGTGATCCATTGCATTAAGTGTGTGGCCACTAACCACAAACCTATCAGATTATAAGGGAGAAAGATGAGGTTGTCTTTACCAGTGAAGATTTAAAATCTCAGAAACCCTAACGAGCAGTTCTCCCCTGTCCTACATGTCCCTGTGAATAGAAACTACTCAACGGAGGTGTGGAAATAGCCTGTCTGATCTTTGAATGAATGCAGTGTGCTCACTTCCTTCATTGATTCCTGTCCCCTTCCTGGGCACTACTTTGCTCAGGATAAATAGCATAGGATATGCTGTTCCTCTATTTTTCCCAGGTTCTCGTTCTTTACCATTATATTCTTTAATGAACTGTACTTCCATTTACTTACTAATGACTCTACTGCATTAAATCATTGAAGGGTAGGCATGGAGGTTTTCCATAGAATGTCCTATCCAGCTCCCTAATTACCTGCCACATCGTTGACGTTGTTGTTCAGTGTGACAGAGCTGTTTCTACTCAACAGGAAGCACAAGAGATAGAGACATTGCCCCCTTTTCTCCATTTACCATGGTTCTGATTATTGGTCCAGTTGTGAGCATTTTCGTTTTGTTTTGTTTTCCTTATGTTAGGGTGTCATGTGTATGAAAGACTGTAGTCTATGATGTTCATAAATAAGTGCTTTAAGTTCTCTTTGCTTTGGGCGAGCATGGGGTGTCACCTGCATATCAAACATTGTTAATGAGTCCTTCTTTAATCTTGAAGCAGTGTTCTTCATGGAGTCCAGCGTCTTGGAATTATTTGTTCAGCATGCATATTGTAAAATGATACAACTCTGATGCACACCTCTTCTGATTTGGAGCCATTCAGTGTACCCTGGTGCTGTTGGAATGATGGCCTCTCTTGGTACAGTTTCCACATGAGCACAGGTATGTGTTCTGGTATTTCCGTTCTTTCCAACATCATCCACAATTGAATATTTTTGCATATACCATAAAACACAACTAAATATCTTTCTAATAGTCTCTGCTTTCAGCCAAGATCCATTGGATAGACCTTGTCTCACACCCTTGTTTGAATACCACTTGCATTTCTGTCTTTCGGTCAGTGTACTGTTGCAACCCTTTCTGAATTAACTTCAGCAAGACTTTACACACATGTGATATTAGTGCTATTGTTTAATAATTTCTTCATCCTGTTGGGTCACAGGAAGGGGTGAGTCAACAAGGGTACAATATGGCTCTGATGAAACATAAAATATTCCTCTGGTTCCTTGTGCTTCTTCATAACCCACTATCATGAACCCAGTCCTGCCTTTCACTTCAGGCTAGACTGGAGCATGAATATACACTGGTACAGATAGGAGCTCACGACACACACAATCCATGTCAGATAAACCCCTCAGGAACAGAAATGGGAGTAGTGATACGAAGAGGGTAGGGGGAACGTGGGGAGAGGAAAGAAGGAAGGGGGGCCCAATCTCCATGATAGACACATAATTACACACACCCATAGGGGGAAGAACTACAGAAGTCATGGGGGAAGGGAGACAGTAGTTGGTGTAAGATATGAAAATAATAATAATTTATAATTTATCAAGGGTCATGAGGGTGGGAAGAGGGAGAGGGAGGAATAAAAGAGGAACTGACACCTTGGTATGAAATAGAAAGTAAATGGTTAGAAAATAATGATGACAACACATGTACAAACATCCTTGGTACAATTGATGTATGGAACATTATAAGAGTTGTAAGAGCCACCAATAAAATGAACTAAAAAACAATCATAATAAATAAAGGAAGCTATTAAAGAGCAAAATAGAAATATTGTTACTCGATATCTTCATTTTCTTCAGTTCTTTAAGCTTGAGACGTATTGAGAGTGTTTCTTCTTGCTTTTCTAACTCCAAGTCATTGCATATTTTGCTATAATACTTTTCAAGCTTATTTCTGAAATTATCTATTCTGATTTTTTGGTAATTTCCCCCATTTGCTTAATGTACTCTACATTCAAGGGCAAATTTCAGGGTCTCTTGTGACACCTATTTTGATGGTTTCTTTTTTCCTGTGTATTTCATGGCCTTTTGCTTTCTTCATATATGAAATCCTTGGTGACACCCTACAAGTTCCGGTCAATGGGGTTCCATGTGTCAAATCTATTTTGAGATGGTCTCTAAATTCAGGTGGAATAGATCCAATGCCATACCTTGGTTATTATCGACCCTTTAAATTGTTCTTCAGCTCCAATTTGAACTTGCATTCGAACAATTTATGTTATCTATAGTTGGCCCCTACCTTTCTTTGTTCTGACTGACTATATAGAGCTTATCCATCAACTCATCCCATGGATATAGTTGATTAGATTTCTGTGTATTCTATCTGGGAAGGTCCACATCTGTAGTGGCCATTTATGTTGCTGAAAAATGTATTTGCAATGAATCCATCATTGGTCTTGCAAAATCCTGTCATGTTACCGCAGGTATCATTCCTATCATTAATAACCTATTTTACAAGAACTGACCCTTCTCGGTTTCCAACTTCTGCATAGCAATCACAAGAATTGATCCATTTATCTTGGTTGCATGTGTTAGTCTGGGTTAACTAGAGAAACCAATTCCTAGACACTCACATGTGTATAGCAAAGAGGTTTATATATAAAAGCCGATGAATAATGAGAAAACATCTCAGCCCAGTCCAGGTCAAGTCCATAAGTCTTATTCTTAGCCTATGTGTTTGAAATCAATCTATAAAGTCTTCTCCAGACTCATGAAACACATGCAATGACTTTGAATGCAGGGTGGTTACAGGCCACTGGGTGCAAAGTCTTGTGGATCCAGTGGCTGTAGAAGCATCTCAGTGCTGGCAGGGGTCTTCACATGACTCCTCTAGTTACCAGGACACGGGATCTATCATCATAGTGCCATGTGTCTTGTCAGTAGAGTATTTCCCAGAGAGTGAACAGAGAGAGAGAATTGTCTCCCACCTTCAAGGAAGAAACACAGGAGTTCCCAGAATTCTAAGGAGAAGACCATGCCCACATGGAGGCCTCATTGGTTATATCTTGATTGACAGACTAGACTCCACCCCTTCACTCAATTCTCTCAAGTCCCAAATTGACACCAGATTACGTAACTACCATATTGCGTGTTTGATCAATTTCTGGCTGGTGAAAATCTTCAATTTCTTCATTTTTAATTTAGTGATTGGCATGAGTTTGCACAATTTTCATATTAACTGGCCTTCTCTGTATGCATATGGTTTTTATCCTATCACTGACAACGTTGTATGCTAGAACAGATCTTGAAATGCTACCTCTGATGGTGAATGTGATGCCATTGTTATTCTGTAATATTGCTCAATTCAAAATGGCTAAAGCAAGTCCATTACAGCTCACCAGTGCCTCAGATAACATTTTTTATGTGTGCCATTTCATTTTTATAACTTCCAATTTTCTTATGGTCCTTCTTTATGCATTCCATGTTCTGATTGTTTACAGCTGTTTCTTCTCCCTCCCAATCATGGCACATTAATAAATGAAAGTCTTAAATGCTTTATTCTATGCACACAACATTAAGGTCAATTATATTTTGAAGAGGCAGCTATTTCCCAGTTGTATTTTGAGTGCCTTCCGACAGGAAGTACTCACCTTCTGGCATTACATGAAACAATGTCCCACTGCTATTCGTAAGAATTTCTCGAACTGAGTTTTAAGAGGCAGGCCTCCAGGGACTACTTTCTAGTTTGTCTTCATCTGGAAGTTCCCCCGAAACCTGTCTACCATGGGTGATTCTGACAGCATTTTTGTACCTACGACATAGCTTCCAACATGATAGCAACATACAAACCACCACAGGATGATCAACAAGGAGGCATTTGGTAGTGGCACAACATAAGCAATTCACATTTGTACAATGACTGAATATTATGTCATTTCTAATCTCTTTATTGGCATATATATATATATATATATATAATGCCCTAGCAACTCTGTACTCATTATATTATTTTGTTATACCTTGAATTAGTTTTCAACAAACTGACCTCACCATCAGTAATACTGCCTTTACAAAGTAAGTCACATCCCAGAAGAATGAAATCCCACTGAGTTTGTGAAGCTTTGCAAGCAAATCTATTCCCAATGTACATGAGAATTAATGAAATTCCAAAGGGAAGACAAAAGGTCAAGCACCAATCACAAATTAGTCATCACTGCATCTGCTGAGGTTTTCCTTGAATTTAAAATCGGAGATGCACGCCACCTTCTTGTTATTAGCATGCTTGAGAGGCTATGAAAAGAAGTTCGGCATAATCATATTTGAGAAACCAAATAAAATGCAATCCTTTTAGAAAGTCCCTCATGGCAGAAGAGAAACGGGATATGTCTGCAGTCGCTCTCCAGTTCGTACAATGCGTGTCTGTTTAGGTCCATAATGGCTGGGATTTGAAATGTCAGTTTTTATTAATGAAAGAGATAAAGTAGCAGACTGGATGGAGAGTGACCTGACATGTTCTTTAAATGGCTGGTTAGCACCACAGAAAGAAATTTATTTCTCAAAGGCAATCTTCTTTGAAGATGTCGCTGGTTCCTCTGAGAAATTAAAGAGGAACACTGAGGTGTGATTTGAGATTATAAGTCAGTTATTAAATATCCAAATCTCAGAACCGAGTATAATAGAGACTAGCTAAACTACATGTTAGAGAGCCAAAATAAATCGGCCCTAATTAAGGAACTTAAGATTTACTTTTGTATGACGCATTCTTGTTCCAAGTATGAGCTAAAAATTGCCAGATCTCCTTGCAATATATCTAAAGTCTGAATGTTACACAACAATTGTTTAAGCAGGGCTCCCTTGAAATGTATTTTGAAGTGATATATAAAATATCTCTTGATTATAGAGAAACGGGATTCATAAGACAGGATTGTAGTAGTTACGTAATTTCATGTCAGTTTGATAAAGTGAAGGAGTGGGATTTAGTCTGTCAATCAGGTCAGAGCTTGATGCTGCCTCTTGATGGGGGTGACCTTCTCGCGAGGATTCTGGGAATGTTCTCTCTCCCTGGACGAGGGCCACACTCTGCTTCACCTTCCTGTTGAGTAGCCATACTCAGAGAGCTGGCAGAGCCAGAGCTGGATTGCATCCACAAGACTTTCAACCCACCAGTCTGTACTCTTCCTGCATTCAGCATCATTGCAATGTGCTGTGTGAGTCTGAAGAGGAATACATACACTAGATATATGGGCTAATGGCAGACTTATGGACTTGATCTGGACAGGGCTGGGATGTTTTCTTAATATACAGTTACTCTTTGATATTGTATATATTGATGTATAAGCTCCTTCTTATACATATATGAATGTCCCTGAATTTTTTTCTCTAGACAACCTGGATTAACACAAGGATAAAAAGAAAAATAGTTAAATATGAACTATACAGCACACTGGAAAACAAGCAGTATAATTATTATATTCATGATCTATACATATCACTCTAGTAGATTAAGAGGTTCTTAAAACCAAACAGTAAAGTTATTTCCTAACTCAGAGTTTTGGAAACTTGTGTTCTTAAGACTGAAAGTTCTGGGGGGACATGGGAAAGGGAGAGGTGGGGGAAAGGGAAGAGGTGTTAACAAACCTAGGGACAAGGGAACAACAAGCGATCCAAATTGGTGGGGAGGTGGGTGTGGGAGACCAGGTAGAGCAGGATCAAGGGGAACGTAACAAACAGGAAGTGCTGAAATCCTGGTGAGGACTGAACATGATAGTGGGACAGGAGGAGAATCAAGGGAAATAGAGGAAAGAGCTGGGAGGCAATGGGCAATTATAGAGGTCTAGATAAAGACATGTACATATGCAAATATATTTATATGAGGATGGGGAAATAGATCTATGAGCCTACATTTATAGGTTTAGTTTTAAGGTAGCAGAAGGACATTGGGCCTCCACT
>NW_022103905.1:4778608-4786255 GCF_000313985.2 Echinops telfairi
TGTTTTGAGAATGATGTACAAATGCGCTTTACACAATTGATGTGTGTATGGATTGCGATAACAGTTGTATGAGCCCCTAATAAAATGTTAAAAAAAAAAAGACTACATGAACACCACCAAAAATAAATAAATAAATGGGAATTTATTTACAGCCAGCTATGAAAGGGAATGGAGTATCTTTCGTGTTTCCTCTGTATCAACATTATAAACATTATTTAAAAAGAAGTATCCCATAATATCATAACACAGCTCATCTGAAGTTCTTTGTTAAAGAAGCATAACAATTCTTCAGTTTTAAGTAATTGGATGAAAAATAGATGATACTTTTTTATAGTGTGAGGTTAAATTGTTACTCAATGTGTTGCTTAATTCAATCTCATAGTTAAAATTTAATCAGTAACGGCATTGAATGGAAAACAACTGAATGTGAAATGCCAACTGGCAAAATTTAGTCCTTCTTTTATACAATAGTAACCAAAAAGGCTATATATTTTTTCATCTGTTTTGTCCATATGTCAGTTTTTTTGGTGTTTCCTTGTAGTGATAAAAGAGAGTTGCTGACTAAATCATGAATATATTTTATGGACTAGCAGACAATTTATTGTTGTGAAATTTCAGTAAATGACTGTGACTGCTCAAAAATTAATCCTTTAGCTGTGTTACCCATCAAAGAAAAATCACCTACAGTGTCAGACAAACATTGATCATCCAAGAACAAATGTATTCCCAGGTCAATGGTCCTTCTTTGATTGAAGACTGGTAACTCAACTGATGATTCTGTCATTCTCTTAATTTCAAGCTTCAAAATTCTACCATGTGGGCAACAAATCACATCCCCAATACCAAAACACAGGGAAATTATTGATTGGCCTTTTCTTTTGCGTCCCAGAAGACACTAATGAGCACTTTACTGTGAATGGAAATAACTTCTATTGACCTTCTGGCTTCTTGCTCCATCCTCATTATCTCCCTTAGTAATAGCACCAAGGTTCTTTATGGGGAATAGTTATGGGTTCTTGTGACAGATCTTTTAAATTGATTTGCATATGAAATTTAATGTATATATAAATCTTGGGGCTGTAGGAAGTATTCATTGTTTGCAGCTCAATTTCAAAGAAGTACACAACTGCTTTTATATAAAATAAAATAAATGATGCTGGGAAAGAAAATCCACCTTCCATTTGCCGAGTGGTATGGGTTTCTTTAGTCTGAATCAACTGGGCAGAATGGGTTGTAACATGCTAGCTTAGGTATTATACACACCACCTCTTATTATAGCAGTAATATACAATGGATTTTCTTCTTCTTCTTCATGTATGCCTATAGACTGGGGGCACAGATAGGTTTATTAACTGCCTAAAGTCATACCACTAGTGATAACTTCCAGGTGGAATCCAAATATACATACATATATTTTCCACATCAGCATATGCTTTTATGGTGCCCTGGTGGCAGAATAGTTAAAAATTCAACTGCTAATCTAAATATTCATGTTTCCAACCCACTAGCCACTCTGTAGCAGAAAGCTGCGGAACATGATAGCCTTGCAGACCCTATGGGGCAGTTCTGATCAGTCCTATTGGGTCACTATGAGTTGGAACCAACTCTAACAGCAATAGGTTTTGTTTTCTCTGTACGATGCCATTCAGCCAAACCTTGAGCTACAGCATGCCTAAAGGAGGCTGATAAAGTCCCTTAGCATTTCTATTTAGATCATTTACCCAACATCTTTCAGTAACTTCATTTCTGGGTCATTTATAACCAATGACACAAACTTCTGTTCTAATGTATGTGTTTAACACGTTTGAAAACTTCTGTGTTTTACTTTCCGTGAGCTCACTTTTCAGTTTGACTATTGATTTTCTTAAAGACAAACAAAGCCATCAGGCCAGTTTTTTCTTTTCCAGACAGTGGGTCTTTGGAGGAATAAAGAGCTGGCACTGTACAGAGACCATATCAAAGGGGACACATAAAAGTTGATATTTTCTTTTTATTACTTGAGAAAGTGCACAGTGGCAATTAAAGTGCCTGCCTCTCTGAGCTCAAATCTATTTATTGTAGCTGATAATGGGCACAATGAGAAGACATGCTCTATTGCAAAGGAAAAAGAGCTTTGATAGTCTTTTAAGTGAAAACAAACAGTAAGAATAGGCCTGCTGGAGAGTTCTCCTTTGGAAGGACAGGGGATATACATATCCCATTATTTGCTAATAGGATCTGTGCTGCTGCCCCCCATTCTTCACTTTGAACTGTTTTCCGGTTCCCACATGCCTACCCTAAGCCAGCCCCTGGGTGATTGTCAGCATGGCATCCATCTGTTTTCCAGCTTCTGTTATACAGAGTCAAATAAGATCATATAAAATGCTATTGGGTATTTCTAGCTTATATTAAAGAGATAAATTAATACTATCTAATTATGATATAAGCTTCATACTTGTTTTTATATGTTAACTACTACATGTAAAAGTTTCCTATAAAGTTCTTATTTGTACCACTGCTATCCAATTGATTCCTTATTTGTACAATTGGGTAAAAACAAAGTGTTCCTTACACAATTCAACACCCCGGGTGTCAACTGCATCTCTTGCTCTCTTGATTGCCCATGAGCTTTGATTGTGAATCCAAGCAAGACAAAATCCTTGACAACTTCAGTCTTTTTTCCATCCATCATAATGTGCCTTATTGGTCCAGTTGTGAAGATTTGGGGTTTTTTGACTTGACTTTTTATCCCTACTGAAGGTTGCAATCCTAGATCTTCATCAGCAAGTGCTTCAAGTATGCCTTATTTTCAGCAAGAAAAGTTGGGTCAAATGTGCATAGGTTGTTAATTAGCCTTCCTCCAATCCTGATGCACATTCTGCTTCTTTCTCTGATAAGCTGCTCAGCATACAGATTCCATAAGTATGGTGAGATGATAACAGCTCTGATGCACACCTTTCCCAATTTTAAAACATGCAATATTCCCTTGTTCATTTTGTACAGTTGCCTTTTGATCCTTGTACCATCCTGAATGAGCACAATAAAGTGGTCTGGAATTCTCATTCTTGGAATTCCCAACTCCCTGTCAATGTATTGCTGCAACGTTTCTTGGATGATGTTAAACAAAATTTTGCTTGCATGTGATATCAATAATATTGTTTTATAGTTGAGTATTCTATTGGGTCTCCTTTCTTTGGAATGAGTACAAATGGTTTTCTTCCAGTCAGTTGGCCAAATAGAGGTCTTCAAAATTTTTTGACATAAGTAAATGTTTCAAGTGCTTCCATAGCTTGTTGATATATTCTAATTGGTATTCTATCAATTGCTGGAAACTTGTTTGGGGCTATTATTTTCAGTGCAGTTTGAACTTCTTCCTTCAGGACCTTTGGTTCTTGCTCCTAATCTGCATCTTGAAATGGTGGAATGTCGACTAATTCTTTTTGGTACAGATTCTCTATATAGTCTTCCCATCATCTCTTGGTGCTTCCTGCATCTTTCAAAATTTTGCCCATAGGACATTTCAATATTGCAACTTAAGGACCTTCGATGAATTCATCCTTGGCTTTAGTGATTGTTAGCCAATTTGTGTAGGAGTTCTATTAACTGGTCTCCTAGCATCACAGGGGCACACACATTACCACAACATGACAAAGTGAGAGAGATGGGGTGGATGAAAATCAAAGCAGTCACCTTGAAGACTAAGATTAACCTCACAAGCTTAGCTACATTTAATCAACTCACATGCATCAAAAGCTGGACAATGAATAAGGAAACCAGGGAAGAACTGATACACTTTAATTATGGTGTTGGTGAAGGATAAAATATACTGTGGGCTTTCAGAAGAACTTACAAATCTATGTAGGAAGAAGTACATAGGACAAGACCATGGAAAAGGAGATCAAGAATGCAGTATCCTTTACAATAGCTAAGCACAAATTGAAATATTTAGGGTTACACTTAACAACAACAACAAAAACAAAAAACTACAGAAACCTACTTCAGGAAACCAAAAGCAACCTCCACAAATGGAAGAATATCCCATGCTCATGGATTGGAAGACACAATATAGTTAAGATGTCAATCTTACCCAAGGCACTACATAAGCTTAACACTATCCCAATACAATTACCAACATCCTTCTTCAAAGAATTGGAAAAACTGACCACCAATTTCATATGGAGATGGAAGGAGCCCAGAATTAGCAGAGAACTCCTCATGAAAAAAGACAAATGTGGAGGGCTTGCTTTACCTGACTTTAACACCTACTATCCAGCCACAGTGGTCAAAACAGCATGGTAATGGGATAATGAGAGATATTCAGACAAATGGGAAAGAACAGAAAGCCAGAAACAAAGTCATCTGATCTTCAATAAGGGCCCCAAAATATCAAGTGGGATGTGAATGCCATCTTCAGCAAGTGGTGCTGGAAAAAAATGGATAGTCACCAGGGGAAAAATGAAGCAAGAGCTTTACCTCACCTCATACACAAGAACAAACCAAGGTGGATCACAGACCTCGAAGTAAAACCCCATCTATTAGGGCCATCAGTGAGGGAATTGGGACAAACCTAAGAACCTCGGGGTAGGGAATACATAGGTTAATTGAAATAGAGAAGGTTATCCAGAGAGATGAAGCTGAAATCAACAAATGGGATATAGTAAGGATGAAACACTTTTTATCGAAAGATTTCACCAAGAGAGTAACAAGAGAACCCATGGACTGGGAGAGGAGCTTTAGAAATGACACAACAGACAAAGTGCTTATGACTAAAATCTATAATACCCTCCTGGCCTGCAACAAGAAGAAAACAGTTAACCCCCTGAGGAAGTGGGCATAAGACCTGAAGTTTCACTAGGGAGGAGAACTGAATGGCTGATAAGTATATGAGAACATACTCCCGATCATTAACCATCAGAGAGATGCAAATTTAAACAACTGTGAGATACCACCAAACATCCTGAGGATAGCCAAATCAGAATATCAAAGAGCAAAAAATGCTGGAAGGGATGTGACGAGATAGGGAATATCCTCCACGGCTGGTGGTCTTGTAGATATGCACGGCCACAGTGGAAAATGATCTGGTGATATCTAAAGAAAATGGAAATTAAGTTACTTGATGGCTCAGCAATACCTCTACTGGGCATATACCCAGAAGAGGTAAGAAAGAGACCCTGACCAATTGTCCGCGCTCCAATGTCTATTGCTGTGCAATTCACAATCACAAAGAATTGGACACAACCTAAATTTCCATGGATAGAAGAGTGGATTAGAAAAATCTGGCATATACACACAATGCAGTACTACATATCCCTAAAAGCACTGATGATCACATGAAAAACATAATCTCATGGGAAGAGTTAGAGGAAATTATGCTAAGCGAAGTTAGCCAATCACAAAATGACAAGTACAACATGAGTCCACTGAGGACATCTGAAGCGGCATAGTGGGTAGAGAAGAAAAGCCACTTATTTTACATGATACAACTTGAGGGACAGCCATTGAGGCAGGAGAATAAAGACGATGGCACTGGGGGAACAGGACACAAACCCACCCAAGGGTAGGATATTGTTTATGTCTCACAGGAACGGGAGTGAGAGTGCTGACCTCACCACGACACACCAGATCTTGAGGTCAACTTAACCACATGGTGCAACTCATGAACAGAAAGGTTTATGGGCCAGCCCCAATTTGAGATATCCTAACCTGCTCCCTAGAAGTATGTGCTACAGAGGACAACACAGAACCTACAGGGTGGGGAGAGGGGCCAGCCTGACTTGCCCACAAGGGAGAAAACTAAGAAGGAGAAAGAGAGAGCAGAAGGGGCTAGACCCCATTCTGTCACACCAAGTCCTGTGGACAACATCCCTCGATGGAGCTGCTAAGGCACAGAGAGGACTGTAGAGAGTGTGTGCAAAATAGGAAGATCCCCAATGAAGTGATACATTGGCTGCAGCAATGGCTTCACACATAGCTATGGGTTTGAAGATTGTAAAGAACAAGATAGTGTCTCGTTCTGTGTGTATAGGATGTTCAATGTACAATCACTTGGGACGGATTGGCCAAACCTAACAGTAACAACAAAGCCATGCAAAGTCCAACACCGTGATCAACTGTAAAACTGCTTCTATTATCTTAGTTTTGTTGTTGTTGTTATTAAAGGAAGGTTACGGTTTTTTTTGTTTTGTATTTCTTTGAATGTTATTTGCATGATGAATCGTGTGATGGATGCATTGCTGAGTTACTTACCTATTATCTTCGTTATAATATGCTGACTTTGTTCTGACAGGCAATTACATCATTGATGGATCTTCCTGATTTTTTCAAGGCTAGGTGTTAGGATTATTTTTGCTGGTATAATTGTGACTGTTTTAATGGAGGTTAAACTAAATGCCTGCCTGTTCAGAAGATCCTCACTTTTTTATTTGAATTTGTGTTTCAGCATTTCTCTAGTATCATGTTTCCTCTCAAATATTGGCCAATGTAAATCTCCCAGGAATTATCATCTTCCAATATTCTCAGCATCTTTCCCTGCAATCACATAGTTTAAGTATTCAGCTAGTGACTTGATACAAGATCTAATGCAGATTTTAGGAGCTCCTAGTTTTTTAGTAACTTTTCTTGTAAATTCCAATTGCCATTACTCAAGGTAATTCCAGTTTCTTTTTCTACCCAGGATTTCTCTCTTCTGCCATGTACAACCAATGTTTTTTTCTTTGGATATTACCTACATAGTGAAAAGATTGTTTCCAGAGAGAAACCAAACTGAATTCATAAAGACATATGGAAACACATTAAATAACAGTTTTGCTGTTTTTCTCAGATATTAGTTAATGTTATAGTTAACATTTTAAAACTCTTTTTGACAACATAATCTACTTTTCTTGTGTAATTCTTTTCTTGTTCTTATTTAAATACTAACTGTATGAAATAATTAAAAAAAAGAATGTCAGTCCTGAGCTATAAGCTATGTAATACTCCTACCCAAAATGATTTCATATGCTTTAATACATGCTAATAATCAATACCTTATGACTGAAATGATCACTTCTTTACATTATTTATGTGGGGGAGTATATAGGCTATAGTTTTATAATTTTTAATGTAAAATATCTTTCTTTTACCAGGTGCATTGCTATATTCTCTGATTCTATTTCATCTGAAATCAATATTGAGAAAATATGTGTTAATATTTTCCTACATGTGTTAATTTATTTTAATATTTATAGCAGATCCTTAAGTTCCATGTTTTTTAAGTATCTATTTTTAATATTGATTCTGTATAATTGGTCAAGTCTTTTTCTTGCTTGCTTTCTTTTAGTATTTTCCTCATCATCATCTTTTCTCACTATTTCCTAAATTTTGGACAATATTTTAATGGCAAACATTTCACTGATCTGATCGATTGTTTTTATAATTTATTCCAAAATAAATTATAATTTATTTTGATATTTGGATTTTCTTGCAGCATTGATTTTTTGTCATCAATAGTCTTCATTTGCCTTCATTACAGATTTAACTTTATAAAATTCTGCCTTATTATATAGAAGCCCATAACTTCTGAACTCAATTGAAAATGTAAAAACCATCATTGTGTGACCACCTACCCCACATAAACTCTGAAGACGAATGTGTGCATAAGTAAGTGTGGTGAAGAAGGCTGATGGTGCC
>NW_022103905.1:4787786-4801818 GCF_000313985.2 Echinops telfairi
TATCTATCTATCCATCCATCCATCCATTCATCCATCCATCCATCCATCTATCCCACAAAGTCAGTGGTTAAAAACTACCTGCCACTCTGAGAAAAAAGATGTAATTTGCTTCATGAAAATTTACAGTCCAGGTATCCCGAAGGAGTGGTTCCACTTGGCCCTAAAGGGTAAGTCTAAGTTGTGCACATGTATGTAGTTGACAGTTGTACATATGTCAATAGTTATACCATATACAGGTAATCATATTTGCCAACTTTTTATTAGCATCTCATTTCAAATATTAGATATCTTTAAAATAATTTAAAGGATAAAATATCTTTTTAAAAGATATAAATCTTTGCTTTTTATTAGACAAGAAGTTCTCATTGTTGCTAAGGAAATTAGTCCACTATGTGCTCACACTGCTGGATTCCATTCCAAGGTATTTAACAGGATCTAGTGTTTGAAGAAGTTGCTCAGATAATTCGTGTAGCTTCTTATTGAACATATTAGTGGTAATACTTCTTAGTAGTTGAAAGGCTGTTAACTTTCCTAAAGATTTTTGATAATTTTTTTTTAGTTTGCAGGGTGTAATTTTTTGGTAAGTTTTAAAAACAGTTTTATTGGTATTAATTCACACATACACTTCAGTAGTTCAATTGTATCAAGAGCTGTGCAATCATCACGACAATTCAATTTTCATCTTTCTTATAGTCATTGCTGTTAGCTCCCCATTAACCCTCAAATTCCCCTGCCAGACCCTTTCAAAACAAAAGCCAGACTCGCTGCCATAGGTAACTATCCACTTGCTATTTCTATAGATTCACCTATCCTGGATTTCATGTGCAGAAAATATTACAAAACAAAACAAACAAACAAACAAAACCCAACCCCAATGACAAAAGTAAAAACCTCAATTGAAAAGAAAGCAAAGCATATTAAAACTGAAGGAACTTTAAAATGGGTCCAAAAGGGGATTGTTGAGCTCGTAAAAAAAAGGGCCAGAATCTCAAAGTCCTAGATTAAAGGAGTCTTTGCAATATCCAGGGATCAACAAGATCTGGATCTACGTGAATGTGGGCGTTGCTGCTTTAGTTAGTGCACCTTTCTTGCTTCTTTGTAGTTTCAGAAAGTGCCCATGAAAGTAAGACTAGAGGAAAACCAATCAACATTTGGCAAAACAAAAACAAAACTTGGTGTGTGACATGGCTTTGAGAGTGACTAGCTGAGGGAATTCAGGAGGAAGCATATTCGCTAACCTGGATTTGCTCTTTGGAGAGAAGCTTAACAATACTGTTCAGACCTGATGAAAAATCAAAATGACATTCGGTATAGGTACAAACTCTTTGTAATTTGTAAAGTAGTATATAAATGTAGGAATCATTATGATGATGAATACTGATCCGGATATCAAGAATGTGAACTTACTACGATAACTGCAGTATTTTAAGCATGTAAAGCAAAAAGTGGTTACATAAACTTATGTTAATAAAGTTGATTTGCATGAATTTAACATGTATAATGCCCATAGGGTTACAGTTTCAATCAAAATGAAGTAAGCATACTACACCCTGTTTCTCCTCAATTCCACTCAACACCCTGTACAAACAGTTCTTGGAATCATGATACTGGGAAAAGAAATTGGAACTTGAAGTAACTTTGTACTGGGAAAGGCAATCCGAACTCAAAGATCAAGCCAGAAGTGACTTCCTCCCCCATGATCACTTGTATGACACACTGTTTATGCAAAACTATTATTGGGGCTATAGATAGGTAGATATACTGATATAAAAGAATTAGAATAGAAGTTACCAGGCAATATTTAATACTTGTTTTTGGAAATTTCTGCTCTGGTGACTTAGACACAGTTAAGATCCCTATTTTTAGCTGATACGGAGGACTGAAGACTGGCTGATCTCATACTTATTCCTCAGTCCAAGTCCTAGGAAAGTTTAATGAGGAAAGTTTAATAGGGGACCTATTTACAGAATTGTGGACATAAGGAAGGCTGAAGAGAGAGTTCATGATTTATACTAGTAAAAGGGGGCCATTATTCTATACTTTGAGGATTCTATACCTTGAGGATGAAGGGAAAGAGATTTTCCACAAATGGAGAGAGAGAGCACTGTGTGGAGAGGATATAAGGTTGAATTTTTTTATAGGATCATATAACTAGTCCCAGGATCATATGAGAAGGAATCAGGAGAATAGGCATACTGATATTACTCAATTAGCTGCCTCTCATACCATGAAGTGTCCCCTCCTTACCAGATCTCTTGATATAACCCAACTAAAAGTTGGAGAGCCAGGGCACCAATGAAGGCCATCCAGAGAGGTCAGAAAGGTGTGGAGACAAATAAGGAGAAACGATGCTGGTCCAAAGACAGCTACCCACACAGTAACCTTTCATTATTGCTTTAAGTACACTGTAAAGCTGCTCTCAAATGATTCTATTTTTCTTTCATTATACATAATAGCATATTTTTGTCTAATTATATATGCAATGAATGCTATATTTCAAATCCCTAAGAAATTTTTGGGAAAAAAGGTTGAAAAAAAATTTTAAGTTGAATATTGAATAAAGAAATACAAGGAAGAATCAACACATTTGAATCGGTGTGCTGGAGAGCATTGAAAGTACTATGGCCTACTAAAAGGACAAACCGATCTCTGCTGGAAAAAGTATGGCCAGCGCGCCCGTAGAGACCAGGATGTTGCAACTTTATTTTATATGCTTTGGCCATATTGTCAGGAGAGACCAGTCCCAGGAGCAGGCCATCATTTTTGTTAAGTCGAAGGGTAGTGAAAAAGAGGAAGGCCCTCAAAGAGATGGATTGACACCATGGCTGCAACGATGGGCTCGAGCTCAGAAACCATCGTGTGGCTGGTGGTGTGGGATTGGGCAGTGTTTTGTTCTCTGGTGCATCAGGTCCATATGAGTTAAAACTGACTCAAGGGGACCAGGCAACAACAACCACCTCAACTTCTAAGAAAGTTTTCTTCTCTAGTTTTTAAGACAGTGCCAAATCTCCAGCCTGTGCTATTGTGTGTGTGTGTGTGTGTGTGTGTGTGTGGTTATACCTATGTTGTTACTAGTTGCTGTGCAGTCAGATCTGACTCAGCAAGCCTGAACAACAGAATGAAACACGGCTTGATCCTGCATCATCCTCATACCTTCTGTTACGTTTAAGTCCATTGTGGCAATCGTGTGCCAATGTATCTCGTTGGAGTCTTGCTCATCTTACTCGCCCTCCACTTTAACATGCGTGCCGTCCTTTTACAGAGACTGGTCTCTCATGATAACACCTCCAAAATACATGAGATAAGTTTCGCTTCCTCCCTGCTAAGAATTATTCTGGCTCTCCTCCATGACATGTTTATTGGTAATACTCTCAATAAATGGAAGGAAGGCTGAAGACTCTGTAAGTTATTAATTTTCTTCCTAAGATATGTGTGTTAGTCCAGGTTCACTAGAAAAACAAATCCAGAAACACTCATATGTGTATGAGAGAGCTTTATATCAAAGAGCAATTGCATATTGAGAAAATAGTTCAGATCAAGTCCATATATCCTATATTAACCCACATGTCCAATACTAGTGCATAAATTCCTCTTCAGACTCACACAGCACATGCAATGATGCTGACTGCAGGAAGATCACAGGTCAGTGGGTGAAAAGTCTTGTGGATCCAGTGGTGGTGGAAGCATCTCAACACTGTGTGGCTTTCCACATGGCTCTTCAAGCTCTCTGAGTGTGGCTCCTCAATAGAAAGGTGAAGCAGAAAGAGGGAGAAGCTCTCATAGGGCTCAGCAAGTCTCTGCATGGCTTGTCCACAGGAAGACAAAGGCAGAGAGAGAGAGAGGAAGTTCCTAGAATCCTCTTGAGAAGGCCATACCCCCATGGAGGCCTCATCAAGTTGTGACCTGATTGACTGGCTAGCCTCTACCCCTACATTCTTAGTACTCTCAAGTTGACAGTAAATTATGTAACTACCACACTATGGTGATATATTTATTCTTTCATTTTGATTTTGGAGTAGTGTGTTCATATTACAATAGAGACAGTGCTTTTCAATGGATAGAGCAAAAAGAATTTCAGTGTTTCTATAATGACGTTATAGCATTGAAATATTACAAGGGAAACACCTTGAAATAAACATTACCGGTTTTTAATTTTTTGCCTTTTCTAGTTAACATTAGCAAAGTAATATATATTAAAAAACTTAAAACACTTTTAAATGGCCACAGGGTAGACTAGAAATCTTTACCCACAGGCTATAAAGAGAACATTATTGATTGTGTTAATTATTTTTCTTCAGAAGAAGGGATTCACTTTTACTAAGTACCTTCACAAATATTTTCCAAGATAAGGTAAGTCAACTTAGAGTTATCTTTCTCATCTGTAGAAGCTTATTCTGATTCTCTTTAGTAGAAAAATCAGTGCCTTGCACTCTGACGTTCTCTGATTGATTGTACTGTGCTCTGGCAAAACAGGGTTCTACTCAATAGCTTGCAGAAAATTTAAAAAACATCAAACACTTTCCCCCCCTATTTGATTCATTTTAATGAGCTGCTGCTACAGCACAAAATGTGTATGCAATAATAGAAAATAAAAATATGCATTAATATTGCCTAAGTAGTTTGATCATTATATTAATACAACTATAATGATATAAAATATTTTAAAAGATTCTTTAAAAAGGAAACATATACTGTTTAGCTAGACATTCAAATAATCCATGAAAACACCTGCATCGGGATGGATGAGAATTGGAAATTAAGACTACAGCATCATATATGTACCTGATTCCACAGACGTCACAATCTAAGAATAAAGGCATTGATGAGGGAGATAGCAGCAAGGGAGGAAACAGATTAATCTGAAAATGATAGAGCATGTTTTTCAGTAATGTCACTGTTTTCCTACTGCCCATACTCCTGCCATTAAAAGCTCCATTTTAGAAAAATTGCATATTAATGTGGTCTTTAGCAACTACATTGAAAACCTCTGATAGTGACAAAGGAACCTATACTTCATTAGCCTTTCCCTGGAATAACTGTAAGCAAAGTGAGTCTGAAAGCACACACACAAATGCATAGAAACTAACATTGGTCTGGTCTGCATACGGGCTGAATGAGTCATTTCATTGATGTCTTAGTAAACTTGGTCTTGAAGACTTTCTCAAATGGTCATGTTTCCTTAACTGCACCCTCCTCCTTGAAGCTAGGTCGAGATAAAGGCAAGGCTGAGAGAATGGGTAATCCTGAGAGTTAGAGGTACTCAGAAACAGCTGAAGTCAGGGAGGCACAAGCAAACGATCCTGGAAAAGACTTTGGCAAGTGTGGCATGAATATAGGGGACACCTGCCTTCGACATTACTTTGTACCTCGATGGATGGCAGTGCTCTCTCTGCCAATTGTTGCTTGTGGCTGTCCAGTGTTTTCTACTCACAGAGCATCACTGCTGCACAGGATTTGCAGGGCTGTGACCTTGCAGATTTGTCTTCCAAAGTGCCTGTAGAGGACTGCCAGGCTTCTCTTCCATGGCACCCTGGGATGAGCTGGAATAGTCACATGGTCAGCTAGTAGTAGGGTACTTAGCTATTTGTGCCACCTAGAACTTCATCTATGAACGAAGCATGCTGTTACTATATTACTTTCCTTAAAAATGAAGCGTATGCATCAGTTTTGTTTTCTAAATACTCATTGATTGTTTTCCCACATAAAGCTCTTCAAACGGGGATCCTTTCCCCCTTCTCCAGGTGAGTGCGTCTTTAGACAAAAACATCTTTCTCTTGGTCTAATAAAAATGCAAGCAAGTTCCATGACTGCGTTCTGTCTTTCCCTAAAAAGTTAAGGGTTCTTGGCCTTAGAGGAAAGCTCCTGGTGCATATTTTTAATCATTTCAAGCAGAACCTTTTACATGGAAGTGGTGACAAAGAAAGGGCTTTCAAAGAATTAAACTAAAAGTTGTTGTGATACAGAAGAAAG
This sequence comes from Echinops telfairi, assembly GCF_000313985.2. Lineage (NCBI taxonomy): Eukaryota > Metazoa > Chordata > Mammalia > Afrosoricida > Tenrecidae > Echinops > Echinops telfairi. The sequence goes on from NW_022103905.1 coordinate 4,793,757, forward strand.
AGACTTCTTAACAGTGTCCCAGGAAGGTGGCATACTTTCACTAGAAATGATCAAGTGCCCCTAGGATAGGCCATCAGATCTCACCTTCTTGCAGGTCCAGTTGGGTATTTTATGACTCTGACCATCAGTGGTAAGGCAATGAGGGATCGATTGCATGAAGTAAGTGTGGTAGGGAAAACAATGGCCTCCTAAAGATGTCCACTCAAACCGAATTTAATGTTTTCATAAACTGATGAAACATTGGAAACACTAGAAGCGATCATTTATTTATGCCAGGAAACTTGGAAGACAGCTACCTGGTCAATTGCCGGGAAGTGTTGCACATTCATCCCCATTCCAAAAAAGTGGTGATCCAACAGAAGGTGGAAATGATCAAGCAATATCAATAATGGCATGTACAAGTAAAATATTGCTGAAGGAATTTCAGCAACAGTTGCAGCAGTACACCAACTGTGACTGGCCAGAAATTCAAGCCGGATTCAGAAGTGGATAAGGCATGTGTGGTTTATCATTGTTGATGTCACAGAAGATCACAAAGACGTTTAGTTGAATTTTATTAACTTTAAAAAGGCATTCACCTGGGTGGGTCCTAACACCTGTGGATAACCTTGAGAAGGCTGAGAGTTCCTTAGCATTTCATTGTGCTCCTGTGGAATCTGTACCTGGACTGAGAGGTCGTCCTTGGAACGGAACACAGGAAAGCCGCACAGTTTCAAATCAGAGGAGTTAGTCCTCAGAGTTGCGAGCTTTCGCCATACTTATTCAATCTGTTCACCGAGTAAATCATCCAAGTCGCTGGACTATGTGCAAGAGAAGCCAGCTCTGGGCTTGGCAAAGGCTCCTTAACCTGCAAGAGGAAGGGCATTCAACCTTGATTCCTGAAAGCATGGACTTCAGCACGTGATGAAGTTCAAAAGCTGCAGCCTTCACTGTGTTTTACAACCCGATGTAAAGAAAGCCAAAATGCTCCCAACTGGACCTATAGACCACATTAGGAAAAGTGGGAAATGATTGAAGTTCAAGGATTTCATGCTGTTTGGATCCATAATCAATGTTCCCTAAAGCAGTAGTTTAAAAAAAACCTAAATGACATATTGCATTTGTCAAATCTGCTGCACAACGTTTTAGGAACAAGGTTTTTGGAACAAAGTTTAGGAACAAAGTTTTAACATTTTGAGGAACAAGGATGTCACTTTGAAGACTAAAGATGCAAGTTGAACAATGAACGATGACCAAAGAATTGATGGATTTGAATTACATCATTGGCAAAAAAGTCAAAGTACCGCAGGCTGCGGGAAAAATAAATACAATTGTTTTGACAGAAATACAGGCAGGATGCTCTTTAGAAGCACTCTACATGGGGAGAGTCTGTCTTACGTACTTCGGATATGTTACTCAGAGAAACCAGTCACTCTTGAGCTGCTAGAGGGTCAAGAGATGGGTCAAAACATTGCTCCACAATGGGCCCAAGTTTAACATTTGTGAGGTTGTTGCCAGATGAGGCAATGTTTATTCCTTTGTGTATAGGGTGGCTTGCAGTCAGAATCTACTGGATGACAAAAACAACAACAAAGTTGTTCTTTGGGGAGGCCTTCTGGCTTTCAGACCTAGCTTTTCAATCACTTCTTACTCACTTCTTACACACTAATCCTGAGAACCTGTAGATATGTTGTTTTACTTGGGAGAACGGTTGTGTTTACATTGTTTTTGTGATGGGGAGATATTTTTCTAGCTTATCAAATGGTGCCCAACAAAGGTCTAAGAGTCCTTAAAAGAGGGAGGCAGTAGTGTCAGGGACCTAAATTTCATTTTTTTTTTTTAACCAATGCATTGCAGTCATGTATGAAGATGGCATCAGAGAACATGGAAACGGAATATCTGGGTACCTTCTTTGTGACTTTTCTGTAACTCAAAATAAATGCATTGCTATTGAGCGCCCTCAAAGTCATTGAGACCCTGCAGGCAGCATCACTCTGCCCCAGGCTACTGAAGGCTGACAGGTTCATGAATGCTGACTGCCACATCTCTTGCCCATGGATTGGTTGAACCACACACTTTGTAGCTGGCAGCCCAACACTTAATTCACATTGTCGCCAGCACTAGTCTTTTCTACAAATCTAAGATTCTAGAAATTTTAACTCAATTTTAACAAGTTGAGTCCTAGCACCCCCTTCTTTGGGGGGCAGTAGTCACCTAGGAGGTAATTAAATATTGTTCTTAGGTTCAGGCAGTCGTGGGATACAGACGAATTAGGAGATCTGACCCAAATTGATATAGGGCAGCTACTCACAAATGCTGGCTAGTTTTTGATTAATATAAGTGTATTTCCAGTATTATCAATTCATTATCATTTTAAGATAAATTAAAATACCTGATTTTTAATGTTAGTAATTGATTACTTGAAAAAAAGTACTGTTTAAGTTCAGAAAACATCTGTTGTCCTGATATTAGTTAAGAGAAAGTTTTAAAACAAAGAGCTTATTGTATGTTTCCTTTCATTTAAAATGTGCTGCAATATATATAGTGTTGCTGCATCCTTTCATGAACCTCAGTTGTTATCTTGCCAGCTAAATCAGGAAAGTAGGTGATTTGAATGTATTGATTTTGTAGTTTATAGTTAGTGAGAGCTCATTGATGGACAAGAGAAAGACATAAATAATGTTTCTCATTACCTTTTATGTGTCAATCACTGTATTTAGTACTTTAGATATAACATCTGATTCAATGCTCAGCAAACTGTGTAGTGGCTCTTTGTTCCATTGAAGAAATGAAAATATTACTGAAGAAACTGATATATAGTACATCTTGTAAGTAATACACTCAGATCTTTCTGCCTTGCAAACCATTTTCTTTCTAATACAATTGATGATCCGTTCCATCCTTAAAAGAAACCATGTCCTTGTAGATAGTGGACCCCACATGTCTTAACTTTAGACAACCATTCCAGAGCGATTTGACTTGGATTTTGAATGAGTAAACATCATAAGTAGACAGCAAGGTTTTCTGATCAAAGATTCTACGAGGGGCAGAGAGGAGATAGGGTGTCAGAGAAGAGGTAGGGTGGAACTATCTGTTGTGAAATGTATGAAGATAATGGGGTTTGAGCACAAGAAAACAGATAGGGAAGGTGAGACAACACATACTCACCCTGCACTCTGAACTTGTGTGGTGTGTGGGGATTCCTGGAGTCTGGAAACTGAAGTTTGGAAACTGAAGGTGCAAAGAAAGTCTATCTTTCTTATCAAAGGTCCCATTATCCTTTTTAAGATACTCATTCCATCACATGACTATAAGAATCTTTTAATGCTATTTTAAATGTAATACCTTATCAGTGTTAATTCTTAATGCCAGGGTAGACAAAGTTATATGATTGTAGAAGTGGATTTTATTGCTTATTTTTGGTCAGCGTGTGTCTTCACTACCTATTTTGCTATAGGTGGTGAAAAATAAAAACAGAAATTATAGTAAAAATTAAAGGGTGCTTCAGTTGCTGAATAATGTAAGAAATAGCACCAATAGGCTGAGATACACTGTTTAAAGACGACAAGGATTTGTTTGTAAAAATTGAGCAATGTGAGCTAAACTTTCATTTAAGTGACCCAATTGTGAATTTCTACGAAGGAGCCCTGGTGGGGAGTGGGAATATGGGTTGGGCTGCTAACCACAGGTCAGCAGTTTGAAACTGTCAGCTTCTCCGCAGTAGAAACATGAGGCTCTCTACTCCTGTAAAGAATCACAGGCTTGGAAACCACTGAAGAAGATCTACCTTAGGGTAGCCATGAGTCGGACTCAAGTTGTTGACTGTTTTTGTTTGTTTGTTTTGTCTTTTACAGCTTAGATACCTAGCTGGGGGCCCTAGTGGCGTACTGGTTATGTTAAACTGCCATCCACAGGGTGGGCAGTTCGAAAGCGCCAGCAACTCTGCGGGAGAAAGACTGGGCTTTCTACTCTCATAACCAGTTACAAACTCGGAAACCCACAGGGGGCGGCTGTCAGTCCGCTTTGACTCATGGCCGAGAGTTTGGGTTTGGTTGTATACACCTGGATACAGTATTATACATTACAGGTGAAGACCAGAGTCCCCATAAACTTAATACTGGAGAAAAAAGGAAAAGAATGCGCAAAAATGAGTGGATTTTTTGTTTTGTTTTGTTGACAATCAGTTTCTCCATATTCAGAAGAACTACCAAAGAACCTCAATGAGGTATTTAGAAATTGCTCTCCTGGCCCTACTCAATAGGTACAAGGATTTTCTATGGATGGTAGAGAAGCTCCAATGAGAAAACTCAGTTCCATCGAACGAACGAGAAAGTTTCGCCTTCCACTGGAAGGCGTCCTATAATGAAACGAGCTTGGCAGAGTTCAATTTGTTCCAAGACTCACACCTTTGAATCTCTGCGGACGAGTAGTCTGAGACCTCAAAATATTCTTTGTTTTTTAGTGTAAGTGTGGATGAAAAACAAAACAGGGCTTTAGCAACTAGCTAAAAATGGCATTTTATCTCCTTGCATATGCTAATATATGTGATTTGCTTTGCCTTCATATGAATGTATTTATTATTGCAGAGATTTTATAGATATTCACATTTTCAAAAAGATAATTTAAAGAAGTGATGCTATTTCCATGGGATGGATTTACATAACCGTGTTAGATCTGAAAGGGAGACATAGTTATTAGTTGATCTGAAGGAAGAGTGTTTGAGAAATGAATATCCTTCATATAGATTTACCATTTGCGAGTTTGTTCAAGACTCTGTGAAAGAGTTCCATAAAGATGAAAAGTTGAGACAGCAAATATTTTTTAAATGGTGACTTGCTCTTAGCATATTAAATAAGGGACCAGCGGTAGCCATTAGGCAGTCCAACAAGGCTTGAAGGGGTCTAGTGCTTGGGTTAACGCTCTGCTCTGCTGTTGCTATCTTCCAATTCTTCAAGAACTTTGGATCAAGGAGAGCTATATTTTTCTTTTACACTTGGACTCACAAATGATGTGACCAATCCTGATTTATTGTGATCTCCTCCTTCCCCAAACAATATAGCCCATGCTACCTGTGTCTTTCTGCCTTTTCCTGAAAATAACAGAACTACTCCCACTCAGACATGATTCTAAAACACTCTAACCTTTGCATACTAAAGACATAATTAAAAGAGTTTTGTAAACCTCATGCTACTAAACCATAGAAATAATTTGATGGCTTGGTTACACTTTCAATGGGATGGCATTTATTTTAAGTGGAAAAACAGTATTATGGACAGAGAATGAAAGTGTCTAATGAAAATTTTCATAAAATTCATGTCTTTTACACAAGCATGTAAATGTTAATTTTATTATGTATATGTTCTATCACATAATCAGCTTTTACTATTATACGTAAAATGTAAAATACACATCAGAATTACATGAGGTGCTTCTTAAAATTGCAGAATTTTAACTCAGTAGCTCTGGAAAGTGGGGGCAAGGCACTTTGTCAGTGTCTCCCTGTAAATTTCACCTCAATTGAAATGATTATTACCTGTGCTGCTTCATCTAATTCACAGTAGAACACATACATTCCCTATGCATTCAGCATTGTGTAAGGCCATTATAATAGTCCGTCATGTGGCAATGCCATAGGTTATTAAATTTGCATTCCAACATATAATATTTAAGTTTCTTGACTTTGTTTCATTCACATCCAAAAAGACTCATTGTTGCATCTATTTTTTTTTTTGGTCTATTTTGGACAGACCTATGGGAAATACAATTACTGAAGTGGTGTCATCATTGTGCTTGGTAGATGCGGGTTGTTGGTAAATACACGTTTATCAGGTTGAGGGCACCCCTTTAAAGTAGTGTAAACCATCTGAGATTATTCTCATAAGTTAGCCTACAGTCTTACAAAAAACTAGCAGGACATAACTGGTTCAGAGATAAAAGATTTTATTGCCCACAGACATAGCTGTTGTTAAAATATCAGCATGCTTTAAATCCTAAGTCTACTACGCAGAAGGCCCAGTGGTACTGGAATATGCAGTAGGCAATGTTACTAAAGAGAGACTTGGACATGAGGAAGCCCAAGTGCTTTACAATGCATAATAAGTCTTCACTTCGGGAGATCTTACTTCATGGTATATGGAAAAATGCTGATGTTTCCCTTGAAGGAGATACTTCCTATTTCCCAAGTCAGTTTGCTTTACAAACATCCGTGAAAAGATTTTCTAATACACACACATATACACACCCCACTGCTTTTTGTGTAAGGCACCAATTTTTTGTTTTATTTATAGTCTTTCGATTTTTTTAACCACAAGTGGAACTTGTATTCCCTAAACCTGTTGTAGGCATACAACTTTTATTCTTTATTCCATTAATAAATATATTGCCTTGTTGATTTTCAAATGTTAAGGCAATTTCTCATTCCTGGGATAAACCTCACTTGATCGCAATGAATAATACTTTTATGTGTGGATTGATTCAGCTTGTTAAATATTGCGTTGAAATTTGTTCAAGAATCACATGTGTATCATGTTCCTTTCTTGTGATACTTTGGCAAATTTAGTTATCAGAGTAATATCAGTACCAAAAATGAGTAGAAAAAATGATGCCTTTTCCCTTTTCTGATGATGTTTGTATAACACTGATATAATTGCTTTCCTATATTTTTATACAATTTAGCAATGAAGTCATTTGATATGGAATTTATTCTATTTTTGAAAGATTTACAATTTTTATTTACTTATTTTCATTTATATAATAATAAGCATAGTCAGTGTTCTCATTTTAAATTTAATATTGGTAATTTTCATTTTCTAAGAATCTCTCCATTTCATTACATTGTCTGATATACTGTCATAAGCTTGATCATAATGTTGCCTCCCAGTCTTTTGATTTCAGTATATATACCATTTTCATACTTTCCACTTTTTATTTTTTGACTTGGTAAGTCGAACTAAATATCAATTTTATTGATCTTTTCATAAAATCAATATTTGCTTTCACTAATTTTCTTAACTATTTTCGTGGTTACCATTAAACTGCTTTAAATTCTGACCTTTATCATTATCTTCCTTATGCGCTCAGTGTGCTTTATTTGGTTGTTGTTCTTGAACTCCTGAGATGGCTAGATCGGATTAATGGTTTTCCCTGGGTCTCAGTAGCTTCACTCTGATTTGTTTGGATGTAGTCCTCAGTGTTTACTTTGCTTGGGGTCCCTCCAACTTCTTGGATTATAGACTAATCTTTTGATATCAAATGTCATTACTCTCCAGTCATCATTTCTCCAAATAATATCCCAGCACCATTTTATTACTCCGTTCGTGCTACATTACCTTGATCATATATATGTTAGAATATTTGATTATGTCACAGGTCTGAGGCTGTTCATTTCTGCCATGTGTTTTTTCTTCTATCTCTTTTTTCAATTAAGCACTTTATATTGATTTATGCTCCATCTTATTATTCCCTTTGACATATGAAATCTGTTGAGCCCATCTAGTAATTTACTTTTAAGAAGTCTTATTGCAAAGTGGGTGAAGGTTTACAGACCAGATCATCAATTTCACATTCAACAACCCATGCATATTTTCTCTCTTCCTCTCACCACTGCAGTCCCCACAATGCACCATCCCTTACCCCACCGCCTGCCCATATTTTCTGCCTCCATTCTTTCATTCCTAACCCTTTTGAACTTTATCCCTGGCTAAATGTTGCCCATTTGATACCAAATGATTGTTTATTTTGAAGTTTCTTCCATGATTTTTGTTTTAATTTTCAAACACAGGATACACTCGCTATTCATGTGTTTTAGTTTTATTGCGTTATTCTACCACATCTCTGTCACTTTGTTGTACTGTGGGGACTTGAGTGTTGCTGTGTTGTTAGGAACACATCAAGAAATGTGGATCACACAGGAGGAAAGTCAAGGGAAATAGAGGAAAGAGCTGGGAGGCAAAGGGCATTTACAGAGGTCTATATAAAGACATGTACATATGAAAATATATTTATATATGAGGATGGGGAAATAGATCTATGTGCCTATATTTATAGGTTTAGTATTAAGGTAGCAGAGGGACACTGGGCCTCC
>NW_022103905.1:4802950-4814090 GCF_000313985.2 Echinops telfairi
CTTAAGTGGAGAGGAAATGTTTTGAGAATGATGAGGGTAATGAATGTACAAATGTGCTTTACACAATTGATGTATGCATGCATTGTGATAAGAGTTGGATGAGCCCCTAATAAAATGATTAAAAAAAAAAGAAATGTGGATCACAAGTTATGATGGATAACTCTTCAGAGAATGGGGATTCAGGAGCACGTAAATGTGCTCATGTAGAACGTCTGCGTACACCGCAGGCAGCCAATCCAACATGTGAATGGGATACTGTGTGGTTTAAAATCAGGGTGGTGAGCATTGGATTATCGTTGGGTTATATCCTTTCATAATATTTATTCGATCTGTATGCTGAAAACATAATCCAAGAAGCTGCACTACATGGAAAAGAATACATATGGCATCAGAATTGGAGGAAGGCTCATCTTCAACCCGCAGTGTGTAAATGACACAATCTTGCTTTCTCAAACAAACAAAAACTCACTAATATTGAGTTGATGCCAATTCACTGTAGCTATGTATTGGGCTCCTACTTGTAGGGTCAGCAGTTGGAATCCCCCAGACACTCCGCAGGAGAAAGTAGACGCTTGATATTCCCATAAACACAATTGGTTTGACGTGGGTGCTCCCTAAAATTGAAGAGGATTTGAAGCATTTACCAATGAAAGGCAAAGCCCATGGATTTCTCATCATCATAAAGAAAACAACATTGCTCATAACTGAAGAACAAAGCAACATCACGAAAAGGAGAAACGATGGAAAGTGCCACGGATTTCATTTTCTTTGGCTCTCAGAGAGGCAGTCCAGAAAGCAAAGGCCGTCCTTTCCCAGGCAGTAGACTGCAGTCTGCTACCGACAACCTCCTTGCACTGGTGACAGTAGAGGTGTGACTACTTTCAGAACGATGGTGAGATTGAGCCAAGCCCAGTGTTGATGATGCCTCATAAACACACGAAAGCTGGATGGTGACTAAGGCAGATGGGAGAAGAATTGTTTTATTCAATTCAAATTGCAATCTCGGTTAAGAAGATTGAACACACCGTGGAATGCCAGAAAGACAATCAAATCTCTATTGGAAGCAATCCGGGCAGGATGCAAACTCTTTGTTGCACATACTTTGGGCTTTTTAGGAGGGATCAGCCCCTGTAGAAAGATCACATGCTTGGTAGAGGATCAGAAAAAAAAAAAGAGGAAGACAATAAGATTGATTGACACAATGTCTATTGTATATTTATTTTTTAATTCTTCTTTTCATGTATCAACCTCGTGTCCTAGAGGAGCTACCATATTTCTGCGTGGCTTAGTGGTTACCCAGTGGGTTTGGAAAAGATTATACTTAACTACCTGAAATGCATAAGCTTCTTTCTTTCGCCAAAGGATCTGTGTACATATGGGGGACTGCATTTAGAGTTGCAGCCCATTTTCATGTCTCCCTTTGCTTTCCCGTTTTACGGTACTTGTTTGGGTCGTTTTTATACAGGCATAGTCTTCCAGGTACCCTGTGCTGCCAAGAGAGCACAGCTCAGCCTTTCCATGTTTCTGTCATTTGCGGGGTATCTCTTTAAAAGATGTGGCTCTGCTCCTCTAATCAGAAGGGCGGAAGAATGAGATCAGCACAGCTACAGGGATTTACTATTCTTCCCAACCTATCCCCCCATTTTTTCTCTTTCACTTCCAAAGCCATGTGTTTTGTGCTATCACTACAGAATTAAACCTGACACATTGGCAAGAAAGCGTTTATTTTTTCCCAAACTACCTGGTGGTAAAATTACTATTCTCATCTGCTGGTGGTAAAATGAGGTCGAATAAGAACAGCCTCCGGCAAGCAGGCCATGGATTCAAATTGTTCTTACTCAAAGTTCATATGGTTTTTCACTTATAAATGTTTTCCAATGTTGACTGCTTGTGCACACTTTCCTAGAGTCTGAAATTATTACTTTATTTTATATTTTTCCCAAATTTGTCCTTGGCGAATTTGTTGTTGTTGTTGTTATTGTTATTGTTGATTGTTCTTTTTAGTGCTATTGTAGAAGAGTCACCAACCTAGTTGCACTACAATAATGAGGGCTTACTAGTCAAAAATTTTTGATTCACATTAGACTGTGTTTGTAGATCTATTTTGGGAAAGTTGACTTGTATCACTGAGAACAAGACATGGTGGACACACGTGACCCCCTCTGGCTATACCAGGGAAAAGCAGGATCCAGTTCCACCTTCACAGCAGATCAATCAACTCAAGGTCAGTTGCCACAAGGCATGCATACACCTCCATCCTTCTTTTACCTTATTTGGAAACAACCACTCCTCCCAAAACACTCTATTTTTCTCCTGGGCTCCGTAATTTATTGCAAGGGCCACACAAAACTCATAAGTCAGACTCACCATTAGGAGGTTTATGAGGGAAGGTAACAGATGAACATGAGCCAGGAAGGTAACAGATGAACACCACCCACCCCAACTACCACAATTGGTCCACAGCAGTACCTTTCCTCAGCCAGCTGTTCAGCTGCTCTCTCTGGGCCTCAGCATCTCAGCCATGTGGTCCAAAAGCCTGCCTACTTTCCACCTCTGGGACTCATGATCTCTCTGCCTCAACCTCTGGTCTTGGTGTGGCTAATTTGTTCTGCTCCCTGGTCTCCATTCCTCTACCTTTGGTGCCTCTGGCGTCATCCTTCACTACTTAGGCAGAAAAGTCTCCAGAACATGCTCAGCTAACGGCATCCAGCAATTTCTCTCTGCTTCTGTTTCTGAGATGCTCCAAGTAGAGTAGAATTGACCTGAATGAGATGGATAGAGCAAAGATTTTGAGACCTTCATTTGCCTATGGGCCATAACTCAAAATGACAAGAAAGAGCTGCAAAAACCCATTGATATTTGGAATGTGAAATGTATAAAATGTGAATTGAGGAAAACTAGAAGTTATCAAAACTGAGAGAAAATGCCTAAAGACCAATACGCTTGGAATTAATGAGCTAAAATGGACTGATATTGACCATTTTGAATTGGTCAATCATTTGGTTTACTATGCCAGCATGATGAATTCAAAAAGAATGCTGTAGCATCCTCCATCAAAAAGGACATTTCAAAATCTATCAAGTATACTGCTATCTATGATAAGATAATATCTGTATGTTTACCAAAAGACCAATTAATATAACTAAAAATTATTTGATTTCTTTTCCAACTTAAGTCACTGAAGGCAGTGAAAATGAACTTGAACATTACTATCAACTTCTGCAGTCTAAAATGAATCAACTATGCAATCAGGATGCGTGGATCATGCCTGATGATTAAAACGCAACATTTGGAAATAAATAGCAAAGCTTGGTAATGGCGAAGTAGGGCCTAGCACCTGGGTGAAAGACACAATGCTGGATATGGCATGAGAGAATTCTTATTCATTACAGATATGCTGTTATTCAGAAAGATAAAAGACCATGTAGACAGACCTCAAAGATGCCATGCAAAGGTAGCTGTGACTTTATGTGTGGAAAGAGACGCTGGAGAAGCTCAGTCCCGTGAGCCCCAACAAGACTGTGGTCCAACCCTGTAACAGTCCATCAGTTGTCCGGAGGGGAGTTTAGGTGGAAGCGGAGGACAAGGTAAGCTCATCCATGATTGCCAGGACGCGGCCGGAGTGTACCCCACTGACATGGAGAGACCATCTCAAGAAGAAATGGACACAATTGATACGATCATGTGGGTCTTAGGTTTGGGTTTGTTTATATGATGGATTACACTGATATTTGTTTATTTTATGTTGAACCATGCTTGTGTGCCTGGAATGATTTCCACTTGATGTTGGTGTATTATTCTTTTGGCTATGTTGTTGGATTCTATTGCCTCGGATTTTATTGAGAATTTTTGCATTTATGAAATTTTACTTTTTAACACCTCAAAACCGTAACTATTAATTACTTGTTGGTTCGTAAGTAGCCTGAGGCAGTGGCTCTCACAGTTTATTCCCTTCTCCCCACTCACCCCTGTATGTCAGCCACAGCAGCGGCAGCAGCAGCATTATGGAAGAACTTGTTCAGAATGCAAATGACTGGACCCTGCCTTAGACTTACTGCATCAGAAACTCCGGACGGTGTCTAGCTATGTATTGTTAACAAGCCCTGCAGCAGATTCTCACCCACTTAAGTATGAAAATCAAGGTCATAGACCTTACCAATGATTGCATCCATGAGTGAGAAAAGAAAACATCAGCAGAGGATGTTTAATGCATTGTGGGGGAAAGAAGCAAATTTCTTTTGCATGGAATCTTCAGCAGGCCGGAGACTCAACAACCATGTACAGATGAACTGTTCGATAATGTTTCCCTGCAATACATTCCTAGAAGATTTTTTGTTTTGTTTTTGCCCCCATTTTCTAATTTTAGCTTTAATCATTTTGATGTTTTCTTTTGTTATCAGTCCACTTTTATTTGTTGTTTTTTTTCTGTTGTTTCTTTAGTGTTTGCCTTTTTCATGCATCTTTTGACATTTTTATCATTCTTATCACTCTGTTCTTTCTCTCATGTTTGCCTTCCATTTTTCTAATCTCTCTCCATCTCAGTACAACTGCTTCAGGATTCCAGTCATTACCTGGAACATTTTACAGCAATGACGTTTTTATTTTTTAAGTTTTGTTTTAAAAAAATCATTTTATTGGGGGCTCGTACAACTCATCACAATCCATTGTAGGTCAAGCACATTTGTACATTTGTTGCCCTCATCCTTCTCAAAACATTTGCTTTCTACCTGAGCCCTTGGTATCAGCTCCTCATTTGTCCCCTCCATCCCAGCTCCCCTCTCTCTCATGAACCCTTGATAATTTATAAATTATTATTATTTTGTCATGTCGAACACTGTCTGATGTCTCCCTTCACCCACATTTCTGTTTTCTGTCTCCCAGGGAAGGGGTTATATGGAAATCCTTGTCATCAGTTTCCCCTTTCTACCCCTCCTTCCCAACCCTCCCTGTATCACCATGCTCATCACCGGTCTTGAAGGGATCATCTGTCAGGGATTCTCTATGTTTCTGGTTCCTATTTCTTAAGATTTGAATCCTTTTTTAATGTCTTTTAAACAATTGGTGATAAATCTGTGGGCTGAGTTATATTTTTGTCAGAGGTGAAATTCTCATGAACGGATGTTCCTTCTCCTCCTTATGGTTAGGAATTATTCTATACTTGCTCATAATCTAGGTCCCAATGCCGTGACCCTTCAATACAGTTCCTCATGTTGTGGTGACCCCCAACCATAAAATTATTTTAGTTGCTACTTCATAACTGTCATTTTGCTACTGTTATGAATTAGGCACCCCCTGGGAAAAGGTCGTTCGACCCCCAAAGGGGTCGAGACCCACAGGTTGAGAACCCCTGCTCTATGGGACTTTGTTTGTTTGTTTTTCTCTAACCCCTTAGGGTCAGTTCTTTCAGGATATAGTTTTGAAGTCCTGTTGTACATGCCCACTTAAGACAATTCACGTCTGAGTGCTAACATGTTTGGTTTCACCGAAGGTCAACAGGGGAGCCAAGCAAAGGCCTGAGACAAAACTTGCAAGATGGCATGCTGGAAGGAGGCTGGCAGCACGATGAAGCTGCCTGCCATGGGGCATTCCTGTCAGGTGTGCCGAACAGATTTGGCAAGGCCATCCAATCACCTGCTATGTCTTACAAGAGTTGTTTCACACATATCACAGTGAGAAAGAAAACAACCAGCCGCACTTTAATCAAAGAGGAGGAACATTTGGAGCAGAGAATTGAGGAGAATCAGTGTGGAATACCCCAGGTGCAAACTCACATTCAACCCCCCAACAGAAATCACAGCAATGGCAGAATAACGGCCCCAGGTGCTGTCTCCAATCGTTTATTACATTATTCCAGAAGGCAGATAGTGCATTTCTGAAGTTGAACAACCATTGGTGATTCATCTTTATCTATCCTCCGCCTAAATGGAGCTTAGAACGAGGTAAATGTTTCCAACAGCGTTCAATGGCCAAGGCTAGGTTGTGTTGTGCGTGCTCCCTCATCGCAGGTGTAGTAAATTTGTCCCGGACTTGGAGGGAGAGTTTCTCACCTGGGGAACATCATACCATCATGAATGATTTCTTTTTCATTTTCTACAGTGTACTTCAACTACACAAACATGAAGCATTTCATAGGGACAGTCATGGTACTCTATGATCTTTGCCAAAGGCTAAATAAATTATATTTTAATTGTTGACCAAACCTTTTCATCCTTTAATAAAAAGATGTATAGAATTAATCAATTTTCATATGTGAAAATCCTAGCAAACTGATCGGCATAGAATACATGCTAAATAGAAATAGCTACGTTGAAAGTCTGCAGTACCCCATTTTCTTCGCTCTTCATAGCCATAACTCATTACTATCACTTTAGAAATTCCTCTTTATCTTCATTTTCCCATTTATAGTGACACTGTTTTCTTACTCAACAATCATCGATATTGTTTTCATTAGAAAAATAACCTTATATTCTTGCTTATTTATTAGTTCCTCTACCATTCCCCCTGACCCCCACCCCATCCTCCCCTGCCCAACTGATTTCTTTTGAGTTGGCATCGACTCAAGGGCAATGAGTCTGGTCTGGCTTGCGTTTCCATTGATGAGATCTTGTCATTTCCCCTCTTACCTTCTCTAAGCCTTCATTCTTCCTTTGGTAATAAAATGCCTTTTGTTTAAAGTATATAAAAATAAAATCTATCTATCTATTTACCTTCTCACGTGGGAAACACTATACATATATACACACATATATACACACATATATTTATATTTTAATGACTTATCACTACTTTACAGATACCTGATTGCCTGGAACATTTCTATTTCTGCAGCCAGCATACACATCATCTCTTTTATTTCAATGCTTCACAATATATAGCAGCATTTTAATATTAACTGCATAGGTTTTCATTGCAATTTTGACATATGTAATGTACTATATTTTAACACAGGCAACATAAGATCTCTGTCAAAAATAGTTTTCCAAAATTAATTATTATTTTAAATGCAGGCATGAATTTCTTCACAGGCTTCCAGAAACACTCACACAGTTTTCCTACTCTCCTGCTAACTTTGTGCTTGCTGCACAAAGTCATTTTCATATGAGAGTGATCTAAATCCGAAGGAAACGGAAATTCCACTTGTGTAACTACAAATATGCTATATAATATTTCTGAATTCTTATATCAAGTTTCAGAAAGATTCCACTGCGTTTTAAATAAAAATTGATTTTTGAATGTTGATTGTGAAATGAGGATTATAAAATAAAATTGGAAATAAAGGAGTATGCCATTGTCTATGAAATAGGGCATCAACTTTTATTTCCCTGTCCCGCTTTGATGGCTTTTCTTTATGCACTCTTCCTGGTAATTAGAGCACAATATCAATTTCTCTTCTGTTTCATTTTGCGTGTCATCGTGAATATTTATCTAGGTTATCTTTTTTTCATAATTTTTGTTAATTGATGGTGTACTGTTTCAGCAAGCACCGTGATCCAATTAAATGAGCACTTTCTGCTCTTTAAAGATGTAACTTTCTCTCATGTACCTTGGACATGTTGTCTGGAGAGACCGGTCCATTGGAGAAGTGCATCATGCTTTGTGACTAGTGGGGCCAGAAAACAGGAAGTCAGAGGACATGATGCATTGTCAGAGTTGCAGGATCAAGGGGCTGACAACCTCAGAACGATGGTGAGGGTGGCACAGGACAACTGTCAACTGTCAGTCTCTTGCTCATAGGGTTGCCGTGAGTCAGAGTCACCTCGATGGCACCTAACAAGAACATTACTTATTCATATAAACATGAAAATCATGAGGTGTTGGGGGAAAGAAAACATCCACACTGACAACTATGAACAACCTAATTGAAAGTATGTATTCTATACCTGTTCTGCATGTCATTCTGCAGTAACAGTGGTCTGGTATCCATAGGGATATCATTGCTGATGTCCGAAGGATCGTGGCTTCAAGCAGAGAAGAACAGCAAGATGTTCACTTGGATCTTATTGACTATCCCAAGGCATTCAACTATGTGCATTATAACAAATGGTGGACAATGTTGAGAAGAACAGGAATCCCAGAACATTTTTTGGTGCTCCTACATGGAGGAGCAAGGGAATACTGCATGGTTTAAAATCAGGAAATGTGGACGCCATTACAAGATGGCGCCGGACCGCGCCCGCATCGTCAGAGCTAAGCTGTAAACAAGCTTGTTGCGCATGCGCTGCCAGCCGCTCGCTATGCATTATCAAATTGCACCAATCCTGGTAGGACACGTCACCGAGCAGGGTATTTATACCCGGGGTTTTAGGAGCTTGGGGTCTTCCGCAGCTGACCTCGGAGCAAGAGGCAGCTTAAATAAACTTCGCAGATTGCATCTACCAGAAGGGTCCTGACCATTCTTGTCTCGGTCCGTGTTGCGCCGTGTCATCCGCGCGCGACAGTTGGTGCCGAAGCCCGGGAACTCGTGAACCCAGGACCGACTGACGAGTTTGGAGGAAGACCCCCAGAGGGAGGACTCAGAACTGGTTGATGCGCGAAGAGGGTGAGTCCTGCAAGGCCCCTGCTGTGTGCCTGAGTGAGTGATTCACATCCACTTTCGGTTTAGACTGACACGTTCAAAGTTCTGTGTATGAGTCTCGTGTAGATAAACGAGCAGCATGGGGAATGTATCAATTAAACAGATGGTGAAAACTTTACAACAGATCCTACAAGCAAAGAATTTGAAATTATCAGAAAGTATTTTGAGTGAGTTTGTTAAAAATATAGATCAAATCGCACCGTGGTTCTTAACGACGGGGTCACTTAACCGTGCCATGCTGGGATAAGTTAGGAAAAGATATTGATAGGGCAAAAAAGGAAAGGTGTGTGACTGGGTGCAAACTTTAAATCTAATTGCATCTGCAACAATCCACTTTCCAGTGCATTCTTCCTGATAGCAAGACTATTCACAGCCTCTGTAGAGTACGGAAAACAAGGCTGTTACTTTGGACTAAGGCATGCTTTATCTCAACCATGATACTTTCCATTGCTTCATATACACGTAGAAGTGGGGCAGTGAATAAAGAGGATCAAATAAGAATCAACATGTTTGAATTGTGCTGGAGAAGAATATTGAAAGTAGCCTGACAGCCAACTCTGTCTTGCAAGAAGTATGGCCAGAGTGCTCCTTCGAGGCAAGGATGAGGAGACTTTGTCTGACATACATGAGACACGTTACCAGGAGAGCCCACTGCCTGTAGGAGGAAATCATGTTTGGGAGAGGGGCAGTGAAAACGAGGCAGGCTTTCAAGGAGATGGATTGACATCATTGATTCAGCAAGGGGCTGGAACACAGGAGCAATAGTGACCATGGTGCAGGACTGGGTCATGTTGCATTCGGCTGGGCACAGGGTCACTGCGGGTCAGGACCAATTGGATGGCACCTAGCATCAACCACAATATTACTTATCAAAATTCATATTAGTGAGAGTAGTTTAAGCAAGTGCTAAATGTTACCAAAGGGTGGTTTCACTCTCGATGTGTATTTTAAGTTGTGTTGTAATTTCTTTTGTGTGTGTGTGTGTGTGTGTGTGTGTGTTGTAATTTCTGTTGCCTCTATACATTTGGATTCATAGGTTCTAACCAAAAGCCACTTTTACATTATCTCTGCATAATGTAATCTGTCCCTTAACTGCTCATTTAATCCTCAAATCCTCTGTGGAAAGGAAAAATAAAAAAACAAGTCAATGCACTATTGTGATCCACACTGGGAAACCAGTGAATTTTGGGTTCAGAGTTCTTTCCATAGTAGTTTGCGTGTTTTTTTACCAAAGACCAGTTTGCTCCTTCCCTGCTTATTTGATCTACCCTCTGCTTGGGAAAACTTCGTTGCCATTTGTGGGACTTTAGAAGGTCCACTGACAGTACAGCTATGATCAAATGGCAGATGGGCATGGCTGCCCTAGCTCCCAACACTCTTTTTTTTTTTTTAAGTCATTTTATTGAGGGCTCTTACAGCTCTTATGCATTCCATACATCAATTGTATCAAGCATATTTGTACATGTTATCACCATTTCCAAAACACTTTCTTTCTACTTGAGCCCTTGATATCAGCTCCACTTTTTCCCCCTCCCTCCACTCTTAAAGCCTCATTTTCTTCATTTGTAAAATGAACAGATTTGGACTGATTTCAAAGGAAAATTTGACATAGACTCTACAGTGCAAGAGAGGGCATTTGGGAAACAAATAGAACTCATCTGAAAGTGGTTTGAGGAGAAGCTGCCCATTCACTGCAGCCCAGCCCAACGTAGTACGGGAGATTGCAGGCCAATGATAAACGCTGTCTCCACTGCCAGCTCTGGCTTACGAACACAGCCCTCTACAACCCCAGCTGACTGAGGGCTTGTGCCAGCACACTGCTTATACTCCAGCCTCCATGCCGTTGCTCAGGCTGAGGACACAGCCTGGCATGCCACCGCTTTTTCCTGGGCAGGATGCTGTGCCATTTATTTCTCTGTGCACCATTCTTCATGAAGTCTGCCTACCGCCTTTACGATTCCCCGCCTCTTTGTTTCTAGCCCTGTTAAAGCTTATATTTTATCATGACTTTAGAATGATTTTCTGCTTCTATACCTATTTCCTCAGGTATATCATGTCTTCTAGCTATGTCTTTGTTTCTAAATCCCTATTATGGAATTGTTGTTTTGTTGTGAGGTGCCACTGTATCTGTTTTTACACACGGTGTACAACAGAATGAAACGCTCTCCAGTCCTGCCTGCATCGTCCTCACAATCGTTTCTATGTTTGAGCTCATTGTTACAGCCACTGTGTCGGTCCATCTCCTGGAGGGCCTTCCTCAGTTTTGCTGCCCCTCCACTGTACCAAACACACCGTCCTTGCCAGGACTGGTCTCTCCTGGCAACAAGCTGGAGGATGTGAGAAGAAATCTCGCCAGCCTTGCTTCCAAGTAGTACTCTCATGGTATTTCTTCCAAGACAGACTTGTTGGTGCTTTTTATTTCTTTTATACATTCTATTAGGTTCTCTTACAGACATTATTACAAATCATAGTTCCATTAGATCTGACTAATTGTACAATTGCTGTCATCATCATTCTCAATAAATTTTCTTTCTTCTTGAACTCTTTGATACCTGCTGCCCCCCC
>NW_022103905.1:4814529-4821774 GCF_000313985.2 Echinops telfairi
ATATCATCCCTTCCACGTGGTCCTTCTGTGAGGGACTGTCCAATTGTCTCTTACAAGTGGGTTTGGGGTCTCCACTTTGTCCACACTCCTTCACATCAATTTGATTGCTTGCTTCTGAATTCTGATACCTGTTCCCATCAACACCTCATGATCACACAGCCTGCTGTGCTTCTTCTGGGTGGGCTTTGTACGATTCCTGCTAGATGTTTAACTTCAAGCCTTTAAGACCCCAGGTGCTATATCCTTTAATAGCTTTCATTAAAATAAACATCATCAGCTTTCTTTACCACATTTGCTTATGCACCCATTTTGTCTTCAGTGATTGTGTCAGAGAAGTGAGTATCATACTTTGCCACAATATTAGAACAAATCATTCCTGTATTGAGGTAAGATTAAAGTAGAGGCTCAAAATCCATCTCCTTCTTTGTTGTGTATATATATACACACACACAAATATATATAACAAATATGCTCATATTTATATATTTACATATCTATATTTATACCTATATTGTTGGTTCTTTTAAAAGTCCATGGTACTTTCAATATTCTTCACAAATACCCCAGTTCAAATGCATCAATTCCTCTCTGGTCTTCCTTATTAAATTTCCAACCTTCACATTCATGTCTGGAAGTTGTACCTATGTACCTATGGGATTAGGTACATAGAATTTTCTTTTAACATACTTGGCAAATGGTAGTTACCATGACAATAAGTGGTTATTTTGGCATTTAGCACAAGGATTCTTTGGTTGATAATTATTCTTTGGAATAAGTTGACGTATTTGCTTTTTTTCTGAATACCTGAGTTTGTTTCCGGTCCTTTGGTAGGAACTTTGTCTTCATGTTTATAATAATTTCTCATGATAATCCTGGAAGGGAAGTATGGTCATCCTCTTCTGATATGAAAAAAAATGGGTTCAAGAATGATAATGTGTCTGTTTCATGTACTTCCACGCATACAATGAAGGACGCTGCAGATGTGTGTGCTTTCAGAAGCCCCACCCTTGCCCTTGACCGAAAGGCCCTGACTGCTGCCAACAGTTGACCCTCCGGGGCTGAGAGAATTCATTCCGCAGCAAAACGGAGGAAAGTCCAGGGCATCCACTCCTACGAGAGCTCAATCACGGCAGCCTCCTCAAGGGAGACTCTCTTCTCCTCTGAATTACGGGTGCTTGTCCTAAAGGGAAACCTGTTCAACGGCAATCGTTTGTTTTGGGGTTTGCTTCGTCCTCAGTGTAGATAACTAACTGCCTGACAATCCAGGCCCTGACTACTTAGACTTTTCTATTGTGCACTCCACAGTCATTAGAAAATCAAAATCACGATGTGTATAAAACTAAAGAAAGCATGTGGCTTATTCATCATAATTTCCAATGAAGCCATATACCCTGAGGTACATTTGTACCGATGCTGACATGCATAGAGCTATGAAAAGATTTCATCAAAGTTCCTCCAGCTCTCTAAGGCATTTACAAGGTAGGACATGACATCTGATTATATAATCCAGGATGAAGGTAAGGCTCCTGTTTAAATGTAGAGTTTGCTATTGTTCATGAATATTTACCCAGCCAGTTTGAATGTAAGTTTGCTTTCAAGGACTTTTGATCTTTGTATCTTATAGAAAATTGCAAGTTTGCAGTTATAGCTAACTTACAGAAAAAGCTACGCTACATTTTAATAAAAAATTTAGAATAACACACAACTTCTAATTCTGGCTATAAATGACAGATTAAATTAATGCAAATTGTCATCCTGTCAGAAATATTTAATGGCTGGCAGATAGTATATTAATATTATATGGGAAAACCAATAAATAGCTATCCCTATGTGATATAAAAATGTTTAATTAATGAATCTATTATTAATGTGGCCAGTGATGCTCTAAAACCTACACAATGTATGGAAATTGAGGTTCATACATCATTAATCACTAACTCCGTGTGAATTATTATATTTCCATCCATACATTAAACACTCAGCATATTGAGGGATTTTTGTTTCATTTTGTTTAGGGCTAGTTTGGTAAAGTGGACTAGATACTCTAGTCTTAAAACATAAGCATACTTCACTCACTCACTCTTACTCACTCACTCACACACTGTCTCACTCACTCTCACTCACTCACTCACTCTCACTCACTTACTCTCTCACTCACTCACTCTCACTATCTCACTCTCAAAAAAAAAGAAAAGAAAAAAAACATGAGCATAGAGAAATACAAAGTTTAATATGAATTTCATATTAGTAGTATTTTCTAAAGTACCCAATGTCAAATCTTCTCTAGATCCTAGGGGGGGAAATGTATTCACTCATATCTTCATACATCAATGAACTCCTAAAACCATCAAACATTTGATGCTTTTTATGTGCAGGGGTGGTTATGGTACTGACGAAGCAAAAGTGACTCAGCTATTCAAGGGAGCCCAAATGATGCTCAGGAATACATAGAATTTTTCATAGTAAAGGTTCCGCATCCAATAGACTACAGGTTCAAAGGAAATGTTCCAAAAGTAGGCTCTACAACATTTGTGCATATACACTTGTGTGTATACTATGATGTAATTGTGTGGGTAAAGCAGAAAATTTATCAGAAATAATGAAGAAGCATGAATCCAAATGAAAAGAACAAAGTACTAAGGACATGTGCAATGTCTTATGGCCCACAATCTTAGCAAAAATGGCTACTGATATGGATGGGACATAAGCTTCAGAAAGATGAGATTTTAGAATGATGACCTTGGTGTAAAGTTAAGATTCCATCAACAAATGAACTAAAAACATAATTCACAGAGAATGCACCTTTCCTACATGACTGCTTAAGACAAGGGTGCACATAAGCAAATGTGTTGAAGAAAGCTGATGGTGAATGGCTATAAAAAGATATAGGTCTGGGGTCTTAAAGGCTTGAAGGTAAACAAGCAATCATCTAGCTCAGAAGCAACAAAACCCACATGGAAGAAGAACACCAGTCTGTGTGACCATGGGGTGTTGATAGGATCAGTCATCAGTCATCAAAGAACAAAAAAATCAAATCATTGTGAATGAGGGCGAGAGCAGAGTGGGAACCCAAAGCCCATCTGTAGGCAACTAGACATCCCCTTAGAGAAGGGTCATGGGGAGGAGATGAGCCAGTCAGGGTGCAGTGTAGCAACAGTGAAACATATAACTTTCCTCTAGTTCTTAAATGCTTCCTCCCCCACGCCCTATTATCATGATCCCAATTCTACCTTACAAATCCGGCTGTACCAGAGGATGTACACTGGTACAGATAGGAACTGGAAACACAGGGAATCCAGGACAGATGATCCTTTCAGGACCAGTAGTGAGAGAGGCGATACCAGGAGGGTGGAGGGAAGGGAGGGTAGAAAGGGGGAACCAATTACAAGGATCTACATATAACCTTCTCCCTGGGGGATGGACAACAGAAAAGTGGGTGAAGGGAGACATTGAACAGGGCAAGATATGACAAAGTAATAATAATTTATAAATTATCAAGGTTTCATGAGGGAAGAGGGAGCAGAGAGAGAAGGGAAAAATGAGGAGCTGATACCAAGGGCTCAAGTAGAAAGCAAATGTTTTGAGAATGATGGCAACAAATGTACAAATGTGCTTGACACAATGGATGTATGTATGGATTGTGATAAGAGTTGTAAGAGCCCCCAATAAAATTATTTTTTTTAAAAGAAGAAATATAAACCCTGTTAGCCTTTGCACAAGTCAGGATTAAATCAGTCTTTCCTGACCACTTTTGTTCACACACCTGCAGAGAAGTGGATGTAGAGAACTCATTCACATAATTTATATAAACCATAAAACTTCAAGCTAGACAGTTAATCAAAAATAGTCCTGTGTTTTGATCTACCCTAGGGTCTTGGAAGATATAAAGAAAGTCTTTCTCAAGCCACAGATAGTTACCCGCAGAGCTCTGAAGTCTGAACTAAAAGAAAAACAAATGATTTGCAAATGAGCACCGGAGAGTCAAGGGTGTGTGTCTGCCAGAACAGAGAATCAGGCCCTCCCCAATACTGAAGATATGTGAATAATCAGATTCAGAATATAAGTAAATTCTTGTAAATATGCCTAAAATAACAAGTTACTATCGTACCTGTTCCATTGGTGCCATGCTTGCCTCACTCAGCTTTGCTTTCTGGATGCCTTCTCTTTGGGCTGTGTTCCACCATGTCTTCTAATCGCCAAATAGAACTCTCTACTGTGGATTTACATGACAATTTCCTATCCTGATAGCCAGATTGGCTTCTGATATCCCCCCACTACCAAAACCAAAATAAACATGGCGATGCATATACTTTTACCAATTTCCTTATTCAACAGTGTGATAATCTACACAGAATACATGTTTCACTATTGTCATACATGTAAGATGTTAGATAATGAGGTAGGTAATAGGTGAGGAGGAGGTGTATCATGAACATATTTATATGATATATATGAAAAGATTCAAAAAGCTTTGGGAAAAATTCTATTATCTTACAATTCCATTTTCCACAAATGTTTTTCATGCAATACACATTATATATTCAGACATGTTATACAGTACACTATATGAATAAATTATATGATATATTTCTGGTTGTATATTATACAAAGAAGCTCATGGAAAGTTTGTGAAAATGTTCCGCAATTTTTTAATTCTCTTGTTTCATGAAATTTGAAGTTATATACTATGGGTTTTGCATTATGTATCTTATGTTTTACAGTAGAGAGTGAGTCACAAAATATTGCTTCAAAATCATAGAAACCTTCCTTAAACAAAAAATAACAAAATGTGTAGATATTGTAGTTCAACATGTCCTCCATCAAGGTCTATGCGCTTCTGGAAATAGTGCTTCCATCTCGTTAACCCTCCCCTAAAGAATGCAGTACTCTTCAATGTACACATCACAATGGCACCTTTGGCATCTCATGCATTCATAAACCGTGTTCATTTTCAGTGTTCTTTGAGTTTGCTGAATAAGAAGGCTGAAGGGGCAAGAGCTGGTCTGCTGGGTGGGTGGGGTGGGTTTTCCAAGAAAATTCTCAGGGAACAACTTTGCTACCTGGATGAATGAATAGGTAAAGTGTTATCATGGAAAACCGTGCTCTGTACACCTTTCCTCACCAATGCAAACGTCCATTCCCTACAACATCTTCATAACAAGCACCACAGTCACCTGTGTCTTTGGTGGAAATATATCAAGATTACTACTTTGGGATTCCAAAAAACAGTCACCGTAAGGTTCTGAGCTGACCTGTCTGCCTTGACTTTCACTAACCTGGAAGATTCCCTCCAATACTGCTGTTTCATGTACCTTTTTTTGGAAGGCACCCTACTGAGGCTAATACAAGGGGTTTTTTGCTGAGAGAACTTCTCTGAAGGCAACCACTGATGACTACGGGATGTTTAAACATGCTTAGCCTTTACTTACGCTCAAATCATATATTCTGTATTGTATAGATTATTGCTTATAGAGATGGCCCTGTGGATGAAGCACCAGGCTGTGAACCACCGGTTGGCAGCTTTAATCTACAAACCACTCTGAGAGAAAGATGAGTCAACGTGCTTCTGTAAAGGGTTACAGTCTCAGAGATTCTACATGGGGCCATTATGAGTTGGAATGCTGTAGGATGGTTTGTCATTAAGTATAGAATATTAAATAAGAACACAAACCAAACCCACTATCATCACATCAATTCCACATCATAGTGGGGAGACTTTTTAAATCTGTATGGGACAAACACCCTTATCTTGCTATTGCAGAGCAGCCTGCGTTAGCAGTCAGTGTGACTGCTAACCCCCAGACCCTGCGGTTAGCAGTCAGTGCGACTCAATTTGAAACCAACTAGGCGCTCCGTAGAAGGGTGGAGCGTTCTATTCCCATGAACTGTGATAGTCTCATAAATGCACCGGGGCAGTTCTGCTCTGCTACAGGGTCATTGCGAGCTGGCATCAACTCAATGGCCGTGAGTTCTTTTGAGTGAGAGTGCTTACTCAAAACTGCTACCATGACTTTTTCTGTAGTACATAGTATCTATTGCTGTTGTTATTGTTACGATTAGGTGCCATCGAGTCAATTCCAATCTATATTCACAAGTTGAAACACTGTCCGGTCCTTCACCAGCCTCACAATTGTGCCTATGTTTGAGCCCGTTGCTGCAACCACTGTGTCCATCCATCTTATTGAGGGTCTTCCTCTTTTACTCTGTCCTTTTACTTTACCAAACACGATGTCTTTTTCCAGGGACTGGTCTCTCCTGATAACATGGCCAAAGGGTATTAGAGAAGGAACACTCTGGCTATACGTCTTCCAAGACAGAGTTGTCCCGTGTTTTGGTAGTCAATGGTACTTTCAATTTTCTTCACCTGCACCACAATTCAAACACACACATTCTTCTTCAGTTGCTCACTTTCTTCTCAAAAAACCTCCTTGCTATTCAACACACTAACGAGGTCTTACACAGCAGAGTTCCCCATGCAATGCATCGCTTCATCGCTTGACTGCTGCTTCCATGAGCATGAAGTATAGGTCCAAGCAAGATAGAAATCCTGGACAACTCAAGCTTTTCTCCAATTGTGATGACCTTACCTGTTGGCCCAGTTGTGAGGACTTTTGTCTTTACATTGAGTTGCAATTCATACTGAAGTCTTCCTTGAACTTCCTCAGCAAGGGCTTCAAGTCCTTCTTACTTTCAGCAAGCCAGGTATAGTATATAAAGTACTGGTGTAGTGTAGAGTACATAATACATATAATTCATCTCTTGTGATTGCAACGGTTAAAGCACTCATCTAAAAACCATGAGGTCAGTGGTAGGAACCCACCAGCCGATCCATGGGAGAAATAGTTGGCTGATTACTTCTGTAAAGATTTAAACCCTTGAGAACCTTATTTTAATTTTAACCTGTAGCAATTTTAATCTATAGCATTACTACGATTCAGAATCTACTTGATGGCAGTAGGTTTTATACAATTTATTACATTTCATATAACATACCACATATGTTTATATATATTACATATATCCCTTTAAACCATATACATTATATTCATTTTCCATATATCTATTTGTTATTTTATTGGTTCTGGAAAACAAGAGTTATGATATATTACGTTAATTTAGAAAGAATGGGTATGCTTGTAATATGGCTGCTAACTTCAAGATCATCAATATGAAAGCTTCACAGGAGAAAGATGGGGCTCTCTGCTTCTAGAACGAGTTATAGTCTCAGAAACTCACAGGGGCAGT
>NW_022103905.1:4821974-4823858 GCF_000313985.2 Echinops telfairi
GTTGGCATTGACTTTGATTTTGGTTTTTATAAGGATGTCACCAATTGGGCTGCGAACCTCAAGGTCAGCACTTCAAGATTTACAGCCTTGGGAGCCCAATGGCACTGTGCTGCTCAGCCCCCCAAGGTCATCCTGAGTCATTGCGGGCTCCATGGCCCAGGGGTATGGACCTAAGAATCACAGCCATTTTCTATCGATTGAGATAATTCACTTTCTTGCACTGAAATGTTAGTGTTTTCTTTACAGAAATATTCTGTATTCTTTGAGTAAGTTTATTTATAGGCATTTGCATTTTTCTAAAGTATCGTTTTTATTATACTTGCTAGTTGCTCCGTGTGCATATGAAAAAGCTGCTAGGGATAATTGTATGTTGATTTTGTATCTAGCAAATTTCTAAACTGCCACCAAAAATACACATTGTTTTGCTCTTGCTGCTGCAACTATTCTCTCTGTTTTTAAGAGAACCATTCCACCCGACGACCACTACAGTTTTATCTGTTGTCTTTCGCTTGAGCATTGAAAGTCCCCCAATTCCTTTGTCAAGAGTAATGTCCATTGTTTACATACTTGTATTTTTCCTGATCTTAAAGAGAACATATCAGAATTGCCTTAAGGTATTTTACATATCAACTGTAAAAAGTTCAGGGAATCGACTTGTATTTGTAATCCTAACGTTTTTATAATTCAAAAAGTGTTATTACTTTATGAAGTAATTTTCTATAGGTGAGATAGTCATCCAAATGTACTTCAGTCAATTCAGCTGGTGAATTATAACAGCATCCTCCTCCACCCCAACAGGAAACATTAAAAAAATTCCTATAGTAAACTCCAGTATTATTTTGTGAGTTAATTTTTATTTAACATATGTACATTTATAAATAGCGTTTATTTATTATATATTTATAAATACAATGGGCCCATGACTTAATTTTTATAATATGGTCATGAGTTAAGATTATAATTCAAAAATTAAACCAACTAAACAAAAATAAAACATTGTTGAGTCAATTCTCACTCAGAGTGACCTGCTAGGACAGAGCGGAACCCCCCCACCCCCCGTAGGGTTTCCAAGGCCATGTATGTGGGTGGGAGCCGACTGTCCCGTCTTCTCACGTGGAGCGGCTGGTGCGTTCTTACTGGGGACATTTGTGTTAGCAGCTGAGTACTTTAAGTATTTAACTACTACAGCTTCCTGAAGAATACACAGAGTTCTAAAATGATTTGGCAGTTATCTTCTTTTTCTATTTTCTGGAAAAAGTAGATATGAAGTTATTTAAATAGTTTTGAATAATTGGAATGAAACACTGCAAAACTATGTTTTTCTTTTCTTTTTCCTTATGATAAAGATGATTCCAATGTATAAGATAAATGTCTATTCAAGTTTTCTATTTTTCTACCATCTTAAATATTCTAGGAATATTTATTTTAAAATTCATAATGTTATCATTTTAAAACTCTTACATATTTATAGTTATCTTCATTGTTTCCCTTATTCATTAATCTTCTAGGTCATTTTCTTGAATAGTTTTGCTTATAAATGAGTCATAGTGTCATTCAAGGAACTAGTTTTTATTTTAAATAAAAATATTATTTTTTCATAGGTTTCATTTATTTTATAAATTACTTTGGATCGCTTCCCTTTTAAAAAATTATTTTAAAGTTGAAGTTTTTATTTATTTAGTGTTGCCTTCCCTTGTTTCCTAAAAGTGCATTTAAAACAATATTTTTTAAGTGCTTCTTTAACTCTTCCACAGAAGTTGGCATCATTATTTCATTAACACGCAGTTCCAAATATTTCTTAATGTCTTTGGATTTTTACTTATACTATTTTTGTGACTAAAACAAGTTCCTAAAAATCTCTTTGTATAAAAATAAAAAATTTTA
>NW_022103905.1:4825295-4826294 GCF_000313985.2 Echinops telfairi
CTTTATGGATTGGTGTTGGACATATGGGTTAATGGGTTAATGTTGGACTTGTGGGCTTGGGCAGCACTGGGTTGGGATGTTTTCTTGATGTGCACTTAACTTTCATATAAAACTCTCTCTTCTACATATGTTTCTGTGGATTTGATTCTCTAAAGTACCTAGACTAATACAAGGAGAAAGCCTTATCTTTCTCCCACAAAGGCTCTCCTGGGTTTGAACTGCTGACTTTATTGATAGAAACCCAATGTTTTGCCCACTATACCACCAGGGCTCCATTCCATCTAGAACGTAAAGTAAGTATTATTTCTGTTAAAATATTTGATTATTTTCTCCACGCTAAATGAGATTTAGAAATTCTGAGAACCTAAACTTGCACATGAAGGAGTGTAGCTGCTGATGTTGTGGGTTGGGTGTTGGGCTCCTGGGTAGTTGTTGATTTGAGAGGATTACGAGTGAAAGGGTGGAGTCTAGTGTGTCAATCAGATCATAGCCAATGAAGCTTCTGTGTGGGGTTGGCCTTCTCCTGAGAATTCTGGGAAATCCGGGATTTCCTCCTTGGAGGTGGGGCAATCTCTGCTCACTCCCTGGGAGGGATAGCAGCTGACAAGACACATGTACCTACCCTGATGCAGAGACCCCTGCCAGCGCTGAGATGTTTTCAATGCCTCTGGACCCAAAGACTTTCTACCCACTGGCCTGTGATCTTCTGCATTCGGTGTCATTGCATATGTTTCGTGAGTCTGAAGAGGACTTTATAGATTGGTGTTGGATATATGGGCTAATATTGGACTTATGGACTTGATCTGGACTGGGCTGGGATATTTTCTCAATGTTCAATTGCTCTTGAATATAAATATTTTTCTTATACACATATGTGTTTCCATGGATTTGCTTCTCTCATCTACCCAGACTAACACAGCTGCTAACTGGGAGTCATCAGTTTGAATGCACTAGTCATTCAGCAGGACAAAGATGAGGCTATTTGCTCTTATAAAGATT
>NW_022103905.1:4827204-4828034 GCF_000313985.2 Echinops telfairi
TCTCCACTCCGCACTCCCCCCATCATTCACTATGGTAAGATTTTTTGTTCTGGTTTATCTATTTTGATGAATAAAAATCCTAAAAGCACTTTAACAGAGAGAAGTCATTCTAAATATGTTTCAACAATGCTTCTTTTCTCCTATATAATATCTCTACAAGAAGATAACCTTTGAAATAAAAATGAAGAACCGTCTTTTCCAATGCGTCATCTATATACCACATCTTGTTAATGAGTCTCCCTCTGATCCTGATGTTGTCTCCCTCTTCATATATTCCAGTTGCTTGGGTTACTGGCTCAGCACAGGCACCAAATAAGTATGGTAAAAGGACACAACCCTGACATATATCTTGTCTGGTTTTACACCACAAAGTATCCCCTGATTCTGTCCTTGTGACTACCTACTGGTCTATGTACAGGCTCTCTGTAAGCACAAGTAACTTGAAGAAGGCTAATGAACAACCTGCAATATGCAGACAAGGCAATCTTGCTAGACTAAAATGAAGAGGAATTGAACCCCTTACTGATATAGATTACAACAAAACCACTATACTCTTAAGTACGAATTACACCTCAACATAAAGCAAAACCTCAAAACGGAACCAAGAAATAGTGTCATGATAAACAAAGGCATGATGAACTGTTGTCAAGGATTTCACTTTACATTGATCCACAATCCAGAAAATTGAAACAGCAGTCAATAAATCAAGGGATTTGTTATATTGGGAAAATGTGCCGCAAAGGACCCTTTTAAAGTGGTCAAAAAGCAAAGATGTCACTTTGAAGACTAAAGTGGGGCTTACTCAGGCATGGTATTGTTAATCACCTCAT
>NW_022103905.1:4830303-4831528 GCF_000313985.2 Echinops telfairi
AGATGCAGTTAAATGAAAATTTAACAACTTTGTCATTTGATCGCTCTTTTGACCCATTTTAAAGTTGTTCAACTTTTAAATATTTTCTTCTTTCTTTTCGAGTGAGGTGTTTCAATATTTTATTTAGTTATTATTGTTCATGTTTTGTTTGTTTTGTGTTGGCATGGATTTTGGTACATGAAATCCAGGATAGTTCAATCTATCGAGACAGTATCTTGCCTGTTCTCATGAGGACTTGGCAGGGAAGGCTGGGGGTCGGGGGATGGATAGCAGATAGCATTGAGCACAGGAAAGAAGGAAATATTCTAAAATTGATTGCGGTCATGGTGGTACAACTTTTCTTGATTTGATTGAACTGTTGAATTGTGTAGAATGTAGATTATATGCCAATAACACTGCTTAACATAAAAAAAAAGTAAAGGAGTTACAGTCTCAGAAACTCACACAGGTAGATTGACTCGTCCTACAGAGTTAGCATGGATTTGACAGCAGTGAGCTTTGAGTTTTTCAGTGAAGAAAAGCCTTTCAATTATTAAAACTGCAAGTGCAGCAAATAAACAAAGGTGACCTTGATGAAGAATTTGCTGTAAAAAGACTTGATTCAAATCTTTCAAAATGAAGGCAAATTTGCATAATATCAAAGGGACGTAGTAGTTGTCTGTAAGGATAGCTACCTGTATATTGTGATCTATTCAGTAACGGAAATGATGTCTGGCTATGTCAGGTCCAGTGGTGAATAAGCAATCTTTGCATTAGAAGTTTGCTGAGTAGCGGCGGAGATCCATCTTAACGGGATCTCAGTGAGTTGACTTCCGCAGCCAGAACCAGAGACATGGCACATACTAGGAAGAAAGGAAATGTGTCCGAAAGCCACGCAGAGTTTATGCCCTTAGGTCCACCGTGGAGAAGCTGAGTACTTTGTCCTTTTTGACCTCAGTGGTAGGGCACATGGAAGGAGTGCTCTCTTATTTTCATGCTCTCAGACCAATTCCTGGACACCCTGTATCCAGCCACCTGGGAGAAGCCATCGCATTTACAAATGATCCCAATAGAAGAGTGAATTTAATTACCTGATGTGTTAGTCTCAAAAGATCCATTCAAAGTTGCTTGTAGCTTCTTAATCGTTATTTCCTTTTTGTCCACTCCAAAGCCAAAGGATTAAATGCTGGTTAATTACTTTACTGACTTAAGATCTAATTTTCTTTCTTTCTTCTTCCCGCCCCCC
>NW_022103905.1:4832325-4834557 GCF_000313985.2 Echinops telfairi
TCAGAGCACACAGACCTGTCCAATATCCCATGACATTAAATATAATGGACTCGATATAAAATACACTTAAGTTCTGAAAACATTTGTGGAAAAGAAATGAAAAGGAAGAGTCTGATTAAAATATATTTTTAAAAACTGTAACAATTGATTTGTTATATTTTAACATTCTTTGAAAATAAAACAATTGGCCCAAATAGATTTGGGTATCTATGGTAAAATTTAGAAAAATCCAAAATGCAAAAATTCCAGTTCTATTTAATTGGGGTTCATGATCAAATAATACAGAAAATCTTGTCTAAAATCAACAAAATATGCAAAACAAGACTACAAAAAAAGAAAATTTCAAACATTATTATAGAAACTTTATTTCACATAGTCTCTGCCACAATGTCCTTAAACTAAAAATTTAAAAAAACTAAACTAAAATTAATTCATGTATATTTTTGAAGTGAAAGAAAAAGTTCAAAATAACTCAAGGGTCAAGGAAAAATTACAATGGAAACTAGAAAATATTCATTATTGAATATTTAAAACAACATATTTGTACCTGTACATATCATGAACATTTTTATTGATTGCTTATATCAGAAAAGATAGGCTGGTAAGAAATGTGCCAAATATCCATGTACAGAATTTAGAAAAATAAAATAGCATAAAATAAATAAGAATTTTTATAAGGAACAAAGAATCATGTGTATAAAAACAAATCAACAACAGAGAAAATCTGCTTAAACAGTACTTCTTTGAGACTTCTGCTTCTGATCAAGATATACTAATACAGACTAAGTTTTCACAATGGTCACAGATCAAATTGTGTGCCCCAAAATATGTGTCACTCTTCTCAGTGGTTTGCACTTATGCAAACAAAGAGAAAGATTTACAGGAATTCAATGATATAATGTGGCAGTTACATAACTCTCATCAATGGTGGGCTCTACGTTACATGCCAATTAATTATAAGAGGGTTGGAATGGTTGGTAACACCCTTGATCCCAGCATGATCCTGTTCTGATACAAGGGCGTTTCCCTGGCATGCTGTCAGCAACAACTTTTATAAGATATGGAAGGAGATAAAAGCTATCAAAAAGAAAGGACCCTATTACCACCAAGAAAGAAGAGTTGGGAACAGATTGTGTCCTTTGGACCTCGCTCCCATGCTGGAAATCTAAATCCAGAAGAAGCCGGATGCACCTGGAGATCCCCAAGGAATGTTGGTCCTACAGATGCTGAACAGAGACAAGGTCCTTCCTCCTAAACAGTAAGCCCTCCCTGAGCACGGCCACTGGGAATTGTGACTCTGGGCCTTCTACATGGAAGGAATCAAGTTTTGTTTGTGGAAGCCTTTCACACAGGGCATTTCTGTTACAGCAGCACTGGATCACTAAGACGTCGTCTGTGTGAAACAAAGCAAACAGTGGGGAATATAAAAAATAAGGTTTTGAAAGATGTTGGGTATTGATAGGGGCTAGGAAGCAAAGGGCAGGACTGCCAGAGAGAGGAAGCAAATGGGGAGGGGAGGGCGATGCTTGTGATTGTCACAGCCTTCTGGTCAGAGCTCCCAGCCTGCAGCACAGACAGAGGGAATGCAGTAGAGTGTAGCATACTCTGGGGGTGGCAGGTAAGGTGGAGCTGGGCTTCAGGGGGAGAGGGTATTAAAACCGATAAGGCAGAGCATTAGAGAAGTGAGAACCTCACACAGTGAAAACGCCGAACATTTGCAGAAGAACCCATCTATTCAGCAGTGCATTAGTCAGTACATGCATGCGGCTCTTCCTGAATCTGAAAAAGCAAACGAACAGACACACACACACACACAAAACAAACCCATCCAATAAGATTAAAGCTAATAGTGTGGTGCCCACAAGCACCAAAAATAGAGCTTATTAGTTATTTAAAAGTAAATAAATAAATAATAGCGCCTATTCTTACAAGCCACAGTCGACAACCTCAGCATTTATGGAGCAGCGGGAAAGGTGCGTAGAACGTTATTGCTTCACTAATGAGAAATAATTAGCTCCAGACTGAGCGGTTCTCCAGTCCTTTTTAGCAAATGAACACCAAATACAAAAGCATCAAACTTTTTCTGATAAATTTCCCTGCATCTAAGAACAAAGAGAAAGATTTACATGAATTCAAGAATATTCGCTACCACAAAAAAGGTAAAATTTATTATGCCTGCCACTCAATTAAGGATTATCAGCCACTCCCAGAGGCATGCAAATACAATCCACA
>NW_022103905.1:4834950-4837250 GCF_000313985.2 Echinops telfairi
AGTAGACAGAAACTTGATCTGAATATAGAACATTTGAATTGTCTGATTGACCAAGTTGACATTTATAGAAAACTATATTCAACAACAGCAGACTATACATTGTTTTCAAGTACATATATTTACCCAGGTGTGTTGTCTTCTGGGCTATAAAACAGGATTGAATACTTTTAAAAAGCTTTGAGTGATAAAAAGTCCTGTTCTCTCACCACAAGGAATTTGGAAAGTCCCGGGGATTGCCCAAAGATCGAACACACCGGTCGTGGAAGAAGCACAGTTGCAAAGCTCCTCTGAGACGGGCAGGTGAGATGTCCTCTCAGATGTGTAATGAGGAAAGGCCGGTCCCTGGAGAAGGACATCATTTGGGGTGAAGTCGAGGGGCAATGAAGAGATAAATGCTCTCAACACAATGCATCGACACCAAGGCTACTCATTGGGGATCAAACTGAAGAATAATTGTGAGGATGGCGCCAGAGTGGGCTGTGTTTCCATCTGTTTCAAGTAGGGTTGTTAGTTGTTGGAGCAGACTCTATGACCCCTCTATGACAACAACAACAGAACAACAAACAACAACAGCAACAATGTGTCTATGTATTTCTGGAGACTGAATATGAACTAACCTCAGAGTAAGAAATGTGGGGGACCTGAGGTCCTACTATTTTTTCCAAAAGCTTTATCTACAGGACTGCCACTCGAAAGAGCCAAAGGACAAGCTCTCGTGTCTCTGGAAATAGAAAGAGCAATCAGAATGTGTGTGATATACTTTCATACCTTTTCACAACGTTGTTCTTTCTACAGGTGAAAGACCTTCGGAAGAGCCTCATGCTGGAGCTGGGGCAGGAGAGCATTCGAGTCACACTGTGGTCTCTTCTAGACTTTTGTTTTGTTTGCACAGAGAGAGGAAAGCTATACATATTATAAAAAAACTCAAAAAAACTAAAAACAAAACAAAACTTGTGAAGGTCACAGGCCAGAGACAGAGATTTATTAGAAACGTTCCAGAATAAGTCTAGATTACTCTTCCCCACCATACCCCCATGTTGCTACCACATCTATAGCAGCTATGGATGATAATAGAATTATATCCGAAAGAGCTTTAAGACATAGACCATATCTGAGGAGGACTATGTCCAAGAGGGAAACACAAAATCAAGTAAACTAGAGGAATTTGAATACGTTCACTTTTTGTTACAATAAACATTAAACAAAGATAAATTACTAGACAGGGGGGCTACTGAATAATTTTCTTTCCCTGAAAACAAGGCAGTCAGTCAAATAAGTTTATGAGCTTATGAAAATAAATGGACAGTTCTAAGCACTAGTTAAGATAGAAACACACCAACACACAAGCCAGATTGTAGAACAGCACAGCCACTCGAGAAACTTAGTCCAAAACTGGAGACAGGTTTCTCTGACTACCTGAAAGTAGACGGGTGTTGGTTTGGTTCAAACTCATAACAACCCTAAGGCAAGGGAATGAACACTACTTGGTCCTGTTCCAGCCTCACCATTGTCATGCTTAACTCCATTGTTGCAATCACTGTGTCAATTTATCTCAATGAGAGTCTCACTCTTTTTCTGCTGACACTTGTACCAAATGAAAGAAAAGTCACTTTACCTTTTCTCGGGACTGACCTACCCTTAGAGAGCTGTGTGGCACAGTGGGTCACACACTGAGCTCTTAACCACAAGATCAGCAGTTCAAATCCCCCAGCTGACTCCTGGGAGAACGATGCGGTTTTCTGTTCCTGTAAAGAATTACAGCTTCAGTAACTCAAGGTGGCAGTTCTAATTGCCCTGTAGGTACACCATGGGTCAACTACAGGGTAGTTGGTTGGTCTTTCCTATAAGGAAAGTATCCAAAGTACAGGAAACACAGTGTCACCATCCTCATTTCCAAGGAGCTGTGCTTCTTTCAAGATACATTTGCTAGTTTTTCTGGCAGTTCAATAATTTCTTCATTCTGTGGGATCATTTTTCTTTGGAATGGACAAAAATATGATTCTCTTCCAGTAGGTTGGCCACGTAGCTGTCTTTCAGTTGTCTTATCCTAGAGAAACAAAGGATGCCCTTTGATTAGCTTGTATAAAGATTTCAACTCGTATTCCATCAATTCTTGAGACTTATTTTTCAATAATGCAACTTAGACTTCTTCTTTCAATATCATCAGTTTTGATCATATGCTATTTGGGGGAGCTATTTTAATAGTTTTCTTCTCATGCTGTTCTTTGAAAATTTCTTTCTGGCTTGAAAAAAATCATTTTATTTGGGGCTCATACAGCTCTTATCACAAGCCATACATA
>NW_022103905.1:4838122-4843050 GCF_000313985.2 Echinops telfairi
ATGTCTTATACTGTCTGACGTCTCCCTCCCTTCACCCACTTTTCTGTTTTCCATCCCCCAGGAGGAGGTTATATGTAGATCCTTTTAATCGATTCCCCCCCCCACAACTCATCTGGTCTTCAGTCATTAGTGTTCAATGAATCAAATATATTCTTGAGAAGCTCTTTAAATGCAAGCTGTTTGTCATAAAGCTGTATTTGGGTTCTTGTAGACTTGTTTTCATTTTCTTCAATGTCAATCTGAACTTACCTGTAAGCTATTGATGATGGACTGTTCTGTAGTATTGCCCTGCCTTGTATTGGCTAATGGTATCAAACCTCTCCATCATCCTTTCTTCCAGATCCCGTCAATTTTATTCTTGTGTCTTTAATCTGACAAAATCTAGATGTATGATCACAACTTACGTTGCTGGGGAAAAAATCATGCTTTATGATACAAAAGTTAGTCTTGAAAATTTAATCAAGTGAATTCCAGATTTTTTCTTATCACCAAGGTCATATTTTCCAACTACTGAATCTTTCTTTTTGTTTCCAACTACAATAATTAACACCTCCTCTTGATTGTATATTTGATCAACTTCAGACTGAAGAAGTTGGGAGAATTCTTCAGTATCTTTATTAGTTTTACTGCCTAGTGCCTAAATTTACATATTAATTGTATTAACTTGTCTTCCTTGTAGGAATATAGATTACTATCACAGACAGCACTGCCCTCCAAGATAGATCTTGAAACCTTTTGTAAGTCAAATGGTGTGAAGGGAAGAAGTAATTGGCATTCATAGATATGGGGGGGGATGACTGTCTCTAGACTCAGGTTTTAGTGTTCCGATAGCCAAACTTTTTAGTGTAGCTTACCAAGTTACAGCAAATCACACATGAAAGCTGAAGTATCTGTAACATACAGTGTTTTCAGACACAGTTCACGGCTATGGTGGCTGCTGCTGAGACGTTGAGTACAGCTCAAGCCAAGGAGCTTGGTGACACGGCTCTTCCTACTCAGGAGAGCCCTTTAATGGCTTGTTGTAAAATAAATACAAGTGCTGGTGTCAGTTTTCACCTTCTCTTGTAAAACAAAACTCCTCTTTGCATTTTTTGTGGTTAGCAGAAACAAGTCGTGATGCAGGTCTTTTGGAATTGCAAAGTGAACTTCCAAAAAGTGGGGATACATGCCATCATAGTACCTACTCCATGTTACGACTCGCAAGGATTTGCCCGCATAAATAGAAACATATTGATTTTAAAACCTCTATATACAAGTTTTTATAGGAGCTCTATTTGTAAATACTAAAATCGAAATGCCCTTTAAAAGGTGGTTGAACTTAGCAATAAAGCACAACAAACCATTGCCTCATGCAACAGCACGGGCAACTCTTAAGTGCATCTTACTTATTGAAAAAAGTCAGACCTAATCTCAGCGACTGTATGGCTCTATTCAAAAAAATTCTGGAAAAGACATAATTATAGGAATGGAAAACAGATCAGTTATTGCCAGGTGGCACACAAAGGTTACAAAGGAGCAATTTTAGGATGCTCAAACTAATTTTCCTTAGGTGGCATGAATAGTTAAGTGCTCGATTACTTACAGAAAGCTTGGCAGTTTGAACCTACTCAGACTCCTGGTAAGACCAAGAATAAACAAAACAAACACACCCACTGCTATTGAGGCATACAGGCCACCAGCTCATCCAGAGCCAGGTATCTGTTCTTAACATCAAAGCATCTTTCTCTGCACACAGGGGCTCTAAGGGATGGTCGTGAGCAGAAATCATCTGCACCGTGATTGACAGCAACACGATAGAAGATCCACAATCCTATGATGTTGAAGCCCACAGAACGCTACATCACAAAGGATTACTATGGTATAGATGGCATGCAACAGTAGATACTGCTATGGAGCCCTAGTGGTATAGTGGTTACATGCTGGACTGTGATCTGGGTGGTTAGCAGTTCAAATCCATCAGCAGCTCCAAAGGAGTAAGATTGGACTTTTTACTCCAGTTATAGTCTCAGAAACTTATCAGTCTCGATGACTCAACTCAGCATTGACTCGCTGGCAGTGAGAGTGAGATGTTGATATAACCCAGGATAGGAGACACACTGTTTGAATAATTCCATTTTATAAGTATATGATATAACCTGGGTGTGGAGGTTGGGGAAGAAAGGAGACAAATGATTTGAGAAATGATGCTTTGTCCAGATACTATAACCCAAATGAAAAAAAAAGTGCTGCATACTAAATATCTTTCTAACAGTCTTCAACAGTGTCAAGAACCTGTCAGCATAAGGGGACTAAGGAAATAGGATGCCTAAGTGCAATATGTGGCACCTTGGGCAAGATACCAGAGGGTGAGGGGACTTTAGTGAAAAGTGTGTGTATGTGCATACACGCACGTGCACACACACACACACACACACACACACTGACACAATCTGACTAAAACCTGTAGTTTAATTAATAGTATTACTCAACTATTAATTTATAGATAATGCCTCACAGTTATGCCAGATGCTAACATTAGGGCATACATGGGGTAAGGGCTGGGGGGAATCTGGAGTGGTAGCCTGGGTTTAAATATTAAGATTATTTTTCAATGCCATGTTAATAATTATATTTCCTCTGCTGAAATCAAATGAATTTTATTTTTCCCAGTGGGAAAATGCTGCTGCTTGTTAGGCAGTTTAGATTTGGGGCTTTTTTTCTTCCCACAAACATCACTTTGGCTGCAGTCGGAAGACAGAGTAGGAAAGCTAGACGATAGTTAATGCAGTTAAAGAAGAAAACTGTCATTGAGAATGTACAATGTATCATTCAGGCATAGTAATAATCAATCAGCCAACTGGTATTGATGGACACTGGTTCACGGTCCCATACCATTATCGTGTATCAGAGCTATAATTTCAGACATCTAGTTCAAATACTTTCACAAAGACTGAAGTAGGACGCACCTGGGATCGAAACTAGGGCTATTGACTTCTGTTCCAGTGTTCCCCCGCCCCCATTTTCATGCGGTGACTGAAAAATGAGGTGGTGTGCTAAGAAGGATCCAGGAGAGGTGCCAGGGTTTGGGGACAAGGCAAATAATTGGACTGGACATGGTGGCTTGGCTGTGACTCCTCTTGGTCCAAGAGGAGTGACTATCAGGGTCTTACCACTGCTGATCGGGCTTGGCGAGTGTTGTCATGGGTTACAGAGCTGTAGTGGGTACTTTTCGTTTTTGTCTGATTAGCACATTTCATGTGGTAACAGCGATTTTCCTTTCTTTCCATCCGAGGATTGTTCCTTGTTCACTTTCTGACAGGGCTACTTGTCACAACACCCAGACCCTCCTGTCTAGCTTGTCACTGAGGCCAGATCAAGTCAACACCAGCCCTCCCTTGAGACCTGTCATGGCAGACAAGAGAGCTCCCAGGACATGTCTGGATTAGCGTTGAGAGGGCGGTTCTCTTTTTCCATGCTACATGACCTACATTTCACATGACATGAAGTCTGCTCTTGGTCACGCCTCTCACCACATGGAGAGGCCTGTGGGGAGGAGACCCAGCTGAGACCCAGAGAGACAGTGGGAAGTAGGTTGCCTGTCATTCTTGAGATTCCCTAGAGAAGACCTGGTGACAAGGATGCCAGTGTAAGAAGTTGATTTAAGAGCTTAGATATATATATCCTGTTGATATATAGATATCAACAGGAGAAGGGAGACAGGAATAAAAGGTGTCCCAGGAAGGGTAACATTTGTCTAAGGACAAAGTTCAGAGAAATCTAGGGTAGAAATGGGATGAGTAATATTCACTGTGGGATTGCCATACATGACATGGAGTGGACTGTACGGATTGTTTAATGGGAACCTGGCTTGCTCTGTAAAACTTCACCCAGTTCACTATAAAAAGTGAAGGAAAAAAGAAATTAAATAAAGGGTAGCCTACTAAGCCTGGTGGCATTGTGGATAATTAGAGTTTAATCTTGTATAAATGATGAGACTATAGAACACAGGTTATAGAGCTAGACCACTTGAGGTAAGAGAGAGATGGGAGGGTGTCTATCCAGCCAATTAGCGAGGACTACTGTAGGCAGGTAGGTGTGCTTACGGAAAACCAAGCTTCAAAAGAGGCCAGGTAAATGCTTCAAGCAAGAAGTCTAAGTCCCTGACATGGGCAGTCGGCCTCCCCTGAGTGAAACGGTCAGAGCAGAGACACTGGGCATCGCTAGAGCTGCATTTCATTTCTGGGCCCCGTGTCTCCGGAGGTGAGCTTCCCACCCTTGCTTGTGGGTTCCCTAAGTGAGTCAACACCTTTCTTTTTTGGCTTATGTCAGTTTGGCTGTCACTTTTAACCAAAAAATGTTAATTGGACCAACACCCTCAGCCACTTCTTTAAAAGGAACTCTTGAATTTAACCCTTAGCTCACATCTCTTTTTATTCTTAGAGATATAATCTAGTAAAATTACTTCCCTCCCCAAAAACGACTGCACACCAAAAATCCTTTTCCAATCTTCCCTCCATTAGTTCTATTTATTTCAAAGCATATTGCAAGGATATATTTCAGGGTCAGATATAACCTTGAGTCCAATAGAAATCACGCAGATCCGAGGCCTCAAATTAGGAGACAGAAATTGTCCCTTGGAAGCAGTAATATACAAAGATTAAGAGTGGCCTATAGCACTAGACGAATTTCAAATCCTGACCAGAAAAAATAGCTGTGTTACTTGGGGTAAGTTCATTAACCTTTTGAGCCTCATTTCTCTCCTGTCTCAAGAGAAGGTATTGTCTTCACCAGGCTGAAAGAACTAATGAGCTATTCCGTTTAGAGCATTCGGCACGTGGTAAACTTCCAGACCTTCTGGCTATTATTTTCAGCAGAGTGTGAGAATCAGGTGCCGATCCTAGACAAGCTTAAAAGATACCAATGCGCAAGCCAGAATGTTGCTTTTAAAA
>NW_022103905.1:4843480-4848459 GCF_000313985.2 Echinops telfairi
ATCTATCTATCTATCTATCTATCTATCTATCTATCTATCTATCTATCATCTATTTACCTATCATCTATCTATCTATAGAAGAGGTCTTCAAAACATTTATGAAAATGCATATTAAATATAAAAACTGTATAGATTTCAAAGTGTTTTCACCCAATAGCTCCTATCTATCTTCGAGTTGGTCAAAGGACACTTATCTGAAGAGATTCAGATTCAAATTTGGTACATGTCTCTGTTACTCACTGCAAGTTAAACCACAGCAAAGTGCCTAAGCACTTTTGACCAAACGTTGGTCCAAACTTTTGACCAACTGTAAATTCAAAGCGATGCTCTACAGAAAACACTTTACATATTAAATCAAGAATAATATGGAAACTTTGTGTGAATTAGAATTTGTTATGCAGATAATGGCGTTTTTAAAAGGGGACTGTGGAATGCAGGGGTGGGAGTGGCAGGGGACCGGCAGGAAGCCAGGCGTTGGTTGGCCTTAGTCTGTGCTGGAGACAGCCCAGGGAACAGCATGTGGAGGAAGGTGCAGAGTCTGCCCACTGCAAAGTGGTTCACAATTGCTGAGGGTTGAAAAGGTTCCGCTAAAGTGTGTCTAGAAAACTGCTGACTAAGTAGTTTATCAATCCTCACGTTATCCACCGGCACACACGTTTCATGCTCTGCAGAATTTCAGCAAATGCTTTAGCTAATTACCCACTAATTATAGCATCATTGACTGGCTACACTGAGGCAACCGTATAATTATGGAGCAAAAAGCTCTGAGCAATGACAAGGCTGAGCATATTGGTTGATTGCAATAAATCCCCAGCTCATTGTTGATATTTGTCACCTGCTTAATGTTTCTAATCTCTTGATGTATGTGATAAACCACGTGCAACACAGGAACCGTGGCCTTTGGAGAGAAAGTACAATTTAAGGAAGCAACGAGGATGCATATGTACTCACTAGTGAACTGAATGACGTGTTCACTTCTATCTGCTTAGTTCACACCTAGTTTCAAGGATCTGCTACGAGTGGTCTTTTCCCTGTAAGACCTCTTAGTCCGCAAGGAAAGACCTGCACATCACAGATTAAAGAGTGCTGCCATGTGTAGTGATGGGTATGAGATATTGCAATGCTCCAGCAGAACCAGTGGCTTGACCAATTATTGGTAAAGACTCTGGCAGGAATTCATAAAGGACGTGATAGTGAGTTTTAGTTTTGAATATTGAAAAATTTGCTAGTTTGACAGGTTAGACAAAGACTCTGTGTTTGAAAACAGGTGGTTTTCAAAGAAGATTTTCCTTGTTCAGCAAAAATGAAAGAGAGAGAAAGAAATAAAAAAATATTTGGTAATCTTTTGTTATATCTCAAGTAAACAGAAGCAGGAGCATCAAGTTGACAGTTATGAATGGGAGCATGGCACGCAGTGTAAGTAACAAATATGAAAGCCTATTTTTAAATGTTTTGATTCCTTATACCACACCCAGTTCTCTCAAAAAAACCCTTTGTGTTTCTGAAGCAGTCTTACCTAAGAATTTCCCTGGGAAAATCTTACCATTGATCTTGCTTGGGGTGGGGGAAAGGAACCTGAAATCAATCAGGGCACTGTAAAACGTAATTAGGTGATTTTAGAAAGGTTGCTTTATATTCTCATATTCCCTTTAAGACCACATGTCCTCTCTCTTTTCCTCCAACTCTAAAATGTAGTTAAGTGCCTCAGGTATTTTCACACTAATCATTTACTTAGAAGGAGGTTGTAAATATTTCAAAACATTGAATTGACATTTTCTGCAGATGGTATATGGATTTATCTGTTTTCCCTCCACATCCTTTAGGCAAAATAAAAAAAAATTCAACCCCTACGTAATTAATTTTTACTTAAAAATCTAATGTTGGTTAGTGATCATTTCACTGAGGAAACTGGAAATTAGTAATTGACTGTGTTAAATAGCTTGAAGCCATGTAACTACATATTTTGCATGGAACTTTGTTTCTCTTCACAGGAAAAAAATATATACACAGCAAAGAACACTGTCCATCAATTTCCTCTGAGGCATTGTGACAACCATGATGTACACGAAGGCATTCAATAACTGTGTGTAGGCTTAGGATTTTGAGTTATCACCTTGACAGAACTTTTTTCAGTGCTTGAGAGGAATGAGATCAGGGAATTAAGGCAAACCACTGCCTTAGAACTCTGCACGGAACCCAGACCATTTTCTTGCTGTGATCAATTTGTCTGAACTTTTCCCTGCCTGGTGTTGGAGAAGAAACACTATGAAGTCCCGCCCCATTCATAGCCTAGTGAGGACAGGCAAGGCGCTCTCTA
This sequence comes from Echinops telfairi, assembly GCF_000313985.2. Lineage (NCBI taxonomy): Eukaryota > Metazoa > Chordata > Mammalia > Afrosoricida > Tenrecidae > Echinops > Echinops telfairi. The sequence goes on from NW_022103905.1 coordinate 4,845,798, forward strand.
GAAAAAGGAACTACTTAGTCACATCTTCCAGTTAGTCACAAGTTGCACGTTGAAGAAATCCAGCGCTCCCTGAAGCATGACGCTCTACTTTGAGAAACTCTCTCATTTAAATTCATAAATAAATGCCAATTCAATACAATTACGAGTGAGGGTGTAGACTTTACCTATGCTTCATCACACGGACATATCTTTACACACTGCCGCCGAGTCAATTCCTACTCACAGTGACCATAGGAGAGAGAGTGGAAGTGCCATTGTGGGTTTCCTAGAATGAAAATCTTGACCGGAGGTAGTGGTTTCAGCTTTTTCCTGCAGAGCTGCTGGTGATTTCAAACTGCTGACCATGGGAGAGCAGCCAATGCATAGCCCACTGAGTTCCTGGAGCTCCAGGATATCCTTAGCATCCCCTGCTATAGCCAACAGGAAACGTTATTGGTGCAGTGGGTTAGTCATTGAGCTGCTAACTGAAAGATTGATGGTTGAAGCAACCCTCTACCTGTTCAGCAGAACAAAGGTGGGGTAGTCTCTAAACATTTACAGTTTTGGAAACCCTGGAGAGAAGCTATCCTCTGGTCACATCCAGGGTCACCACGAGTCGGAAGTGACTGGGAGGCCGTGGGATTGGAACTAACGGGAGAAGACAATAAGGTTATTGATGGCTCCATTCTACATGGTCCAGCAACTTGTCAGTAGAAGCTGCAGTGACGAAAGCAAATGACATAGAGTTTATTGGACAAATCTGAGGGAAAACAAACAACACAAAAAAGCCTCTTTAAAGTTTTAAAATGTTCAGATGTCACTTTAATCACTAATATGTGTCTGTCCCAAGCCCTGATTCTCAGCCAGCACACATTAGTATAAATGTGGGATAATAAAAACCAAGGCCATAGGAAGAGTGGAGGAATTGGAGCTGTTCAATTCTGACTATGAATATTGACTATGAATATTGACTATGAATATTGACTATGAATATGGACCACTGAAAGAATGACCAGACTAGACTTACAGGAAATGCAATCAAAATACTTCTTAGGAGCGAGGTGGGTAACATTTCTATTGACTTTGGGCACATCCTCAGAAAAGGCTAATTGCTGGATAAGGAGGTCATCTTCGGCAAAGTGAGAAATCAGTGGAAACAAGAAAAACCATCAATGAAATGGGTTAACACAATAGCCACAGCAATGAAATCAAACATACCAATGATTGAAGATGGCACAAGACTAGTCAACATTTCATTAAACTAGGTGACAATGAGTTTGGTGGCATTGTTTTGAAGACTGTTAGCACTCAACACACTTTTTAAAAATTTGTACATTTAGCCTCCCATTTGTAACTAAGGTTAACATTATTTTATCACACACACGTCTATCTTCTCTCTCTCTCTCTCTCTCTTTCTCTTTCTCTCTCTCTCTCTCACACACATGGAAATGTGTTACTACCAAATCATAAAAGCATTCATTAAACAAGAATATCAAAATATGAAGCTACTGTTTTCCAATATATCCTCTATCTAGTCTATATCCCTCTGAAGGTGGTGTTTACATCTCTCTAACTAACACTTTCTCAAAAAAGATTCTGCACTCCCCAGTTTACATTCTGTCAAAATGGAAGTTTTGCCACTCCTGAGAGACTCAAATCATATTTCATGTAAATGCTCTTTGGTTTGGGGGAACAGCAACAACAACAACAAGTATCTGAAAGGACAAGACCAGGCCTATAGCTTGGGTGGGTTAAGGTTTAGGTTTTCCAATAACCTCACAGGACTGCCCGTGCTACTCGCAAAAAATGAGCAGGTGCATGGTTGTGATTTACAAAAACAAAAACTTAGTATAACTTTCTAGAATTTTCCTCAACAAGGCATTTTTGAATTTTCTTAAAGCTTCATCAATATTACCTCTTTGGAATATATATATTTTTAAAGACCACAAGAAAAAAAAAAGAGTTGCCATCAATTTCTGAGCTGATCTCTCTTCATTGAACGTAAATATACCAGCTTGTTTCAACATGTTGATGAGGAATCTGAAATACATTCACTTGTGCCAAGAAAGTTGGCCAACCAATTGTAAGAGATTAATATTTATACCTACTCTAAAGAAAAGTGACCCAACAGAATGTGAAAATTATCAATCAATATCATTAATAATGTTACATGCAAGTAAAATTTTAGTGGAGATTATTCAACAATGATTGCAGCAGCACATCAACATGGAGCTAGTGAAAATTTAAGCCAGCTTCAGAAGAGAACATGAAATTTGAAACCTTGTTGTTATCAGATGGCTTTTGGCTGAGAGCTGAGAATACCAGAGAAATGTTTACTTGTGTTTTGTTGACAAAGTGAAGATCTTCAAAGGTAGAGATCATAACCAACTATGAATAGCATTGAAAACAATGAGAATTTCAGAACAATTCAGTGTATTCATGCAGGCCCCTTGATCATGCATGGATCAAGAGGCATTCATTGAAACAGAACCAGGGAATATCAAGTGCTTTAAAGATGGGGAAAGTGTGTGCCAACTTTGCATCCTCTCACCGCGTATAGTCAAGCTGTACACGACACAACAATCAGAGAAGCTGTGTTCTATGGTGAGAGAAGGCTTATTAACAACCGGTGAGTAGCAGGTGACACAACCTTGTTGGTTGAAAGTGAAGAATACTTGAAGCC
>NW_022103905.1:4849112-4851262 GCF_000313985.2 Echinops telfairi
GAGGACAAGAGAGTTGTGGGCACCTAACCACAACACACTGCTGTTACAGTCACTGGGAAGCTACTATTTAGATTGGATCCTATTCTCTGCATTGTCTTGGTAAATCTAAAACTCTTTCTTGGTTACAATTCATTCCATAAAATCATCTTCATTAGCTTTGAGCTTGCTTAAAATACTAATGGAATGATGAGCCCTTTGAGCTACCTGAGCTTCAGAAACTGCTTTTGATACAAGGAAATAGACGCTTGTTGAGGCCAACATTTCCTCTTGAAATTGAGAATGCCATTCCAGGTGCGATCTCAACCACAGTAGTTGTCACATCAATGGTAATTCTGTGGTCTTCTTCCACCACTTACTGGCCATCAGCCACAGTGTCTTCCCTTGTCAAGTTGGGGTCTCCCCTCTCTCGGTTCACCTTGAACATTTTCCTGATCTTCCTTAAAATGCTTAGGTCATCTAATTTTTTTTTAATTTTATGTGATAAAGCATTCCTGTGAATTTATTGCAAATCTCGAGTGACTTAAGAAAATGTGCACTAAAATTCTGTTACAATATTGATATTAGCCCTTATCTCAAATTCATAGTTTTCCCAAGCCATAAAAGCTATCCTTTCATTTTTTGAAAGGCGCTCTAACAAGATTAAGACACATGTATTTACTCAGAGAATTTGGAATCAGCACACACGGATGTGCACTGGGACACTAGTAACAATACTTTTTTGACTGAACCTCGTGTGTATACTAAGCAGTATCAGACCAATGAAATTATAACTTGCTAAATAGAACTGGCCACACAGTGACTTTGCACTTGGCTGCTAACTGAAGGCCCGGCTGTTCTAGCTCACTAGTAAGAAAACAGTGGCTGCCAGTTTCCATTAGATTCCAGCCTAGGACAACTTTTGGAGGCAGGCAGTTCTACTCTGTCCTACAGCATCTCTGTGAGTTGGATTGAATGAATGGTAATGGAAAATATATGAAATAGGCTGTACGGTGGATGCATTTCATACTCACACTAAACACCTGAGTCCTTTGTGTTTAATCAGATGAGGAATTCAGGGCCCCATGTACTACCAGCTCCTATACAGGCACCCTCATGGCATAGAGGGTGCCTGTATAGGCACCTTCTCCAGAGGAGAAGGATGGAGGTTTCAAGTCCTGTAAAGAGTCTCAGAAATTCACATGGCTGTCCCAGCCTCACTATGAGTCAAAATTAACTAGATAATAGTGAATTAATGCATGATTAACTCATATAGGACAGCTATGAATTGGAAAAAAATGCAACTATAGTCTCTATGAGTTTTTCTGATTTTGTGTTTTTAATACAACAAAGTACCAAGGAAGTAATGACCTCAAAAGAACTTTATGGACTATAAAACTAGATGCCCAAGCAAGGAATATCTTTCATTGCAAATGACCTTCACACTAGAGATATGTGTGCCACTTACTTCATATTTAATTCTCCCAAACAGCTAAAATAATGCCCAATTTTTTAGATGGTGATAGGGGAGGTGTAAGTCAAAAGTGACAAACCATTTGTCACCTTCTGCAAAGTATTTCAAATTCCAAGCGAACCTACCCAACCATGAAGAGCTTCTGATTTACAACACTATTTCATCTTTCTGAAAGCATTGTACCAAGGCCAGTGTCTTGGTGGCATGCATGGGTAAGTGCTTAATTGCCAGCTGAAAAATTGGAAGTTTGAACCCATCACAGGGAATCATGAAAGGCGGTCTGGAGATCTGCTGCCAAAAGATGACAATCTGGCAACCCCTAGGAAACCCTGGTAATTTCCCCATCCTCATATAAATATATTTGCATATGTACATGTCCATCCAGACCTCTATAAATGTAGGGACTTGAGATTCAATGCCCCTAAAACCCAAAGGAAAATGATGTAATTAGATATCCTTCTTGAAGACTTTTCAACATGGGGACTATTTGTTAATTTTATTAGTTTCTTAAAATCCTCTGATATCAGATGGTCAGAAATAAATTCCTTAGGCACAGCTAAGAGAGCACAGTGCTTCAGTAAACTTGATCCATTTTTTCATAATCGATCTACAACCATTACTCTGATTTTTTTCAAGAATTGTGACAGAAAATTCTTAATAATATCCTTCAAATTGAACTCATGTCCCCAATAGGTCCCCA
>NW_022103905.1:4852593-4870490 GCF_000313985.2 Echinops telfairi
AAAAAAAGAATCTTAAGTCCCTGAATGATTCCTAATCTCTATAAAATTATTTTGAGAACAACAGAACCTTTCACATTATAGCAGTTAGCTCCAACCACCACAGCTGTTGCTTTACAAACTGAAGACAAGTGGTAAGTTGGTTTACCCCTCATTATACATAGGCATAAATAGTCCGGATTATATGTAACCATAGGGGAATAATATTAGGCCCTTAACAAAAACAAACACACAAATAAATGAACTAATAAAAAATGGAGCTTGAAGTAAATCCAACTATGATACTGAGATGTGCATGCATATCCACATGAAAGAATGTCATAAATTGTGAGAATGTCTCCAGGGAAATGTGACATTTTCCAAGAATATAGAATTGAGCAAAAAGTCATTCTCCAGAGTTGTTGTGTTTTTTTTTTATTCTAATTTAAGTTTGGGTCAACTTAGCAATGTTCAAGCTTTTATATTACTATGTGATAGCATTTATTCTGTATATGCACATGGTTGATATGTTAATCCCCATTTATGTAATGAATCTGTAAATTTACCAATTTCACTCTATTTTCTTACTGCTCCTTTTAGAGCATATGAGTGGACCCAAATGACGCACAGAGCAATCTTGATGTGGACTAAGTGTGTGGGTTCTGGCTGTGTTGAGAACAATGGCTGCGAGTGTTGATGGCTACTCTGCTCTACTCCCTATTAAGGAGATGGTACCACAGTCAGTATGCTTTTGATGAATGTTTGCAAACAGTCACTAGTATGTGATCACATCACTTCCCTTCTCTAAGTAGAGATTGACACTGTCTACCCTACCCATAGAGTTTTCCAAATTTATTGAATGCATATATGCCTGTAGTACTTTATCAGGGATGAAATCATAACTGTACTACATGGCTTCCAGGTGACAAAATCATGCCATGAAGAAGCTTCGAACCTAAAAGATGGATACATAAAATGGTCTGTAAATACATTGTGCAAAGCAGATTAGGTTCCTTGTTCTAAGAAAGTTCAATATCAGATATTATGGTCCTTCTTGTTAGGTTAGATGCTCTCCAGTCAGTGTCAGCTCATAAAGAGCCAATGTACAACAGAATAAAACACTGCTCAGTCATTCCCCGTCCTTATATTGGTTATTATGGTTGAGCCCATTGTGGCAGCCACTATGTGGCTTATCATCTTAGCAAGTACCCTTGTCTTTGCACTGCCCCTTTATTTTACCAAGCACTGCAACCAACTTGCATTGATAACTATTAGTGATTCAAATGCAAAAGCTGGAAACAAAGAGGAACAGGAAGGAACAATAGTTGGAAAATATGGTCCTGGTGATAGAAATGAAGCTGGAAATCATATGATTTCACATCATTGCAAAACCAATGACTTATTCATAGCAAATACTTTTTTTCAACAGAACAAGCAGTGACGATACATGTATAATTCTCCAGATGGGATGCATGTAGATCAACATGACTAAAATTGTGGAAATAGACAATGGAGAGGCTAAATATCAACAGGTAAAACAAGGCCAGGGGTTGACTGTGGAACAAACTATGAATTGCTTATGGGTAAATTCAAATCCAAGCTGAAGAAAATTAAAACAAGTATATGAAAGCCAAAATGAGACCTTGTGTATATCCCATCTGAATTTTGTGAGCATTTAAAGAACAGATTTGGTGCATTGAACAGGGATGATAGAAGATCTGATGACCTGTGGGAGAACGTGTAGAAGCTCACGCATCAAAAACCAAGCATCATTAAAGAGAAAGGAACTAAAGAAAAGGTCAGTGTGGATGTCAGAAGACCTTCTGAAATTGGCTCTTCAATCATAGAGCAGCTAAAGCAAATGGAAGTAATGATGAAGTCAAAGAGCTAAACAGAAATCTTCAAAGGACAGCTTAGGAAGACAAAATCAAATATCATAATATACAAAGCCCTAAGAATTAGAAAACCAAAAGGGAAGACCACATTCAGCAGATCTTAAATGGAAAGAACTCAAGAAATAAGTCAAATCTTAAGTTGCAATATTGAAGTGTTCTGTGGACAAAATATTGAATGGTACAGGAAGCATCAAAAGAGGATGGAAAGGATATGGAGAGAGTGGCTGTACCAAAATGAATTGGTTGACATTCCACCATTTCAAGAAGTATCCTATGAGCAAGAACCAATAGTACTGAAGGTAGAAATTCAAGTTCCACTGAAAGCTTGGCCAAACACAAGACTCCAGAAATTGATGAAATACCAATGGAAGTAAATGTTTCAACAGGCTGAAGAGCACTGGAAGCACTCACTCATCAATGCCAAGAGATTTGGAAGACAACTAATTGGCCAACTGACTACAAGAGACCCATATTTGTAACCATTCCAAAGAAACATGATCCAAACGCATGGTACAATTATAGGACAATATCAGTGATACCACATGGAAGTAACGTTTTGAGGAAGATCCTTCAGCAACCTTTGCAGCTGTACATTGACAGGGGTTCGGGCCAGATTCAGAAGTGGACTTGGAACAAGGCATACGATTGTGTATGTCAGAGGAATCTTGGCTGAAAGCAGAGCACACCAGAACGGTGTTTTCTTGACTAGACCGAGACATGTGACTCATGACAACCTTTCAATAACCTTGAGATGAATGGAAACTCAGAACAGTACATTGAGCTTCTGCAAAATTTCTACATGGACCAAGAGACATTTGCTCAATTAGAATAAGGAAATACTGCATGGTTTAAAATCAGCATAAGTGTGCACCAGGGTTAGATCTCACCATGCTTATTCAATTTGTATGCTGAGCAAATAACCGGAGAAGCTGGCTTATATGAAGAAGAATGAGGAATCAGGATTGGAGAAAGGCTTACTAACAACCTGCGATATGCAAATGACACAACCTTGCTTGCTGAAAGTGAGGAAGACTTGAAGCAGTGGTTGATGAAGATCAAGGATTGCAGCCTTGATAATATGGATTGTGCCTCACTGTAAAGATGACCAAACTCCTCACAAGTGAACCAATAGTTAATAGCAAGAGAAATGGAGAAAAGATTGAAATTGTCCAGAATCGTTTTCTTCTTTGGCTTCACAACCCATGCTCATGGAAGCAGCAGTCAAGAGACCAAATGAGTCATTCAATTGGGTGTATCTGTGCATAAGATCTCTTTAGTGTTAAAAAGCGAGGATTTCAAAATGGTATGCTTGACCCAAGCCATGGTGTTTTCAATTGCTTCATATGCAAATGAAAGCTGGACATTGCATAAGGAGGACTGAAGAAAAATTGATGAGTTTGAAGTACGGTGCTAGGAAGAATATTAAAAGTAGCACGGACTGCCAAAAGAACAAATAACTCAGTCATGGAGGAAGTCCAGCCAGGTTTCTTAAATCCCTATAACACCAAGAGCGACGCTTTCGTAACATTTAATTAATATATTTTGGTTGTTATATATATTGATAACTATGAAAGAAAAGAGTAAAAACCAAAAAAAATTCTTGAAATTAAAAATTCAGGTGTTATGGAGTTAAAGACAAGGTTGGCAAGACTTCGTCTCAGATACTTTGGACATGTTGCCAGAAGAGACCAGTCCCTGGAGAAGGACATCATGCTGGTTAAGTAGAAAGATAGGGGGGTCAAAAAAGGCCTTGGACAAGCTAGATTGACATTCTGGTTCTAACAATGGGCTCAAACACGTGAACAACGTTGGGGATGGAGCAGGACTGAGCAGTATTGCGCTAGCTTTTATATATAGTTGTTATTGAGGTGGAAGCCACTTGAAAGCAGGTCAAATGGCAGGCCCATGACTCACAGGGCTGTCAAAGGTGGCTAATCTCCAACAGGTGAAATGGCAGGTTGTTGGATCAGGTTCCCCAAAGCAGAGATCAGATGATGAGGAGTTGGATGCAGCGTCCAGGGCCAAGGAGAGCCTTGTTAGAGCATTCAAATATATACTGGGTGCAGACTATCCCTCAGACCATCCCCCTTACATCAGGGTGTGTGGTTTGAATAAGAATTTGTCTTGAGGAATCTGTCTCATTCGTGTATAGAGGTTACTATTACAACACATAGCATGGAGGATAACGGCATCCAAAGACAAAATGAGGACAACCACAAATGCAGGGAAGGAGATCTAGTCTGACTGCTAGATAACATTAACCATGGCAGGATGGGGGATGGGGAAATGTTGGAGGAGACAAAGGTGAAAAGTATTTAAGGGACCATGAGTTTTGAAGTGGCTCTTAAAGGGACAAAACAAATCCTATCAGTGATTCATGTCATCTCCTATTTCTTTCACGAGTCTCCTTTCATTCTGCACTTGGATTTCCCTGTTCAGTTCGCTGCCTTGCTGGGTTACTTCTAGCCATCCTCCTCCAGGATGACAGTGGTCTTCCGAAAATGCAAGTCTGATCGTGTCACTTCCCTGCTTGAATTCTTAGGTCACTCATTAACTTTGGAATAAAATCCGATCTCCAACTTCTTTAGTCTCTCGATTTTCTAGATTTAGTGGATCAAATAATCTTGCAGTAATAGGAGTGGTTTAAGGGAAAAATTTCCATCCATTCATGTATTTACTCAACAAGTATTGACCTAGGGGCTACTAGATGTCACTGCTGTTCTAGTTAATATAGATAGCAAAGCAGGCAATTTCCCTACCCTCCTGAAGTGTACATTGTAGTGTGGGTGGTTGGAGCTTGAACTGATAATACACAAAAGCATGTTGAATATAATGGCAGGTATTGATATGCAATTAGCCTTTAAAGGCAAAGAAAGGAGGAGAGAGAGCAGGACTGAGCAGTCAGCACTGTTCCAAACAAGGATGTACCCCCCCAAAATGGAATTTCACTGAACAGAGCAGAGCTTCCGTAGTACGCATTTTCCGTCCCAGAAAGGTGAGTGTTGAGTAACTCACTCTGAGTTAGTGCACTCAATGGCATCTCTTGGGAAGGTTTTCTCTAGTCACAATGAATATTTTCATAAAAGCAGTTTTCCTTTAAGAGAACAGCATGCAGCTGTGAAATTTTACACCCTGTTTGGGAAAAATGTCGCAGAAACTGTTGTGATGTTGAACACCACTTTCAAGGACAGTGCTTTGGGAAAAACTCAAAAGTACGAGTGGTTTTCTTGTTTCAAAAAAAGTGAAATGTTGATTGATGACAAACCTCTTTCTGGACATCTGTCAACATCCCAAACAGACTAAAATGTTGACTCCTAGTACATTTGGCATTCATGCCACCAGGTCAAACTGTTAATCAGGCTTTCTATTCAGAAAAGATTGTGTAACATTGTATGACCAAAAAAAGGTCTTATTTATGGCAGACAAGGGACTGGTTTTGCCACCACGACAACACAGCTACTCTCACAGCTATCTTCAGTGTGCCAGTTTTTGGCAAAAAAACCCCAGCATGCCTCTCTTGCCCCACTCACCTTACTCACCTGTCCTCACTCCATGTGACTTCTTTTTGTTTCCCTGAGTGGAGAGGGACATGAAAGAACAGTGATCTGATGATGTAGATGAGGGGAAGGGAAAAACCAGCCAACCAAATAGATGAGTTTGAAAAATATTTCCAAGAATGGAATAGCAGATTTGACATATGTATTAAGTGTAATGGGGAGTACTTTGAAGGTGATGAAGTTGTTTTGCAAAAAAGAAAAAATTAAATATATAGCTTTGAAAAAAATCCTTTTGGGGGTGGGTGGTACCCCCTTGTATGGTCAGGGAAGACAAAGTGTTTTTCAGTGATACTTGAACATGAAATAAGATCCTGAGAATATTTATGGAAAAGAGCCTACAGAGAAAGAGGAAGGAGTCCTGTATGTGGTGAGAAAGGAGTTAGCCAATATTTATTTATTTATTTATTTATTTATTTATTTATAAGAACTTTTTATTTCATTCCAAGTGAGATGGTCAGCCTCTTAGAAATTTGAGTAAAGGGATGACATGGTTTACATTTTAAAGAGAGCTCTCATGCAGCTGTTAGGAAGAAAAGAGTGACTATTGGGCAGAAGGGTAGAATCAGGGAGCCGTTGGAGGATACAGGAAAAGAAACACTGGGTTGGAATAGACTCTTTAGCCATCCTTCATTAGTTACATGCTATGCTCATTCACTTATGTGCTGTTCATGCTGCCCGTTCCACATGCCTTGCTGTGGACAGCCAACTTTTCTTAAAAATGAAATCCACCATAGGTGTACATTTGGTGTCTCTGTGCCGGACTTAGGTCGATTACATGATTTGCATGCTAGATTGTGATTGTCCCTTTACACGCCTCCCTTCCACCCCATCACATTTATTCCTTCTCTCTCTTACACAGATAAACATCTTTGTAGCAAAGCGATATCTTTGAGAAAAGTCACTGGCATGTTTTAAAAATCAAATGCATCTAATCCTAATTCTTCAAGCATCTCACTCTTTTATATTTGTCATTGATGACAGAAGTTAAACATGTACAATTTGCATATTTTGCTCACCAGTGAGGTAGTGCTGGCAGGAATGAGTTCTGAGGTGTGAGGCAAGAAAAGTCCTGACGATGATGGGAAATGTTATGTGTTCTTTTGCCTTGGCCATAATTTTCAGTGGGGTGGCAGTTGTGAAGTGATATAATTGTGTAATTGTAAAATGAAATAATCGTTCTCCAATTTTTAATCAGAGATGATCACCTTTCATTTTATTTCAAAATTTCAAGTTTTACATTATTACCTTGCCTGGATAATCTAACCATATTTATAATTGAGGAGTGGCTGTACTTTTTTGTTGACTGCATGAATGGAATAAGCTAATGCACCAAAATGAAAAGATAAATTGGGCATAACCTGATCTTAGAGCGTTATTACAAAAATAACAGTATTTGATCAGTGGACTCATTCTTACATAAAGATAATATGGGGGAAGTTGGAGATACAATGATAATACAATATCAGCACTAATTGTTCATTTAATCATCAATACATTTCCATGGTGACTGCACAGTGAATTATCAAAATACATGACAGAAACTGGGTAGAGAAAAAAAGGTGACAAACAGGTTGTCACAGTTGTTTGTAAAGGGTCTGAGATGATACTTTACAGAAATCCCTGTTTCCTGTAGCTGTACATCAATGATATACAGGAGTCAAAGAGTAAAAATTTTAAACATACAACAAATGCTCCCTATCCCCAATTGTGCAGACACAAATATGATAGAGACTTTATGAGATGCCATTAAAATGTCAAAATAGTCGTGAAGGACATGAAACCACTTCTCATACGGGTCAGGAGCAAGCTATGAAACTGCAGGCCTATCCCCTGGTTCGCAGTGTGCCCACTATTATTTGAACCATGGAATTCAGATGGCAGATCCAGAGAGAAGTTGCTTTTGGGGAAGAGATGCTATAAATGCCCCAAAGCAGGCAACTTTAGCAAATGCCACATTCTTATAAAAATAATGTAACCTCAATGGGAAACTGTGCAGCATTATGGGGTGAACCAAGGAGAGCTGGGTGTCAAGTGCATGGTGGGTCAGTCAGTAGGCCTTGACCCTTCTGTTCTCACAAGACCAGGCTTTGCATCAGGACCTAGGCCCCTCCACCACTCACACTGTCCGACAGCTGGTAGTGGAGGATTTGACCTAATTACTGACATCCACAAATACATTGCCCCAAAATTCTCATAGGGATTTCTGCAACGACTTGGCTACAGCTGGAAGAGAGAAATCAGCCCCTTGGAATAAAGAACGGCTTGACTTAGAAGTCATCAAAGCAAGTATGCATGCTGTGAAAGCCGTAATGCCATCCTGGTCCTGGGTGTGGCTAAGATGATAATTAATAGGGAACCGGAAGGTGGCTGCAGCCTCCGAGAAAAAGAGGCAGAAATGCAGGACCTCTGTAAGCCAAGCTCTCACCTTGAGGAACTTTCATCTGCCTGGCCTAAATCAAGGTATTTTCAATAGCCTCATCGGTATGTAAAAGCTAGACAGTGAATACCGAGGACTGAAGAAAAATGGATTCATTCGAATTTGGGTGATGGCAGAAAATATTGTATATTCTGTGGATTTCCAGAAGAATGAACGGTTCTGGCTTGGAAGAAGTGAGAATGCTCCTGAGGAGCAGCGGTGGTGCGATATTGGCTCCCAGGCTTCGGCTATGCTATCAGAAAAGACATTGAATAAGGAAGATCAAAGAGGAACCAAGGCATCTGAATTATGATGGAGAAGAACATCGAACGCACCAGGGACTCCTAAAGAGAGAAAGCGATCTGGCTTGGAGGAAGGATGGCCAGAGGCCTCCTAATCAGAGGCATAGATGGCGAGGCTTCATCTCACATACTGTGGACACGTTCTCAGGAGAGGTCAGTCCCCGGAGAAGGACATCACACTTGGTGAAGTGGGGGAGCCGTGAGAAAGAGGAAGGCCTTCAGCGAGCTGGATGCACCCAGTGGCTGCAACAATGGGCTCGGCTGTGGGAATAATTGAGAAACTGGTGCAGGACTGTGCGGGGTTCCGTTCTGTTGTGCATAGGGTCGTGATGGTTTGGAACTGACTTGCGGCACGTAATAATAATAATAATGATGATAATAGGTGGGAAAAGCCTCTGGAGAAGGATACCATGCTTGGTAAAGTAGAGGTTCAGGGAAAACAGAGAAGATCTTTAATAAAATGGATTGAAACAGTTGCCTCCAACCAAGCAATGATTGGGAAGATGGACCGGAAGAGGCAGTGTTTCTTGTATGTGAAGTCCCCGTGGGAGCAACACCTCAGTAGGAAACAACAACAACAACAACAACACTTGCTGGGCAGTGGACTGCTTCAGAGCCCAGACGGCAGAGTCAGAGAAACTGGGGTTCCTGTCATAAAATGGACTTTTCGTTTACCAATCATAAAATCTTTAAAACACTCTTTTCCCTTGTTTTTTTTTTTCCAGGATTGCCTTGTGATAACATTACCTATCCTATCACAATTAACCAATAGTTTACATTTTTTCATTGTATTTCCATTTCTACTTCTCGACCATTTGCAGTGTACAATATTATAACACTTATTTTTATTTTTCAATCATTTTATTAGGGGCTCAATATTATAACACTTTACATTGAGTTGGCATTCCCTGGATGGGATAAGTGGTAAGGTAACACGCGGGTCTGCTAACTGAAAAGATTGGAGTCACAAGGCCACTCAGGAGTCCTCTGGACTAAAAATCATCCACTATAGCTGCTTTTTGACACAGTTCTATTTTAACATCCTGGGGTCACCGTGAGTTGGGATTGACCCAAAGATGGGGGACATCTGGTACGGTATGTGGGAGACAATAATGAGAACAACTGCCATTTAGTATGCTGATGATGGTGCCTTTCCTTTGGCCTGCCCTGGTAATTATTCCTTTAAATGCAAATAAAAGTCGGAGAAGATCGCTTGTGGACAAAGAGATTACCGAAGCAGTTGAATTCTCAAAAAGCACGTTCAGGAGGCGCGTGGTATTAGAGAATTTCCCAGCCTATGTTTGCGCCAGTGTTTGCGGAACTCTCTTATCAAAGAGTCCCTGCGTCAGTCAAAGATGAAAAGCTATTGATTTTTACATTAAAATGAACCATTGTCAACTCATCTCTAATTTTGTAATTTCGAGGCGGTTGGTGGCGCAGGAGAAAAGCACTCGGCGGAAAGGTGCACAGTTGGAAACCTGAGGCCGTCAGTGGACTGGCCTGTGTGGCAGTCTGCCTCTGTGCCGATGCGCACTCTTCAAACCAACGGGCCAGTTCTAGGGCAACTCAGGATGTGGAAACAGTCACCATGCCCTACTTCAGATGTGGGTCACTATGGTAGCTATTAGAAATAAAAAAAACAATGAAAGACGAATTTCAGTGCTTCCTATATGCCAGGAACTGCACTTATATTATCACCTTTGCTAAGTTTTCATTCTCGTCCTTGTATCTGTTAGTTTTGGATCTTTGAACAGCTTATTTGAACTCTCTGAGTCCCAATCACCCCCCACAAAGGCAATAACAACAAGAGCACTTCTTTTGTGTGGCTGCTGTGCCAATTAAATGAGCTGAAAACTTGCAAACCTGGGGTGGTTGGGGTGGGACAGGTCACTGCTTAGGGGAGCCTGGTAAACCTAGCAGCACGAGCTAACTCTGCAGGAAACGGGAGAAAGCCAACATGGAACAGTGCCATCCAGAGTGATGTGCTGGGAAACGCTGTGTCTCCACGTCCGCAGACAAGGGAACCCCAGTGTGCACCCATGGTTTCTCATCAACAGGGCCCGGGTTTCAGTCAGCTGATCAATTTCTTCTCATCCTTCACTTCTGAGCTAACCTCCCAACTCCTCTAAAATCCTCTCTTCACATCTCTCTTCCTTCGGGTCGTCTTAAGTAAGATGCTGGGTCAATGAGAACCCCCCCCCCATGATGACGGTTGCTATTAGACTAGTACTTAGGTACTTATATTTCTGGATTCAACAGAACTTACCAACAACATTTCTGGATATTCATTTTATCCATAATTCTTTATGATATGTTGAAGATAAAGGGCTATGATCATATACACATATAAACTTCAAGGAATACTGGGTCTTAATAAGTACTCAAGAAATTCTTGCTGATTTAATGATCAATCAATTCAATTATCGAATAAACATATGAATAAAGAAACAATAAATAAATGGTAACTAGAAAGAAAACTAAAGGAGTGCTTGGGCCATGTAATCCCAGGCTCCAGGAGCCAAGGATTTCTACTTCAGGATGGATTGGTGTTTAGCAGTTCCTGCAGGGAAACGTCTTGCCTATCCCAGGTGTCCGGATATTCTGGGGAATTGTCCATGGAGATTGCAAAGGCCGGTCTTCACGTAGTGGATACCCAACCCAACCTGTCCACACGCTGTGGGCAGCAAAGTATTTAGTTGTCTATGCCAACGGCCCACGTTCGGACAGGTGGCTGGGTTGCATGGCGGTCAGAGAAATAATGGGCAGCAGCACCACTCAGGCAGCAGTGTGAGGAGCGAGAAGAGAGGCCAGTGGCGGGTAAATTATGTTTGTGGACTTTTCTAGGGCTGTTGACTGTCAAATACATCAGTCTGTGGGGAATCAGATGAGAGATTGCCTGTCAAGGGAGGTTTGCACACATCAGCCTCTCACGCTATGAGGGAATCTTGAGAAGAAATGTAGCTGTGAGAGAGAGAACAAGTTAATTTACGGTGACTGAGACTACCGGCCAAGGTGACGCCCCTATGCCACTCATGGGAAACTCATGTCAGCCTTTAAAACCAGTGTTTTCAGCAAGGGAGGTTAGTCTTGTGTGGTTTCAATTTTAGAAAAAAGGACAAATGTCTCGTATGAAGCAGCCACAAAACAATCACACTATATAGATGTAGGTTATGTTTAGAAGGAAATAATTGAATATTTTGAATCCAAGTGCCCGGAATAACAAACAAACAAACAAACAAACAAACAAACACATTATCTTTTGTCTTCTAAAGACACAGAAGATGACAGGTTGCTGTGTGGTGTACCATTTAGAGATTTTAATCACAAGCATAGAGCTTTAGCCCACACCTCATGCTCTG
This sequence comes from Echinops telfairi, assembly GCF_000313985.2. Taxonomy (NCBI): domain Eukaryota; kingdom Metazoa; phylum Chordata; class Mammalia; order Afrosoricida; family Tenrecidae; genus Echinops; species Echinops telfairi. The sequence continues at coordinate 4,864,099 of NW_022103905.1, forward strand.
TCTTCAACACCCCTGGAGAGTCGTCACCGTGAATGCATACATTGAGTTCCGTGCTTGCTCCCCCACCTGCTTAGAAGCCTGGGGAGAGAGTGGCTGCCCGAAAGATCAGCAGTTCAAAACCACCAGCTTCTCTGAGGGAGACAGACTGGGATTTCTGCTCCCATAAAGTCTTGGAAACTCACCAGAGTCATTCTTCCCTGCCCTATAGATGGCTTTGAGTTGGCATCAACTCAATGGCAGTGTTGTGTTTTTGCCAACATTGAATAGAGGAGTCCTATGAATTCATTTGTATCCACTATTACCTGGTTTCTACTATTTCTCAGGCCCATATTACTTATGAAAATAAAGGTCAAAAAACTAGACAGGAGAGTGAGCCGGTGCCAATTCTAGTTATGTTTTAAAACCATTCTTCCTTGCTCTTCAAACTCTGTTTGCCATGCTAACAACCGTATGTAAGTTATCTTGGTGAATTCTCTGTCCTCGCTCCCCTTGTAGAGTTCTGTAACCATCCCCCAAAGACTGAACTCACTGCTGACTGATGCTCAGCTTTTAAGTACTCCTTGGATGATTAACTCTACACTCGCCACTGTTTGTCTCCGCTGTTTTCAACACACAACCTCTCATGGGTGCAGCAATGCCTCCTGGGAGGCTGCACTGATTAGCAGGCTTCTCATATTCCAGATAGCTCAGATGATGGGCATATGGCGCTATTAAAGATTTTGGAGCAAGCCTAGGATCATAAGACCCAGATAAGAAGATATTTCCTGTATTGGTAAACTGTAAAGAAATTGCTTTTCCAGCATACGGGAAAGTAGTAGGCAGAAATCTTCATCAGACTTACCTGTGCCCCCGCTGGGATTTCTCCCCCAAAAGCCATCCTCTTTACACCCCAGAAGAAAATGTACTGCTGCTGACACCAGCTTTACTGAAAGAAAACGGACCCTTTCTTAAGCATATTGACGTGGAGGTCCATGATCATAGAAGTTCTTTATGAATCCTACAGCAATGCCGTAGTACAAAATAGTCACGACATCATAAACATTGCGCTTATCAGAACTTTCAAGAATGTGCTGGTCAGAGAAGGGTCACCCACAGGGGCATCCCCCACTGTGTCCTCTGGAGTCCAAGACGATGCCCTGAGATGTGCTGTATCTTCCTTCTCTGGGCAGCAGCATCACTTACTTGATTTTGTAACCTTGGCTAATTAAATAAGGAAAGTAAGGTCCTGTAGTATTAAATTTAAAAAATTGGTGCTTGGGGGGTGAAGGGACCAGCCCCCACCCGCTGCTACTACTATTACTACTACTCGGATTCAGTAATACTACTTCTGGGTTCAGTAATGCACAATTGTATGGTTGAGATATATAAGTATTATATTAAAGTCATCGAGAGCATGAGAGATAATACAATAATACAGTCAGACATATTACATGGTAACATTGCTCACCTCCGCCCCGCTTGGTGGTCCTCGTGGGGGGAACCCGGCTACCAGAGCAGGAGCTGCCTCCCTCGCGGGAGCTGCCCTCTCATCCACCGCCCTCATGGGAGCAGCCCTCCTTCCTCAGCCGCCCTCTGCCAGCCACCCCTTGGGAGCAGCCTCCTCTTGGGAGCCACCCCTCTTGAGAAGCAGCTCCCCTTATTCATTGCTAACCACGTATCATATCACTTCAGGGGGATCTGATTACAGCGTCATACATCACAGAAAGGGGCAATACAATTCATTCTAGAACAAGTTTGATCATTCTGGTGTCTCATACAATAAAGCAGGCAATTACTATCCTGGGAGACATGCAAGCCCCCTAATAGCAGATAACAACCTACGTCATAGAGAGGGGTTGTAACATAGGCAATACAAGCAATAGGAGGGGGATGACCTAGGGGTGAATGTGCAATAGTAAGAGGAGGGAATAGGGGGGCATGTGTCGCAAGATAGTAGCCTAAGCTTAGTCATCTTAGAGTGGTCCCAGGCTTGCCTATGGGCACTGCTTCGAGGAAACAATAACAGAAAGGAATGGGCGCTATTTGGGGTGAGTCAGACTATGCAGTCTGGCTGCTCTAGATGGCTGAGGTTAAGGAGAATAACCTCTGACCTATTTTCGCTGCCTAGTGAACAATTATTCTCAAGCTGCTAAGTCTGGTATATATTTTGGGGCGACAACTTAAGAGAAATCCTTCTGTTCCTCACAAGGTCCCCTTGCAATGCATGACCTAGTGCTTCCCTAAATGGTTGCAAAATCTAAGAAAGTGCCCTATAAATACCAACCATTACATGTAGCTTCAAGACTCTCCACAATACCACGGCCACCTACCGCCACTGTGACCACGTAGGTGTTTTATGCTGGATGATCGACACTCATCATCCCCTTCATCGTCCCAAAGCTGTGCCTTTGTCCCGCTGCTGTCCTGGCAGACCTGCCTTATGTCTACCTGTGAAATCCCAAGTCCTGTCAGAACTCCTCCCCAGGCCCTCTCCTCTGCAAAGCCTTAGTCATTCTGCCCCAGTGGGTGCTTATGTCCCTCGGGGTGAGCACATTCTTGATTTTGTTTCATTTTCTAAATCTGCCTTTTGCCTTTGTATTAGCACCATTAGTCTCTCCCTGAGTTCTACCGTGTTGTTTTTTTTAAAGGGGAGGATTCCCTTTCTAAATATTCAAACTATAGCCCAATAGCAATTGCTTATAAAGGGTAGTGGATGTTGGCTTTCCCATGGAGATTGATTTACAAAGTCTGTGATAGGTTGAGGGAAACTGATGCTTTTAACAAGCAATTCAAATAATTCTGATGCAGGTGGTCTGAGCACTGAACCTGGCAAGAGAAAGTTAAATGGAGTAAGGGGAGGTGGAGGTTAATGTAGGAAGCAAACAAGTGCCCTTTAATAAATCTTTACTTTGGCCTCACAGTATAGAAAAAGGATCAAAGTACAGAAGCCCTGAGCTGATGGCAATAACAATCTCATGATCAGGAAATGGAAATAAGGGGGAATTTGCCCTGGACACGGGCCCTGCACTGGACAAGCCCCTGCACAGTTTGAAAACTGGAAATGTACAACTGTTCTTAAGAGAAAAATGCAATAAGACGTATTGAACCAATCCTGGTGTCTTTATGAGTAGTAGGTAGGCATTTCACATTTTGATAGAGACCATGTAAGAAAAGAAACTTAGCAGCAGCCTGTCCATGAATCAGATTGTTCAATGCCAGTCTAGGTTTTAAGTTGGCAAAAATAACAAAGGTTTAGAAAAGTTTTTAAAATGTTGGAAATATCTTGCCCTGTCCGAAGCCTCCCTTCACCCACTTTTCTGTTGTCTGTCCCCCAGGGAGGAGGTCACATGTATATGACAAAATAATAATTTATAAATTATCAAGGGCTCATGAGGGAGGGGGTATACAGGGAGGGAGGGGAGAAAATGAGGAGCTGATGCCAGGGGCTTAAGTGGAGAGTAAATGTTTTGAGAATGATGAGGGCAATGAATGTACAAATATGCTTTACACAATTGATGTATGTATGGATTGTGATAAGAGTTGTATGAGCCCCTAATAAAACTATTTTTAAAAAATGTTGGAAATAACCAGATATATAAATATGGTTTGCAAAGAAAGTATCTAATTGTGCTTAGGACCTTGTCTTTTAATTCTGCTTTGATTATGTGCCATTTAAAATGTAATTATTTAAAAAAATTTAAAACCATGTTTACAATGGAAGGGGGCTTTTAAAAGTTGGTGCATTCTTTACATTAAACAAATAATAACATTTTTCTACAGGCTGAAGAATTTTTCTGAAAGTTGAAGACCCCCTCAGATAAAATGCATGATAAGTATATCCCAAGTTTCTTTGCACCCAAAGAGCCTGTGAATAAAGATGGAATCACATTAATCATAGTGGCTCTAATTTTCCTCCTACTTGCCCTGCATAGAATGGAATAACAGTCTCACTATACATGTTTCTCCAATCCTCCTGGAAGATGTCAGGAGGGCCCTGTATGCTTGGAAATCAATTCTCGTTATGGTGCACAGGTGCCATGTTGCTTGGCATCAGCTGGCTACCACTGCATCTGCCACGTTTCTATGATCTCTTGTCAGTTCCCACTAAGTCCCTCCTTGTCCCCCAGACTCTAAATGTGTTATCTCCTTCCACAGTCCAGTTATTGGCATCAAGTTACAAAGGCTCAGCAATGTTATTTTGAAAAATGAAAATAATCGGTTCTGTCTTCTTGAGGTGAAACAACATTAGAGGATACCTTGCAGACTTCAACGTAAAACGAATGCTTTACAAAGTGCCAGCCCTGTATTCTTACAAAGGCTTTAATTTTCATGAAACTCAGACATCAAACCAAAGGTGACTCAGCCAAGAAGCTAGTGTGAATTATACCTCCAGCCCTTTCTTGACTAACACTAAAATATTCCATGTCCACTATGCATCAAGCTCTCATTACTCAAGTGAATGAACTTCGTGGAACCTTGCATTGTCATCTATGTCTAATTGTATTTATAATCTGATAAAGCACACTATGTTTAATAAACAGTTACCCTTGTTCATTGCTAGTGGGGCTGTATCACAGTGCATCAACGATAGAAAACAGGTTGGTCATTTCTCAACAAATTAAATCTAAAGCTACCATATGATCCATCATTCCACTTGGAAGTATGTACTAAAAAGAATTGAAAGCTGGCATACCAGTGTTCATGGCAGCACTATTTACAATAGTCTCAATTTACTGAATGCTAATCCACAAATCAATGGAAAAAATATGGTATATACATACAGTGGAATATTACCTGGTCACAAAGACGAATGAAGTCCTTACATATACTACAATATTATGAACCTGGGAAACATTATGCTAAGTGACATGAGCCCAGCACAAAAGAACAAATGTTGTATATATGCAAATATATGCAAAATATAGAATGCAAAATTATATGGGGGCCACATATATGAAATATATAGGATTGCTGCATATATTTGGGGGTGCGTGAAAAGTTCATGGAAAATGAAGTGAAAATGGCCTTTTCCCGTACTTTTTTTGATGCTTTTCCTGATTGAGACCAAACGTCATGGGCTCCTGACTAATCATAGTGCTTCTAATCTTGCTCCTGCTTGCCCTGCTTAAATGGAATTACAGTCTCACTGTAAATTCTCTGCAATACTTCCGGAAGATTCCAGACAAGTTCCTACAGGCAGGTTACCAGAGATGGGCCAGAAGGAAGGAAACAGAGGGACACCCTGCTTAAGGTACTCCGAACTTAGACAAAATGGAATGGGAACATTTGGAAATTGATAATGGGATGGATGTATAAACATTATGATAGAAGTAATGAGTGTCACTGTATGGAGAATGTTGGCGTGGCATACATTTTGTTATGTGGAGATGTGTCAAAATAAGAAAAAAACAATGTATTTTTAAAAATAAGAATTATATTTTTATAGTGAAGACATGCTAAAATGTGGAAAATGTGTTGTATTATATAAAATATAGGTGTTAAGCATATAAGAGACTAGGGCTTTTTCATTAATCATAAGAAATCATACAGAGGTCACCAGAAACCTGGTAAACACATAAGTTAAATAGGCAATGCTAAGAATGAAACATTTGTAAAAGTTTAACCAGACTACAAATTGGTATAAATATTATCCTTGCCATGAACAATGTTTATAATTTCAAAAATTAACAACTTAATAATAAACACTTGAACAATCAAAATGATAGCCAACAATCCTTACATGCTCATTATATAGGAATTGGGATGAATGAACTCATTCAGTCTGCACAAAAGCCCTCTGAGGTAGGCGGTCGGGAACAGCAGTACCCTTGTGACCTGTGTGGTCTTGGAGAAATCACTGACCATAAATCCCATGGTCATTGGAGAAGCCTGAAGCACAGGATCTTTGAGTAATACCAGATTCTTACACTAGCAAGTGGCAGAGCCACGATTCAAATGAAGTCGTTGATTCGGGAGCCTTTTCCAGGTCTCTGAAGTCAGAAGATTCTACATACCTCAGGCTGCTGTGCAAAAATACGAGGGGAGGGAAGAGGAGCAAGGCTGGAGGGGACGATAACTCCTCCCTTGTACCAGCACACACATATCACGATTTCAGCTCAGCCCCATTCCTCTCGATCATTTTTCATAATACTTGCCTTGTTTCGTTTCCTATGGTAAAATTGACAGGCAAGCAGGAGATTTCCCGCTGCATGACTAACCCTAAAGATAGTTTAAGAAGGTCATGTGAAGGTCATGTATTCCAAGTGTTCTTCACATGATTGTTATTGTTTGTCTCTGTAGGAACATGGGTTAGTGAAGCTAGATTTTAGCTAATAAACTCCAACCTATTATATAAAACAGACAATCTTAGACTTGGATTTATAGCTATCTAATTTAGAGTTCCACACCAAGGC
>NW_022103905.1:4870920-4872620 GCF_000313985.2 Echinops telfairi
GGGGGGAGGGGAAGTTATTACATATTTTTTCTAATCATTTTATTAGGGGCTCATACAACTCTTATCACAATCCATACATAAATCAATTGTGTAAAGCGCATTTGTACATCCATTGCCCTCCATTGCATGTCCTCTCAATACGTCAGGGTTCAAGGCAAAGAGCTTCTTGCCGAGCTGGCAAAGAGACCTAGGAATTGATACTCAGACGCTTGCCAATGACTTTAACAACCAATAACCGAGTTGACTTTAGTTAACAGAATGCATTCTCCCTTGAAGGCTAGCCTGGATGAAGTAACTTTGTGTGAAAAGGTACTTGCTATTTCCTTATTGGCAAAGCATTTGAAAAAGGCACATTGTACACAAAATGCAATTACAGTGTGCATTATTTTCCTACGTATTCATATATTTATTGTTATGAAACCTAGATTTTTGACTGCTTCAATATTAGATGCTTGGAGCTTAATTTTATTGACGACTCGGCCAAGCATTTTATAGAAAGGAGACACTCAATAAATGCTTGCTCAATACATGAATAAATAATTGAACATATAGCAGGAAGCACGTTTATTGTATTCAAACTCATTTGCATAAGATCCCATATACAATCAGCCTCCCAAATAGCAGTCGCTGGAGAGGAAGAACAATAAAATAGATTAAATCATAGGATCAGTTTTGCAACCCTGATTTCATTAGTTTAGGGTCTCTCCAGGTTTCCAATGGTGAGCGCTGAGATACGCAGCTGGCTTTGGCTCCTCTATGGAGCACCTCACGGTTTCCTGAAGGGAACTTGAAGAAGGTTCACATCTGCTCCCATTAAATATGCAAAGATTTCCTAAATCTTTTGCATTCCTAAATGCAAAGTTTCCTAAAGGTAAACTTACAGGGGTAATGCTCCTGGGAATGAGACTAATATCTAATCCCAAATGGCTCTCCCATGCCACAGCATGGGCCAGCTGTTTATGAAGACTTTCTTGAATTAAGTAGTCTAAAAGGTTCATGTGAAGCTACCATTGAGTGAGCAGCCAAGCTCCAGTTGAATATCTGATGGTGGCTTAGACTGCCATAACCAAGGAAGCATCAAGTGGCCCACAGTTGTATGATTCAGAACATAAACTACACTGAGCAAAACGAATTTCAATAATGCACACCTTCTTTTTCATTCTGCAACATCTAGCATTTGTGAGACTTCAGTTTGTTTTCCAGAAAATGCTTTTATTGCCTCTAAAACATAAAAAAGCAGTGGAAAAGCACACTCTTCAATATAACTTATAATTTGATAGTAAAAACAAAAATATAAAATTTAATTATTTCAATAAAAATTATTTATTGAAATTAATTATTTCAATACAAACTTTAATTATTTCAATGAAAATAAATCTATAAAAGTTAATTCCAGGATATAGTAAAATAAGAATAAATAGAGAAATGAAAAAATCTCCTAATTCATTATGAGATAAAATCTGGAGGAAGCCTTCATTATTTTCTGAGAAATGTTACATAATGGACAATAGCTTATGACAGAGAAAAGAAATAACTTCTCATAAAATCTAATGAGTTAAAATCATATTTATGTAATTCTTCCTTTTAAATGAAATAAGTGACTAGCGGAAAATGAGATAAAAATCCTGATATTTGTTGAAAACCTTTACTACTCTACCAGAATAGATTATTATAAATGTCATGAAATATACAAATATAGG
>NW_022103905.1:4873919-4883133 GCF_000313985.2 Echinops telfairi
ATTCACGTTTTCTCAAGGCTCTCCATAGTTGTTATGATCCACGGATTTGGAGATCTTTGCGGAGTCAATAAGACACAACTAAACTTTTTTTCCCCTTGCTTTCAGCCAAGATCCATCAGACATCAGCAATGATATCCCTTGTTCCATGTCTTCTGAATCCAGCTTGAACCCTAGGTAGCGTCCTATCAATGTACTGCTGCAAAACTTGTTGGAGATTCTTCAGAAAGAATAAAAGAGTTCTTTCATGTGATATCAATTATATTATTTTATAATTTGAGCATTCTGTTGGGTTATCTTTCTTTGGAATGGGTGCATATGTGGATAGCTTCTCCAACAATTATAAAAGTAGCTTTAAAAAAAGTCTACAATCACAAAAATAGAAAATGATAACGATTCAAGTTCAAGTGGGAATAAATGAAGCTAAACTTAAAAATAAGAGAAAGAATCAACATGGCTTGAAATTAGTTCTTTGAAAGGATTAATAAAACTGACAAACCATTGGCAAATTGAATACAAAAAAGCAGCTTCTAATGGTATGAATAAGAAAGGAACCAACAGAATGAAACAAAAAGGATAACAACAGAATATTACAGTAAACTGAACATCAGTGAATTTGAAAACCTAGAAGTAAAGGGCAAATGTCCAGAGACAAGATCTGAATTAGACAATAGGAAGATAAATGGAAACAATTAGTCCAAGAGGGAAAGAGCTTGATGAGCATTCGTATGCATGATGAGAAGGCCATCACCATCTGTTCTGAGAGGGATCAATCCTGTATAGGGTTTTAAACAAATGTGGAAGAAAAACCAAAATAACAAAAAGTATATAAGGCTTATTGATCAAAGAGAGACTGGCAGAACCCCTAAGACTATAGCCACAAGTCACTCTACATCTGGAATGCAATTCACTCGCATGCTCAATTTTAAGCCAAATATCAGACCTATTTATACAGGGAACAAGAACCTCAGGGAGGTGTGTACTTGTTGAAATAATCAACTATTTGAGATCAGAAGGGCAGCATTTACTAAAGGACAAAGTTCAGAAAGGTTAGATAAGAGAGGAATGGACAGGAAATAGGGAGAAAGTTGGAAGGTGAAATTACATTGTGGGGATGCAGTCAATGACATGAGACAAAATGTGTGCAAATTGTTGAGTGAAATATAAATCTGCTCTGTAACTTTTCATCCAATTCACAATAAAAGATTTAAATACTACATAGAACTAAAAATATATATGCATATATGCTCTGTTAGAAAACTTCATGGAAAATTTATATAAACAACTAATAAACAAGAACAAAACAATTTAATAAACAACAACAAAAATGTCTGGCCCAGACTGCTTCACTGGATAATTCACCAAATATTCAGGGAAGAGGTCACATCAATTCCACTCAAGTTTTTCCAAAACATAATGAAGAATGAAATACGTCCAAAATCTCTCTATGAAACAAAGTCTGGTAAAGACATCACTAAAAAGAAAAACTATAGAGAAATACTCCTCATGAACTGGGATGCAAACATTTTTAACAAAATCATAGTGAAGAGAATCCACTTCCATATGAAAATAATAATAATAGTCCATCATGAGGAAATGAGATTCACAACAGGTATCTAAGAATTTGTTCAAGATTAGAAAAACAATGTAATTCACCATACAAATAAAACAAAGAAGAAAAATCATATCAATCAGTAATGAACAGGCATTTGACAAAATACAACACTCATTCTTGATAAAATATGAAAGAAAGGAATAAGGGCATATGTTCAGAAACAACTACCACCATCATTCTCAACTGAGGGAGCCTAAGAAAATTGCCATTGCAAATGGGTGCTCTTTACCTGTTCAATAGGGTCCTAGCCTGAGCAAGAAAGCAACAAACTGAAATAGAAGGCATCCAAATTGGCTTAAAAAAATAAACTTATTTCAATTTATAGAGGAAATGATCCTATACCTATGAACTCACCCAACAAGAATACTGAAATTAACAGGATTTAGGACTGTCAGTGTACAAGCTCATCCTACAAGATCAGTTAGGTTCCGCTCCAGCGGTTCTCAACTTGTGGGTTGCGACCCCTTTGGAGGTCGAATGACCCTTTCACAAGGGCCGCCCAATTCATAACAATAGCAAAATGACAGTAATAAAGTAGCAACGAAAATAATTTTATGGTTTGGGGTCACCACAACATGAAGAACTGTGTTGAAGGGACGCGGCATGAGGAAGGTTGAGAACCACTGCTCTACACTAACAAAGAGAACTGTAAAGAGGAAATCAAGAAAACAATACCATTCAGAACCACTGCTCTACACTAACAAAGAGAACTGTAAAGAGGAAATCAAGAAAACAATACCATTCAGAATAGCCACCAAAAGATGAGATGCTGAGGAATAAATCTAACTTCTTCAAAGGCAATTACAAAATACTTCTATCAGATACTAAAAGAAAACTAACTGCCTGCGCCTCAATGCGACTCACAGCACCCCTGCAGAACAGGGTAGAATTGTCCCCGGGAATTTCCGAGACTGGAATTCTTAACGGGCATGGAAAGAGCTGACTTTCTCCCATGGAGCTGCTGGGGATTTGAATGTTGACTTTGTGGTTTCCAGCCCAACTAGTAGCTACATACCATCTCGTGGAGGAAGATTTAAGAAAATGATAAGACTCCGCAAAGCTACCTATAAATATAATGCGTCAAGGTCAACATTCTGTAAACAAATGGTCGGAAGACATGCGGGGGCCGTCCATCTGACCCCTCCTGCTGCACAGGGATGAAGGAGCGCGTAACTCCACACCTTCCCAATGGTGTTTCCGAAGGAGCAGAGCTCAGGCAAGCTGCCACCCTCCCACCTCTTCTGGAATGAGTTCAATAATCTGTGTAATGGTCCCACAAACTCACACACCATGTTCGTGACCATGAGGTTTACAAGAGGAATGGACAGGTTAGAAGTGATGGTTAAAATAAAAACACCACAAATAAACACGCAAACAACAACAACCCATTCAGCATAACTTTGTTTACCTCAACAGTGCCTCTTCTTACCCATGCCCATACATGCATCTATTTTCTCGTCCTCGACCTTTCTGGTCACACGGTCCCTAGGCCTCTGCCCTAGTCCAGAAAGTGTTACAAGCCTCCTTTATGGGTGACAGATACCCGAGGGCCACTGCCCAAAGGCACTCAGCTTTACTTGAACTATTGGCAGGAAGCGTGCTGTCTTGTCTCATAGTCGCTGAACTATGACCTCTGGTGCCCCTTCTACCACTGTCATTTCACACAGGGATCCCAAAAGCACTCTGCTGGGAGCTCGTGCTTCTTGATATTCCTGGGGTTCTCTCCACTACTTTCTGCGATGACTTTCTTTTGGAGCCAGCAGAATGGCAAAGAGTCAATCCCTGTCTTAGTGCCTCTTCATCTGACAGCATAGTCCCACCCAGCCATTTCTTTGGGAGTGACTGGATGGAAGAGCCACAGCTGGGGATTCCATCTCACTGCAGATCGAAGAAGGAATCAACAATTGTATGTAGAATGGAAAGAGTCTCCGGATAAACCAAGAACCACTAAAAAGAACAAAGTAAGAGTTCTTACCGTCCTTGATCTACCCGGCAAGAACCTGACCCCAGAAGAAATAGATTGTACTCAGCTACGATTTGGGACTTCTCTGATTGGGATCATAATAGGAAGTCCTGGATCGAATGGGAGAAAAATGTTGACTCAAACTCAAAATTATGAAACAAAACAAACAAAAAACAGGTCTAACACAGACAGGCAGAGCCCCCAAGGATGTTTTCCTTAGATGAAAGGGACAGTATTTGTCTATCATCAATGTTCAAAGGGTAAAAGGGGCTGGGAAAGAAAGAGAAATGTAAATGATATACAGGAAGGACATTGGAAAAGTACTGTCATATTGAGAAGATGGTAATCAATATCAAAAAACAAAATTCTTTCTATTACTCAGTGGAAAATAAACTTACTCTGTAAGCTTTCCCTCAAATAAGAAAAAGTTTTAAAAGACAAATACCACAGCAAATTTAGTGTCACAAGATAACACAATTTGACAAAGGTAATTCAAACAGGGACATTCAGAAAGTATCGATACTGAAGTTGTTGTTGCCTGGAGGAAAAAAAAATTAGTGGAGGAGTAATGATTTATTGTCTAAAGTTTTACAACAAGTATGTTGTGTTTTTTTTAATTGAAGTAATTAAATTTTATGAATGCTAAAACCTTTTTCCTTAAAACTATAAAAGAAGAAAGTTTGGTTCATAATCAAATTGATAAAAAAAATTTAAAAGCTCACTAAAATCAGTGGGATATTAACAACATTTTAATCTGAAAAATTAAATGCAAATTAAAAACCAGAGAGTTCTCAATTGAAAAGTAGGGTGTATTAAAACAAGATAGAGCATAGATTTGATAATATTGTTTTTAAAACAATTTTAAGCTCTGTGTTGGCACATGGGTAGACAGAACAGAGTGTAAATTTCTGAAATACTCTAACTACAAGTGAGAAGTTAATACGTGATAAACCTAAAGCTGATGCCATCACGTAGATCCAAGGTGACTCACAATGACCCTCTAGGACAGCGCTGAACTGCCACATAAACTTTCTAGGTTGTATGTCTTACAGCAGTAGGCTGCCATGTTTCTCTCATGAGAAGCTAATGGTTTGAACAACTAACCTTACATTTAGCTGCCAAGTCCTTTAACTACTACACCACAAAGTCTACTTCAGTACATCATATGGAATTTAATTACAACCAGATGTTTATTTTTCTTTTCATTCAGTAAATAGCATTTGGAAATCTTTAATAACCATTTGTAAAGCAATGGATAAAATTAAATCAATATCTAGCTCATTATATCTAAACTAATTACAGAAAGAGAGTCAATTTTGATTTTAAATAAGAAGCCCAAAATTGATGTATCTATAGAGAAAACAACCAGTATAAGGGTTCCTATTGTGGAGGGGTGATGGCTGGGGGAAAGAGAGCTGATATCAATTTATAGAAGGTCTAGAAAGAAGAAAAGGTTTGACATTGATAGTGGTAGCAATTGTACAAAACTGATTGATTAAACTATGGAATGATATGATGTCTGCATTAGCTCCTAAAAAATGGTTTTGAAAAATAAAGGGTGCAAAAGAAAATGTGATGAATAAAGCTGATGGTGCTCAGCTATTAGAAGATAAAGCATCTGGGGTCTTAAAGGCTTGAAGTTAAACAAGCAGCCATCTAGCAGGGTCACAACAAAGCCCACATGTCTGTGCGATCATGAGGTGTCGATGGGATCAGGTATCAGGCATCAAAGACTCAGAACAAAAAATCATATCAATGTGAATGAGGGGGAGCATAGAGTGGAGTCCCAAAGTCCACCTGTAGGCAATTGGACCTCCCCTCACAGAAGGGACACAAGGAAGAGATGAGCCAGCCAAGGTGCAGTCTAGCACTGACAAAATGCACAACATTCCTCTAGTTCTTTAGCACTTCCTCCTCCCCACTATCATGACCCCAGTTCTACCTTACAAATATGGTTAGGATGGAGCATGTACACTGGTATGGATAAGTTCACAGATAGGTTCCCTCGACATATGGAATGCAGGACAGATAAACCCCTGAGGAACAATAATAATGGGAGCAACGATACCATGAAGGTAGGGGGGGGTGGGGGGAAAAGGGGAGAAAGGGCTAATCGATCACAATGATTGAGGTATACCCCCCCCAGTGGGCATGAACAACCGAAACATGGGTGAAGAGAGACAGTGGACAGTGTAAGATATGAAAATAATAATAAGTTTTAATTTATCAAGGCTTCACAAGGGTGGGAGGGTGGGCAATGGAGGGAAAAAAGAGGAGCTGATACCAAGGGCTCAACTAGAAAGAAAATGTTTTGAAAATGATGATGGAAACATATGTACAAATGTGCTTTATACAATTGATGTACGGATTATTCTAAGAGTTATAAGAGCCCCTAGTCCCAATAAAATGATTTATAAAAAATACATCATAATAGTTCTAGAACTGAAAAAAATGAAGAAGAACAAAAAGAAGGAGCAAAATGTAACCAGAAGATAAACTGGAAGCAATTGATAAAATTACATTTTTTGCACAACAAAGCTTCCGCATCATTAACAATGCCAAAGCAGACAGAGCAAACCCATCTCATATATTGCATACTTAAATTACATACGTGACAAAAGTTTCCTTTTTCTTAGTGTAAAACACTTATTGACACGAACAAAGTAGGGAAAGTGCTGGCTTTGAAATAAAGTAATTGATTCACATTTAAGTAAATAATTACATATTGAAGCACTTTGGGTAACAATTTTCACCAAGACAATTAATAAATGTTAAGAACTAGGAATTGACAAAACTTCATGTACTTGAAGAGGAATTGGATATGTATGCTATCACTTTTAAAGGCATTTTCATTAGTTATCCATTATTTACTATCAATTCTCTATATGAATATAGAGCGAGGATGGAGACCGCAAACACAGCATAAAAAATCATAGGGAAATATGCACATTTCCTGTTATGCATGTATCTTCCACTCTTGGGTATGTTTGTATATTTATATTTATAATTGTGCAAGAATCTGTATAGAAGGAAGATAATAATGCATCTTGGTAATTATATAAATTGAAATATACGATATAGTCAATATTTTTAAACATAAAATATTGTTAAATACATTCATGGAATCGCAAGTGATGGTTTGCAATATCACTCTTGCAAAGAATGAGGCAGCTGGTTCGCTGTGCTTTCCCACTACAGTAGTATCATACTCTCCATGATGTTTAATGTCTCCCACCTGTTTTTTCCTAAATTGTCCATCCACTCATTTTAGCTTCCATCTGTGAATCTACTCCGCAGAAGTTATCTCGATGGCGTTTAAATGGCAATTTCCTGTTAATATTATATCTATTAATTCCACAGAAATAGTTGTTTCTGCCCCCCCCCCCAATGAATTACTGATTGATTAATAGAGTGCCTTAAAGCATGATGGATTTGTAGCTATTGCCTGTACTCTAGGCACACAATCAAGTAGTCTTGCTGAAGGCTTCAAGTCGTCTTCTGCCTTTTCAATCTTCGCTATGTTTGAGCTGATGGTGGCCGTCATTGTACCACTCATCTCCGAGAGGGTCTTCCTATACCCCCTGAACCTCTACTTTATGAAAGACGATGTCTTTCTGTTGCTGTCGTGCATTTTTTTAATATAAAGAGTTACTGGCTATTTTTCTGACTGTCTTTAGCCCTACAGGGTTCAATCAGGTTATTTCTAAAAGTTAATTCAGTTCTTTTTCATCTTCCCTGCTGCTCTCAGTGAGGTATGTCGATTGTTTATTATACAATTACATCCATTTGCCATCGTTTGTATTCCACTTTGGTTTCAAGTGGTGGCATCTACTTAGTTGCTCAGCTTCTGCACATTGCCACTTTGCGAATGGGACCTTTCCTAGCTCTCAGCGTTCCGGACTGGAAACGACAAATGTGTACGCCATTACTTTTTCAGAGAAATTGTATTTGAAATACAAAGAAAGGGCACAACACTAATATCCGTGAAGTTTTCAAACTCATAAATATACTTCTGAGTAGGTCTGATGCCATTATTAAACTGAATTATCAAGGAGAGACAAAACGCTAAGTAGAGTACATTGATGCTCTTGGCATCCTCACATGAGAACTCCATTTCCAGGGCTCCACAGTGTGATTTAAGAGACGCATTTCAAATGGCATGCTTGCTGCTTTTGTCTCCCTGTGGTCTCAGTGATTCTATCCGCCTATTCATGCCTCCACGAGTCTTGGTAACTATCCAAACTTTTTTGAATGAATATGGTTCTACTTGGCCCTCAGTGAACTTCGTTTTCTGTGTAGGTGTTTTTTTACCATTCATTGTACAGCTGAATGTAGCTCCTTAACTAATGTGGAGCCTTAGGGACATTTTTCTAAGATACATGGAGAATCAAACAAAACAAGTGCTTCTAAATCAGGCTGAACTGAGTTCATTCTAAGTGTACTTTACAGATGTGTTCAGAATTCCAGAACAGATTGCAGCATGGGTAGAACAGCGAATGCTCTATATTGAGGTTTAACTGTAACTCATAAAACATACATAATACTATACTATCAATAGAACCGTTTGAAACACCTGACAACTCTGGAACAAACACAGCAATCATTAAGACCTCCGGCAAGTTTTCCTCGCTTCCCTCTGATGAGGTGTCCCTTTACTTCTGCACAGAATACTAACGCGGAGAATCCCTGATCACAGTATCTGGAGACGAGCTTTCAGGTCGGGGAGCCAGCCCACACTGGTATTTTTGTGTTTCTTTTGTTCCGTAACAATGCCACTTTCAGCAGAAGCACACACACAAGATGATAGAACTGACAATTCTCAGGCAGAAAGTCAGGCGAAGCTGAGGTACCTTTTGATATTCTGAGAAATCTAAAAGGTTTTTCTTTGCAGCCCAGCCTCCCCTGTAAGATCTTTTCTCTGCTGTGAGAGATTGACTGGCTGGGCAGCTACTGCCTCTTTCTCCATGGCAGCAATGTTTCTAGAAGTTGACAAGCCGCCCGCATGATGTGGCTTGTACTCTTATTACTAAAGACAGGATGAAAATACATTGCCTGCACTAGTGTCCTTGTTACAGCTGTTGCTAATGAGATACTCCCCCCCCCCTTTCTTTGTAACCATGTCCTATGTCCACTGACAAGGCGGAAATGTGATTGTATTTTCAAGTGTAACTCTAGATATTTCCTATCAGACCTGTCTCTAGCATTCAGCAATTGTGGATGCGTGTCTATTTCTGTGGGTGCTATGAATGTTAGACTTCATACTTTCATATTATTTCTAAAATTGTAGGCGTATTTAACTCTTATTCAGCACTGTCACCAGAGAACTAACTTCCATGGAGTAAATTCTAACTCGTAGTGACCCTACAGGACATGGTAGGATTGCAAAGTGAAACAGCCACTGTGGAAAACGCCACAGTGCGGCATTTCCTTAAAGCGGTTAATAGAAATCCATATGACCTATCAATTCCAATACAAGATGTATAACCTACAGTATAAATAAAGAGCCATGACGAAAATCGATAGACAGGCATGTTCGCGGCACTCCTATTTATAATAGCAAATGCTGCTGATAACCTAAATACTCAACAGACAAATTGATAAACAATAGCACATACATATTATAAAATACTATGTGACAT
>NW_022103905.1:4883233-4885312 GCF_000313985.2 Echinops telfairi
GCCTCTTTCTCCATGGCAGCAATGTTTCTAGAAGTTGACAAGCCGCCCGCATGATGTGGCTTGTACTCTTATTACTAAAGACAGGATGAAAATACATTGCCTGCACTAGTGTCCTTGTTACAGCTGTTGCTAATGAGATACTCCCCCCCCCCTTTCTTTGTAACCATGTCCTATGTCCACTGACAAGGCGGAAATGTGATTGTATTTTCAAGTGTAACTCTAGATATTTCCTATCAGACCTGTCTCTAGCATTCAGCAATTGTGGATGCGTGTCTATTTCTGTGGGTGCTATGAATGTTAGACTTCATACTTTCATATTATTTCTAAAATTGTAGGCGTATTTAACTCTTATTCAGCACTGTCACCAGAGAACTAACTTCCATGGAGTAAATTCTAACTCGTAGTGACCCTACAGGACATGGTAGGATTGCAAAGTGAAACAGCCACTGTGGAAAACGCCACAGTGCGGCATTTCCTTAAAGCGGTTAATAGAAATCCATATGACCTATCAATTCCAATACAAGATGTATAACCTACAGTATAAATAAAGAGCCATGACGAAAATCGATAGACAGGCATGTTCGCGGCACTCCTATTTATAATAGCAAATGCTGCTGATAACCTAAATACTCAACAGACAAATTGATAAACAATAGCACATACATATTATAAAATACTATGTGACATAAAAAAAAATGATGAATCTGAAAAGTGATCCATAACATGCGTGAACCTGAGAATACCACACTGAATAATTTAAGTCAATAGCAAAAGGATAAATGCTGTTTGGGATTACTATTGTAAAAAGTAGTGAAAAGGTTTACACACCAAAAGATGTATTCCTTGATAGAGATCAGGAATAGAAGAAGAAAAAAGCAGTATTTCAAAATGTTAATCATTGGAAACAAAAAGTCAGTCCAGAAAAAAAAATATATATATATGATTATTATATATACATATATATGTTTGTTTTATGTAAAAGATCCAAAGTAACTACATGGAAAGAAAACATATGTCCAGCAAATGATGTTATGGTAATTGGACAGCTATTTGCCAAATATTAAATAATAAAATAAAATAACTGCAAATGTATATTATATTTCTTAAAAATGAAGATTCACAGGAGAAAAGAGATTTCTAAGATATGAAGAGAACAGACTATAAAATGCTGAAATTTTAAATTCTCCTTTTTGAAAAATATTTTATCATAATACATGAAAGGAAAAATTACAGATTCAGAGAACATATTGTAAAATTGTTATCTGATTAAAGACTGCTAACCATAATATATAAAGATTTCTCAAAATCAATTAAAACTAAAGGATGATCAAAACATTTCCATGGACACCTCACAAAAAATTACAGAGCTATATCCTAAGGAGCACATTAAAGTAGGCTTTCAACGTCATTCGATATTATTGTGCGTAGTTGCGGATGAGTTTGCCATGGACTCATGTAAGCTCCATACAGTTCAGAGTGGAACTCAGTTCCATAGGCCTTTCTTCACTCTACGGTTGCTATGAGTTGGTATCAACTACAGAGCTATGTTTGTTTATCTGTTTGTTTGGGGGATGTTGACTCTTTTTGGAAGGCCTATCTTCTAAGTGCCACTGGGTCCGTTCAAATAGTCAGTTGTTTGCAGAGTGCAAAGTCAATGTGCCACCCAGAGATCTCTGTAAACCTAGCGAAAAAATGCCAATATTACCTATATCTAAGCTAGTATTATCTTCTATTTGTCCTTCTGTCTTTCCACAGCACTAGTCTGCTGTCACATATACATCCTTGCAAAGGTCCTCTTCTCCACTGGGTTGGACACAGAGCCTGAAGCTGGCTTCACTTTGCTGCCTCACAGCCCAGTGCTTCTTCTGCAGATGGAGAAAGTGAAACATTTCATTTGAAATCCGATGAATCAATTTGGTGTCAGCTGTCTAATAGAACATAGAAAAGAAGGCTCCTGTCAGGCCTGTCGGTAAGTCGGTGTGCAAGAGTCATGAGAAATCTCTTTTTCAGGCCCCTCACTCTAAATTAATAGTTGATATCTGTTGTGATTTTTAAAACAGAATGATAAAATGATAAAAA
>NW_022103905.1:4885555-4886555 GCF_000313985.2 Echinops telfairi
AAGTTATAAAACACACACACACACACACACACACACACACACACACACTCACACACATACACAGACACACACAGACAACACTTCAGTCAAAGGATCAGAATCCAGAGATAGTTACAATAACATTTCTAAAATGCCTAATTTTTTAAAAAGTACTTGTCATGTAAAGAAACAGGGAAGTGTTTCCCATGCTCAGGGTGGACTTGGGGGAGGGGAGAATTAACATTTTTCCTTAATGGGAGCAGGAGTTAGACTAAGCAAAACAGACTTGGAACCCACTACTACAAATACATAAACAGAACTAGCAAAATCATATTTTAAATAATTAAAGGGAAATATGATGAAAATGACTCAATAAGTATAGGACCTCAATAAAGACAAAGTTAAGCCACAGAATCAAATGGAATTTCTAGAGAATAAGTGCACAATCACTAAAATGAAAAACAATGTAAAAGAAGATTCACGGAATCAAATATTCTCTCTACAGAAACGACCCTTAGTAACCACTAAAGGAAAATGTTAGGCTGTCAGAAAACCACGTAAGGAATCCCAAACTCATGCATGTACTTTACTGAATCGATCAAGCAACATTCATGGGTCAAACCACCATGGTATAACAGGTTAGGCAGTCAGGACAATATCACAGCCTGAACACCATAAACTCCAAAAGCTATTTCCACCAACACAAACTCTTAGCGCCCTCCTATGTGTCAGAGTAGAACTGTGCTCCATAGGGTTTTCTATGAAGAATCCACACTGAAACTGCAAACACATCAGAGTATAAGAAGACTGTAAATGCTGGCCCTCTTGGATTCTGGATTCATGAATCATAAGCAAAAGCATTTCCCCCCAATTTATGTGGTTTCAGAAAATTTTCTAAAAAGACATAGTGCTATGGTGCCAACACTGGAGACAAAGTGTGGGAATTATGCCCGGTCTGACCCCACCACATCCAGGTGATGCTCTATGTTGAGGTTTAACTGTAACTCATAAAACATACATA
>NW_022103905.1:4886818-4892134 GCF_000313985.2 Echinops telfairi
TGAGGATGTATCATTAGAAGTTATCCAACATGAAAAACATGAAGAAAAATGAACAAAGCTTCGGAGCTCTACAGGCATACCATTGAAAGCATATGTTCGTATCAGACCATATGTGTAATGTGAGTCTCAGAAGAGGAAGAGAAATTCAAAGAGACAGGAAAAAATGAGAAGCTCTAGTGGCAAAGCAAATGGTAACTCAATGTATAAAAATACTTATTCTTTTTTCTTCTATTGACATCTTTGAAAGACTTAAGGTAGTATGAAGCAATAGTTACGATGCAATATTCTTGGTTTTATGACATATCTAGGTGTAATAAATGACAATAATAACACAAAAGTGATTTACAGTCAGACCAAAATTGCTCTATTTAACTGGAGTGATTGCAATTCCTTTAGCAATAGCAAAGAAAATAAATTGTAAAACAGAAAGCACTGTAAAAATGAATTAAAATCAGATACTAAAAATATCTATTGTACACAAATAAGGGAAACATAGAAATGAACAAAAAGAGACCTGAGACATGTAGAAATATAGTAGCGAAAAATCCAAACATGAAGGGATTTACTAGGGCTTCAAACAGGTGTTTGAACAATCAGTCATGACCAATGGAATCCCTGTAGTGTACACATTGCATAACAACCAAATCTCTTCCATAGGACATAGAACGGGGTGTCCTGCCCAAAGATGACAGGTGACCACTCCACTTTGAATCTTTGAGTGAGACACTGCAGCCTGTTTTTTATGCAGGTCAAACTTTGACACACAAGAGACTTGGTTACTATGCATTGCTCAAGCTGCCCTGGTTTTTAAGCTATTACTGAACAATTTTGAACCAGTTCAAAGCAATGAGATTAACACACTAGACAAAAAGACAACCAGAGGCTTGCAAATCAAAAAGAAGAAAAATGCAAACTGAAAACATATGGTGTGTAAGAAAGATTCACTTCAGATCAAAGACATCAAAGGTCAAAGGATGTTAAGAGAAGATGTACAATACGAGGCTTGCAAGCATGCCAGTTCTAAAGAACCAATATTGACATGAAACTAAACATGCTTGAAAACAAGAAATATGACTAGAGGTAAAGAGGAGCAATTAATAATGATAAGATGCATATATAACAATTTTAATTATAACAATTACAAACAATTACATTTATGATTCTATGCTCTGAGGTAAGCAGGGGGCTGTTAGCGACAAGGTCATTGGTGCAAATTCATCAGCAATTCTAACGGAAGCAGCTAAGGCTATCTGCTCCCACGAAGATTCACAATCTCAGAAACCCAACGCAGGGTTACGATAGTTGTGATTAACTTGAAGGCTATGGGTTAATTTTTTAGGTGATAAACAGAATCAAAATACATGAAGCATAACTGACATATTTGAAAATAAATGGAAAATTTAAAATAAGCATAAGAAACACTACAGAAACAGTATGAGATAATATGAAGAACTTGAAAAATTCTATCAGCCACTTTACCAACTTTATTGCATACCTGGTCCCCAAACTAAGCTAGGCCATAGAACTATTGTCAATAAATGTAGGTGGACATATTGATATTATACAATAAAGTAATTTTAAATAAATCATAAAAAGAAATTTGTTACTTAAACATTTGGAAAATAAAAAATACAATTCTAAAAGCATCTATAAAGGAACCATAGGAAAAAATAGAAAATATTTTAAATTGAATAGAACCAAAGCTAAAACATAATTTATAGAATGTAGCTAAAACAGTTCTTAAAGGGAAATTAAAGTTTGTTTAGAATTTATATTATTAAAGAAGAAAGATATGAGATCAATAACATTAGATTCTACTATAAGAAACTAATATAAGAAGACCAACTTAAACCTACTGAAAAAAAGACTATATATGAATGAATAAAATAAAAATTAATGTAAGAAAAAATAGAGTAAATTATCAATAGAAAAATTTGACCCTTCAAGGGTCAACAAAATTTGCAAACCAGCTAGACTGATTAAAAAAAAAATCAGTAGTCAACAATGAGACATGCTTATTTGTCTATAGAAACCAGAATGATTAAAGCTGAATACCATGTATAACTGAACATCATCAAATTAGAAAACTCAGATGAAATGGACAAATTTCCAAAAAGACATAATTGTCAAAAAAAAGAACTAGAATCTTTGAATAAATATTTATCCAACAAATAAATTCAATTTGTAATTAAAATTCTTCTCATAAAGTACAGTTCAGGTCAAGGTTAAATCTATTCTTCACATTAAATATAAATAATTCCAATTCTTCATGATATCTTTGTAAAGTAGCATTTCCCAATTCAATCGACAAGGCTATACTACCATGGTAACAAAATTAAACAGTCAAATAACAAGTAAAATTAATAAAGAGGTATATATAATATAGAGAATTAACAAAATAGTAGTCAACCAAATCCAGTAACATTCAAAAATATATATCTAGCAGGATCAAATTAATCATCTCCCAGGAATGCAAGCATTTAGCAGTTCAATAATATAACATATCATGTTAATAGTGTAAAAGCCAAGTCTTTATTTTATCGTGAAAACTATGAAGCAAAATCAGTTAATATGCTTTATAAGAAGTTATAAAACACACACACACACACACACACAGAAGCACAGCCCGAATGCTCCTTAGAGGAAAGGATGGTGAGATTTTTGTCTTCCATATTTTGGACATATTGTCAGGGGAGACCCATCCTTGGAGAAGGACACCAGTTTGCCAAGGAGGGGGGCAGCCAAAAGAGCAAGGCCCCCAAGGAGATGGACTGACACGTGGCTGCAAAGTGGCTCAAATATAGGAACGATTGTGAAAATGGTGCCCAGGCAGGCCGTTTCCTTCTGTTTTGCATAATGATGCTATTTGGTTGAAACCCACTCATCACCCCTAACATCAAAAACAACATCCCTCATTAAGTGCTTCAGCAAACTAGAAATAAAAAGAACGTCACTATCCTGATGGAAATACCTACTAAAACCTACTCCTATCTTTCTCATTTTAGGTAAAACACTAAATGTCCTTCGGCAAAATTTTCCTTGCATATGATATCAATGATGCTGTGGACATTGGTGAACACACATTCTGGGGCCTCACATGTTAGACTTGTTTCTGGGTATATTTGCATAGGGAAAAAACAAGCAAACACGTACTCTCCCCACTTCTAATCAATAATCTAGTTCTACTGTTGTTAGGTGCTGCGGAATCAGTTCCAGGTCATAGCATTCTGTATACAACACAGAAAGCTGCCCAGTCCTGGGCCACCCGCACAATTGTTCTTCTGTTAGAGCCCACTGTGGTGGCCCCTGTGTCAGTTCCTCTTGTCCAGTGTTTGCCTCCTTTTCACGTACCCACTACTGTCCCTAGCATGATGCCCTTGTCCAGGAGCTGGTCTTTCCTGAGAGAGTCCTGATGGCACCGTGGTTACGCATCAGACTTTGATTCACAAGATTGGCCGTTTGAAACCACCAGTCCTATCTCGGGAGAAAGATGATGTTTTCTATCATCATAAACAATTACAGTCTTAGAAACAAAGGGCATCTATCTATCTATCCATGCCTCTTGGCACTTAACTCAGGCAGCTAGGTTTGCTGACCCATGGAGCTTGGGCTAAGTGCTTTTGGTTGAGGCTTACAGGAGAGTATGCCCTTAGGACAATTATTAGCAGACCTGAATTGTATAACATGTATCAGTAAATCAGCACTCTGAGCATTTCTCACTGGCATTACAATGTGTTAATATTCTTAATAAACCTTTTAATCATGAATTTTGTCTGTGAGTTTCTGTGTAGCCATGGGACTAGATGGAACCTAGAGAGATCAAGTAGAGAAGATAAAGTAAAAACATATTAAGATTATACACCCTTACTCCGTTTGAATAATTGACTCTTGATCCATGTCCAGGTTCCACATGAGCACCATGAAGCTTTATGGAATTCCCATTCTTCTCAAGGATACCTATACTTTGTTGTGATCCACATAGTCTTGTCAAAGCCAATGAAGCACAAGTAAACAACGTACTGGTCTTCTCTGCTTTGAGTAAACATCCATCTGACATCAGCAATGGTATCCTTTGTTCCACATTCTCTTCTGAATCCAGCCTGAACCTCAGCAGCAAACTGTCAATGCAGTGCTGGAGTCCTTGGATGATTTCCAGCAAAACGTTACTAGCATATGATATCACCGATATTGTTAACATCGTTTAGCACACATTTGAGGACTCAGATGTTAAGACTTGTCTCAGCATATTTGAATTGCTGACTCCAAACAATGGCACCAGTTTTTCCCTGTCAGCTTTATTGTCTGAGATACAGCGCATATGTCACATACCTCTCTTCACCCTGGTTTGAATTAAGCATGAAAGTGCCATATTAAAACGTAAAGTATAGTATATGAAAGTCTGCTTATTTCATATCCTAAGCACAGATTTCTCATGCAAATTTTTCAATCATTCAACACACAAGAAGTTCCTTTGGTAAAACTTCAAAGAATGGCATGTGCCAGGACAACCCCCATAAAACCCCAATAATAGTTTGTCATCCTGTGTGCACCCAGCTTTCCTCGGTACCTGGCTTTCATTGTTTTTGTCTGGCTTCCACTGTTTCTGTCTGACTTCCATTGTTTTGTCTGGCTTTCATTGTTCTTATCATTCACCTCGCTCTTTGATTAAGTCATCAAGGTTCTTTGGAAAGCTATCAAAGTGACTGTGCAGGGAATGGACTTTAATTTAACACTCATGTTACAAGCAAGCCTGTTGAAATGAATGAGCATATGCACTACTAATTGTGAGTAGTTGTCTGCCTTCCTGCTGCCAAGAAAGTATTCCACAACAAGAACAAAGGCACCGAGACAAATGATTCCATTTCATTCATTGATGCTATGAAATCTGGGTTCTTTATTAGTTGTCTGATCTGTGGACCATCATAACACCCTGCCTTTCATTTTTGTTTTGTAAGTTCAGCTAAATAGCACCCTATGCATTCAATACACAAACAATCTTTGCTCAAAGCCTTTACAAATTGTTTCATTAGGCCTAAACTTATATGTATTGATGGCAAAATGGTTCTATCTCATGTTAAAAACAGGTTCATTGATTACATTTGAACTTCCATTCACCACACAGTTCCCCTGAGGCGAATCTTTTCTTATCCAGTGTTCATATTTGGCTCTACTATCCCAAAGTCATAAAAAGAAAGGGTACTTTATGAAGCAACTTTGTTGATCAAGAAGAAAATTAACCATCTTTAAGTCTACACAAACTATCCATTGACTTTCTTGGTCATTTATATTTTCCAAGATTTTTTTTCTTTTTTAAAA
>NW_022103905.1:4893175-4906335 GCF_000313985.2 Echinops telfairi
AGCTGTACCCTTCTTTCACCCTGGTGGAACGGCTGCGTGGAAAGGAACCTATCTGTTGCCATTATTTAGAAGAATACATTTGAAACTACATGTTGAACTGTTGATGCAAAGACACCATTATTTGGTGGTATTCTGAAAGACCAATTTTCTTCAGAAGGTTTCCGATGTCATTGCAGAATGCTAAGTTCTTGTCTTCAGTAAAGAATGGCAGAAACCCCTTTCCTGTCCTTCAAGAAAAATGTCATTTTTATTCCAGGCTGAAGGATATTCTTTTCTTTAAGTCTGGAGGTAAGCAATTCAGAAGACTCCTTGGAAATATTTAAGTCTCTGATCAGACTATTCAATTCATTGTGATATTAACATTTACAATATGAAGTTATTGGGAAATCATTGCCGCAGCTCCCCACTCTCTTTATCTTGTATAATAGGAGACATGCAAGACACCCTCTAAGAGATCTAATAGTTCACAGAAAGGTGGCATCGCTACATGATCTGAATTCAGAACATTGTGCATTACAGGAAAGGAAGTAGAAAAAAAGTTGTGAAACATAGCTCATCATACACAAAAATGTGGGTAATTTAAATACATAAAGTTCCCACTTGTATACGAAACCTTGTTATGACAACTTGATTCTGCAGAGGAGATGTTTGAGAGAGCAGACTGAGATTTTCTAAATTCAACCATCTCTAAGAAACTAGAGCCCATGCAATTTTCTGAATTCGCAACCTAAATAAAGTCCAGAATGGGCCTAAAATCCAAGACACCAAGGAAAACTATATATATAATTTGCATATCCTGTTGGGGCCCCTTCGATGGGATGGGGACACGCATTGATTTTTTCTTGTCAGTTGGCCAACCAGCTGTTGTGTTAGATTGGGTTCTCTTGAGAGACAAAACCAGTGATGGCAGTATGTGGATATGCAGAGAAAGAGATTTATCTCAGAAATGGCTTGCACAGTGGTAGAAGTAGGTAAATTGTCTTGTTCAAGTCCATCTGTCTTGTGTGAGCGGAAGGCTTCTCTGACTTGTAGCTGCAGAAGCTGATGCAGACGAAGCAGGATGATGAATCAGGAGAGGATGCGGAGGCAAATGAAGGCAAGCTTGGCAGTGCACAGAGGGCTCCTGGGATTGGCACGTGA
Organism: Echinops telfairi; assembly: GCF_000313985.2. Taxonomy (NCBI): domain Eukaryota; kingdom Metazoa; phylum Chordata; class Mammalia; order Afrosoricida; family Tenrecidae; genus Echinops; species Echinops telfairi. Next base: position 4,894,316 of record NW_022103905.1, read on the forward strand.
CACAAGAGACTGTTAAACCAGACTCAGGACCCAACTTCAGCAAAAGGTGGAGGGGCAAAAGAGAACTTGCTTCTGTTTAGGAACTCTCTCTTATACCAAAGACCAAACCCTCAGTGAGGTGTCATCAGATGGACTCCATCATGACCTTCACCCAGCAGTTTCTAGTTGATATGAGCTCTACTCACAGCTCCACTCAAATTTCAGTGTAGGCTGTTCCATATTAAGGTGGTTATTGTAATTCATTGCATTGGTATTAACTGCTTGTACTTGTAAATGAGCAGAATTCTAAATTATGATGATTTTGGACAATTCTAGCCCTTTCATTCTCCTGACCTAGAGCACAGGTTGGCAAATTGTGGCTTGTGAACGATATGTGGCTCTTGCGGTATGTAAATGTGGTGCTGAAGTAAAATTGAAAATGAAAATGAAACTATCATAGCTTCATTTCAAGGATATTCTTCAGATAATGATGATTTCATTTATTTGTAAAATATATATTTAAGACCCTCAAACAATTTTTAAATTGTTGTAAAGGATAGAATTAGCTCTCCCATCTCAAAAGTTTGCTGAACTTATTCCATGTCCTTGAACTTTAGTTGCTTTATCTTTAGAACGATGTGGGATTCACGTATCTCAAGGGTCATCTTTGAGGCTGCAGTGAGATATAATATATGTTGAAGCACTGGCACAGTGGTTGACATGCAATGGTACATAACAGAAGTTAGTTTAATAAGTATTTGTTTCACAATTTCATCCAGTAACGATTTTTGAATACCTACTCTTGGGTCATGAGCTATCCAATAAATATAAATTTAGGGATACAATCACTCGAACATATTTCAAAGACAAGGATTATTACGGTTATAGAAATCTCTGATTCATCATATTTTGATCAAATGAAGACTTAGGAGTCAAAATTTCAGATTCGACATTTCATTATTATTACTAAGCAGCTCAGATCCACTTCCTCGCTATAGCAGGGTGAATGCTTCACGCGGGGCTCTAAGAGCAGACCACCTGGAATCAAGTCCAGCTCTCTCTGTCCCTTCTCACCTCGTTGACCTTGGACATCCCACTGTGCTTCCTAATTCTCATCTGTACTTTATGATGAGTTTGACCCTCTAAAATACATTTCCATTGAACTCTCGGACTCTTTTGCCCTTGTTCTCCTTTGGTAAAGGTTTGAAACCTTACCCTAACCAGAGAGGAACCTTTTAAAATTTGATTTTAAAGGAGACGACACTTTGCAATGTTTTGTTTTGTTTTGTTTTTGCAGGGGTAAGGAGGTAATTCACGCACACACACAAATTCAGATCGCATAAGAAAATTTCTCATGTTTTTAGTCAGAAATACAGGGGTGAAGCAGCACAATACTGACCAGATTGAGAGACAACTATGTAAACAGATTCTCTGACAATGCGAACAAAGCACCATAATAGACGACCATGTGTCTTCTTTCATTTTTTGACCTTTAATTGAAAGATTGAAGATAAGTAGTTCCTGAGAGAAAGCAAAAGGTGGATTCACTTACCCTGTAGCTTAAAGTAACAAGGCTTCCTGGAAGCCCGACTATATATTATGAATCACTCTCTTGTCACTCTAAGAAGTTCAGAGCTAAGTAAAATGCTAGAAATGGATTGACAGTGGTGTGACAGGCCCTCGGGCTGGAAAAAAGAGGTGAAAGGCCTCTAGATAATACACGTGGGCCTCCCTTAAGACATTTATTGTAAGCTGATGTTTCTGACCTAAGGCTTCTCTGTCTCCCTGTATCAAGAAAGATTGCTTCTTTTAAAATCCCCATTATTTTAGAACACTCCAATCTATATCATAAGGTGATAAAAATCCAAATGCATCCCACTCTCAATTTCAATATTCCCTTGAAATTATTTTAGGGGCCATCCTGGAGAACTTGGTTAATGAACTCACGGGAAATCCCATCATATTCAGATCCTGGGCAAGAAGATATTAAAAATAGAAATTGTTGGATCCAAACCACTGTTTTACATGTCTGGCTTTTATTTTAAACTTTTTATTGTGAAGGTTTACACAGCAAACCCTCAGTGTTACATCAAACAACTTATATACACATTTTATTTTCAACTCATTAATTTTTTAAATCATTTTATTTGGGGCTCACACAACTCTTATCACAATCCATACATGCATCAATTGTGTAAAGCACATTTGTACATTCATTGCCCTCATCATTCTCAAAGCATTTGCTCTCCACTTAAGCCCCTGGCATCAGATCTCCATTTTTCCCCTTCCCTCCCCATGCACCCCTCGCTCATAAGCCCTTGATAATTTATAAATTATTATTTTGTCATATCTTGCCCTGTCTGACGTCTCCCTTCACCCACTTTTTTGTCATCTGTCCACCAGGGAGGAGGTCACATGTAGATCCTTGTCACCGGTTCCCTCTTTCCAACCCACTCTCCCTCTACGCTTCCAGTATCACCACTCACACCACTGGTCCTGAAGGGATCATCTGCCCTGGATTCCCTGTGTTTCCAGTTCCTATCTGTACCAGTGTACATCCTCTGATCTAGCCAGACTTGCAAGGTAGAATTCAGATCATGATAGTGGGGGGCGGAGAAAGCATTTAGGAAATAGAGGAAAGTTGTATTTTTCATCATTGCTACATCGCACCCTGACTGACTTGTCTCCTCCCAGAGACCCCTCTGCAAGGGGATCTCCAGTGGCCTACAAATGGGCTTTGGGTCTCCACTCCACACTTCCCCCATCATTCACTATGGTAAGATTTTTTGTCCGATGATGCCTGATACCTGATCCCTTCGACACCTCGTGATTGCATAGGCTGGTGTGCGTCTTCCATATGGGCTGTGTTGATTCTGAGCTAGACAGCTGCTTGATTACCTTCAATCCTTTAAGACCCCAGACGCTATACTTTTGATAGCCGGGCACCATCAGCTTTCTTCGCCACATTTGCTTATGCACCCATTTGTCTTCAGCGATCTTTGCATGGAGGTGAGCACACAATGATATGATTTTTTGTTCTTTGACGCCTGATAACTGATCCTTTTGGCACCTCAGGGTACCATCGCTTACCTGACTTCCTTCTGTGTTCCCTGTCTCCATTTTTGCTTCTTCCCTAACCCTCTGGCTTAGGTAAATGCTGTCCTTTGATTTTAAATGTTGATGATATGTCGTTTTATCAGCTCACATGATCACTTATTCCTCCAGCCCAATCAAACTCAGATGTCTTTTATTTACTCATGCACTTAGTAAAATTCAACCACCTTTGTAACTAATAGTTTATAGAACGTATAGCTTCAGTTAACTGTCATTGATGTTGGTATTCGCCATCATGTCCATTCCATCGTGCAGCCACCCCATGTGTGCAGACTGGAACTGCTTCATAGGGTTTTCAAGGCTGAGAGCAGGTCTCCAGGACCGCCTTCAAGAAACCTCTGAGCGGTTTCAACCATAAGCCTGTCTGCTAGTAGTCAGATCTTAACATTTTGTGTCATACTCAGAGTCCTTGAAATTATTCACTCCTTGGAGTCTATTTTGAATTATAGCAACCCTATAGGGCAGATTAGAATTTGTCCCTTTACACATGTACACTTATTGTGGATTTTTATACTAGACACTGTACAGAGTTACATATTCATTATGTAATCCTTCTCAATCAAAACATATGAGATGGCTCTAATAATTACCTACATTTTGCACAGAAAAGAGTGAGTCTTACAAAGACTGTCATGTACATAGGGCCCCACAGATGGGACAGAAGAAAGTTTGGATCTGTACTTGGGCTGTCATGACTCCACAGACTTTTAACCATGAAATAGCTATCCACTAATCATTTTGAATTAGAGTGCTGTTGAGGCATTTGGGAACATCTGTCCAAGAAATCAAGTGAAAACATTGTCATTTCAGCATTATAATTATCCTAAAATGCTTCCTGGATGATTTATTTATATCAAAATATCTGTTTCAAATTATTTCTAGAAGTGTAACAGTAAGGTTCTTTGCCAGATAATCCCATATTGACCTGCTGAATTACACATACTTATTTATCTTTAAGCAATACTTTACAGCAATAGGACTCGGCTAACCTCTGTGATGAGTGAAAGGTTTAGCTACCGCCAAAGAGGATGAGATGGTAATGGGGGGAAGCTTAGATATTACTGACCTTTCTTAAGGCTGAAATTGGAATACTTTCCTGATGTTTTTGGTTTGGCCCTGCAGGTTATCTCTCCCATAAATTTTCTTTGAAACTATTAGAAATATATTCATCTCAGCTCTTCGTAGTTAGATTCAAATTTTTAAAATATCAATGATGAAAGCAATTTTTAGCTATTACTTGCTTGATGATCGTTTTATTCATGAGATGAACTTTAACAAATGTTCGTGAGAACCTCTCCTTTGTTTCCCATTTATTCAAATAAAGAACACATTATCAGTCTCCTGACATTTATAACTTTAGCTGCATTTTTGATTCAGTAAGAATTTTCTTTTGAAAAAAAAAGAATTTTTTTACTTACATGTTAACTATCAGTTTATATGCCAACAAATACTTAATTGTGAATCAAATTTGTTTTTAGGAGATGGTGTTTTAAGCATTCTAATTGCATCATGCTATCCAGGGTCAGTGGATTGTTAGAAAGGTTATCCCAATCTCTTAGTGACCTAAGCAATGGTTCATAGCTGATTTCATTATTTAGGAAGTAGCACTGGGTCTCATAATCTACAGTAATGCTGAAGTGGTCTCCTGTTAACAACAAAACCTTATGGACTTAAACAAATTGGATTTTACAGTAGTACTTTATTCCTTTCCTCTTTTAATGAGTAAACAGTTTTAAGTATAACATAGATTGGGTCATATCTTAAAACAGGAAATCAATTTAGAAACTATCACCATTAAACACTTATTAAATTTGAATATAGGGTCCCAGGGTAGCACAAATTGTTTGTGCTTGACTACTAAACAAGAGGTGGATAGTTAGAACCACCCAAAAATGAAGAGGGAAAAAAAAAAAAGATTGGTTGTATGCTTCAGAAAAGATTAAAGCCAAGAAAAGTTGATGGAATAGTTGTAATAGTTGCAATTGACTAAACAGTAAGGGATTTGATTTTGCTTGATTAGTTTTAATATTACAAACTTTGTGTGCAAACATAATGTTTTAGTACAAACGAGTATATCTTCTTTAGCTCTCTATCCTTCTCAGTCTTCAGCACAGATCCTAGATAACTGCTCCTGGTATACCTTCATAGAATGCATATTTTAATGAATGTAAGTTGAGATTCTGAAATAATTTAAATCAGAGTTCAGAGTTAAATTTGTTCTGTGGTATAATTCAGGCTTGCATAAGGTGCCTGGCCTTTTAAAAACACTAACCTTAGCAAAAATCACTGTTGTATAATTCAGAGGACACACAAGACAGTCCCCTGTTTCCTAACTCAGGAAGATCTGAAAATTTCCAGCACAGAACCTTCTATCAATGTTCAGCATGGTGGTAGACTGAGAGCTGTCAAGTAGTAAAGAGCTGTGGTGAGGATAATCAGGGTACACATCTCAAGGAAGACAGATATAATTTGTTTGCCCACCAAAGAACCTGCTAGCTCTTTAACAGGAGTCTTTGCTGGAAACATATACATTGCATTAGAGTCTGCCAAACTGCTTGTTTCTGTTTCCATTTTCCACCTGGGGTAGATGAATTGAAATCAATGTAAAGGAAATGAGCAGCAGGCTTACGATGTTGATAGCAAGTTTCCCCAAGTAAGTCAAGAAAAGGAGGCACAGAAGGAAGACCTGTTCAGCCACGACTCAGTGTGCTTTTGAAGGTCAGCCACTTGCCTTGATCACTCTCAAGAAACTCGGCTTGACTCCTTGTCTCGCTCACTACTGCACAAGAGGCTTGAAGCACAGGCCCGTGTGCAGTCAATGGAGGCATGCAAGAGCTCAAAGAATAGATTGTTCCCATCGTAGAAGGTTCATAGTTACTACAAATCAGGGCTCTTTTCCTTGGGGTTAATTTGGTCTACCTTCCAAAGGACACAGTGGATGAGTTAGAATCTACTAAGCCTTTCCCACCAGATGAAATTCTGGGCTGTCCTGTAAAATGGAATTAAAGTAAAAGAATTTCAAGGACTAGTAATTTTTGTTATATGTTTTGATCTCACAAGCTAAACTGATACAATGGGGGGTAGCAATAATAGGTCAGAAGATCAAATAGAGCAAACATCTGTATTTGGTCCCCATTCACATGGAATTTCAAGGTAAATTCAACTTGTCTACTCTGAGAATGATTTACTACAAAAACATACAATAAAAGCCTCCCAAATTAACATGGATAGCACTGGTCAATTTGGGTTATTTTTTAATTTCTTAATCAGGAACATACACCAACAATTAATAGGAACATCAAATAACTGAAAATATAACAAATTACCTTTACCTAGTTATTAAAATACAATCACATCCCTGAACAAGTGTCTGATAGTTTTCATTTTTGTTGTTATCTGTATCCCAGGTTCCCAGATTTATACAGCCTACCATCCTTGTTTTCAGAAAGAAAAAGAAAAAGTTACTCGGCACACCCTCTGAAAACTAAAAAGATTTGCACCATACCCCACAATTCAGGGTTGATTGTAGGTATATGCTTCTGCAGACCCTCTTTTGCAGCCCTTGTGTAGCATTTCAGCACCTCCCCAAGGGGTGGTCACTCCCACTTTGGAGACATTTGAGATAGTTAACCTTTCTTGTGCCAACCTGGCCAGTGAACACATGTGGGGTTAATTGAAGAGCGGAGAGATAAATGACTCTGCGAGCCTCGCCTTTCTTGTCTCTTGCTCTTTGATCATCAGACCAATGTGTGCCTGCCTTGCTTGTTCTGTGCCTCAGTTTGCAAGCTACACTACCTGTGGGACACCTAACCCGTGGACTGTGTCGCTGTAATTTGAGGTTCTTTCAAGACCTGCTTTGCCACACTGTTGGAATGTACATCTCTTGAGCTGGGGACTGTTGGACCCTGTCATCTGGCTGACTGTTGGTGACCTACCTGCCTTGCTGTTTGCTGCCTGTGGCCAGATAGCCTGAATTACTATACAGAGGACTACCCGGTGGCCCTCAAGACTTGAAAGACTGCCATTGTCTCACAGCTGTCTCACAGCAGTAAATTGCACTGAGCCATTTGTACTGCTTTATAGATTAATTTACTGTTTATTTCTTATGTTATTTATCTATAATATATAGTTAATGTATCGATATTAAATATATATATTTATAATAATAAAATAATAAAATTATTAGCGTTCTGGTTTTGTTTCTCTGCAGAACCCTGTCTAACATAACATTGATCTATATGGTTTAGAGAGAAGTGACTTGGTTCCCTTCTATGTAATAATGATTGATTTTTATTGACTCCTTAATATAGGCTCACACTGTACCCACATCATCAAATTCAATGATCACAACAGAGAGAGCAGGCATGTACTTCTTTACTAGGTTTTATAGACTAAGTTTGCATGGCTTAGATGTTAAAAGCACCTTGTCTACACTCAAATGGCTAATATGTGCCCAAGACAAGCCTCACAGCCAGATCTATCTGATACTTAATTACATCCTCTTAACTCCTGTGATCTATTGTTTATTTTCTTTTTTCCTCATGCTTACAAAGCCATGCCCAAGAGCATCTCTAGCATAGCAGCCTTAAGATATGCTACATTAAAAAAAATTACTACATTCTATTTAACCAAACCCTGTGTATATGTGTCAGTTGGACATTTTTTGAATTTACCTTCAGAGATTTATTAATGCATTTACTGTAGGATGTGAAACTCTGAAGGCAGGAACAGGGTCAGTGTAATACACAAAAAGCGATGATGTAAACATGAGTAATTTGAGAGTGAAGGGTCATGTGTGGATATTGTTCAAATGGGACACATAAATTTAATTCCATAATCATTAGCCTCCTAAGATCCTATTGCCCCATAGAACCTTGGTTACATCATTCCTTAGTGAATAAAATAAAAACCTTAAAGTTTGTTAGTATTTCTATATAAAAAATCAATCCTTGATTGAAGAAAAATCAGAGGGAAGAAATATCCCCTTGTTATGAGTTTTAAGTCTTAGTTATATTTTGTTGATTGATCAAATAAGAAAAAAATGTTTAGGCAATAAAAGGAAGAGATAAAAATTCATTTCTCTTACTAGTATAATTTTAGATTTTCATTAATTCAGATTACCATTCCTCCAATAATCATGAGCTAAATGAACTTTTATATTTTTCCTAAATAGATTCTGATACTAAGATTCTTTGGAATATCAGACCACTGTGGAACCACACATTAAAGAAAACCGCTTAGATCTTCACAAGATAAATTGTAAGAGTCTCAAAGGACTGAATACTGGCTTGGATGTCAATAATTTATGGATTAGAGTCTACCCATAGGCTTTGATTGGATGGACTGCAGGATATAAATGATTTAAAGGTTGTGTATTAGTGTATTAAAAGTAAAGCCAATCTTAGTCTGGAATCATTTTTAAAGTTGTTTTTTTTTAAGCTCTTGTTCATAGCTAGGAGAAATTCCCTCACGATGTTCTCACGCGTTTTACAATAACTAAAATAAAAAACTGACAGAGAAATTTAGATTATTGAAACAATAACTGTTACTTATTTACTACCAGCCAAAGAAGAATAGAGGATATAGTATAAGAAATCTAATGTCCATTCCAATGAGCAAAGTTAGAACTTGATCAAATTTAATCATTGATTTGTAATGTTAGTCTTTCATCAAGTTTAACTTTAAGCAGTATACAGTGAACACTGAGCATGACACTCCCAGAGGACCAAAAGGTGAAGCATCATGAAAAAGAATAGTTCCATGAAAGGGAACATTGAGATGTTACTGTTCAAGAAAATTGATCCCCTGCGAATACCTCCTCAAATATGTATTTGTGACAACTAGGTAGGTGCCTCAAACTGGGTGATAAAAATTGAATAAACATAAAAAGGAAACAAGTATAAAGCAGGAACACTGCCTCTGGCTTAGAATCTAGGATATAGAGATAGACAACTCCGTCAAATGATAACACAACACATTAAATGATGATAGACGCAAGTAAATGTCAAGTAACAATTTCAAGAACAACATTTCAGGGATAATCAGGAAGCCTTTATGGAGGAGGTAATTCTTGAATAGTTCTGCTTCAAAGATAAAACCAAGACCTTGCGTGGATGGCAGTTGGGAGTGGTGGGTGCTGACCTAGAGACAAAGACCGGGGATGAGCCTGGATGTTCTGAGCATGGCACCACGGAGGGCTGCAGCGGCCCAGCTCTGAAAATGGAGATGAAACAACAAGAGCAGGTTGAGCTGAGACGATGGAAGTTTTCAACACCAAGCTATGGAATCTGTATGGAGCAGCAGAAAAGGCTGAGCTCGTAGGAAGATTTATGGTGCTAGTGTGTGTTGAACTACTGGAGAGGGATAGCTTATAAAACAAGAAAACCAACCTTCATGCTTAGCTTTAGTTAAATGAGGAAATGGGGACAGCTTTTTTTCTGGTGCTGATAGCTAATCAGGTTTCGGGCATCTCATGAATTAGAAAAGAGTAAGTAAAATTAGAGTTTGGAGGCACCAGAGAGGTCTAAGACATCTAAGAGGGATAGCAGCTGAAGAGAAGTTGTGGAAAACAAGGAAGTAAAGTCAGAGTCTGGAGCATTTTGAAGGAATGCACAGGCCACAAAAGGTTGCATATTGGATTTACATTAGAATGGTGATCATTCCCTCTATTGGGACTTTAATGAACATTTGTAAACACGGATGACTCACAAATGTCTTATCTAACCCGGGCTTAAACATTTAACAGCTACAAGGATGCCTTTATGGTGACTTGTTGGATGCCCCATGGTACACATCAAAATAAAAATATTACTGAATTCATCTTCTCTATTCTAGCTCTCTCCAAATACAGTCACTATCCATCCAGCAGCTCAAGCGTCTTCTCCACTTTCCTCCACTCCATTCACAAATGGCGTCTGCACTTCCCCAGAAATCGACCTCTCTTGTCTGTACAATGTCCTTCAGTCCTTGTGCAGATCTCAAGCTTCAATGACAAGAATTACTATAAATCAATCCTCTTAAACTTCCCTCCTGTAATCTCCCTCATTTTATAGCTTTTTCCACTATGACCAATACTTACGTTTCTAAAAGGAAAATCTGATCAATATACTTCTCCTTTTACAATTAGTCTGGGATTCCTTATTATCTGTAAAATAAGTCTAATTCCTTGCCATGGCATTCATTAGACAATAACATAAACAATCATGTACTTCACTATTCCACCACTATTAGGTTCAATTTAGTCACTTCTAACTCATAATATTAACCATACATACAACCAAAGAACACCCTCCCTGTCCTTTGCCACCCTCACAATCTTGCTATGTTTGAGCCCATTGTTGGAGATGCTGTCCTTTCACTTTATTGAGCATAATCTGGTTTTTCACGGATGCTTTACTTCACCAATCACACTGTCCTTCCCCAGCACCTGATTCTTCTTTTTCAGGACTAACGTGTTCAAGGTACATGAGACTAAGTCTTGCCATCCTTCACCCTAAGGCACACACTGGCTGTCTTTATTTCCAGGCAGATTTGTTTATTCTTCTGCACTCCAAGTATTTCTTTATTTTTAGACAGTTCATTTAGGATTCTTTGCCCACACCATACTTCCTATGCATCAATTCATCTTCAGGATTTCTTATGTCTTAATAGATTCTGCCTGATATTGTAGCTTTGGGTACGATCAAGCCAATCTTACTCATTGCAAACCTACATACAAAAGGACACACAGCCCAGTCCATGTTTGCAGCCACCATGTCCATCCATTTCTCAACATATATGTTGACCCTTAACTTTAACACTCTTCCAGAACTGTGTCTCCCCTGATTATGTCCAAAGGCTGTGAGGCAAAGACACCCCACCCTCACTGTTAAAGAGCATTCTGCTACCCTTTTTTTCACGATAGACGTGTTTGTTCTTCTGGCAGTCTATGGTATTTTCAAAGTGACCTTATAGGACAAGGTAGAACTGTCCCTGTGGGTTCCTGAGACTGTATTTCTTACAGGAGTATAAATCCCCATCATTCTCCTGAGCTGCTACACCACCAATTCCCAATTATTTTTGGTATAGTAACTAGTCTTCTTTTGATGCTTCCTGTATTGTTCAATATTTTACCCAGTTCATCCTTTAATATAGCAACTTGAGGTTTAATTTTTTTCTTCATTTCTTTCACCTTGAGTCATACTGAGTATGTTGTTCCCTTTGCCCATTTTATTCCAATATTTTACTTGTCTCTTTGAATTACCTTTAGAAATGTTATGTTCAGCTCTTTTTCTTAGTCATGCCTTCCTTTTATTTTTTGTTATTCTACATTCAAGAGCAAGTTTCAGAAATCTACTCTTCTAACATCGACTCGGCTTGTTTGTTTCTGTACCTGTCTCTAATTACCTTTTTCTGTTTTCATGTATGATGCCCTTGATATCATCCCACAACTTTTCTGGTCTTCTTCCATTAGTGTCCAATATATTCTGGTCTGCAAATTCCAGTGGGATAAACCCAAAATTATGTATTTTTCTTCTACACCTAGGAGGTGATTAACAATACCATCACTTAGTCCTGGAATGAACATCTTTGCTTTTTGCACTTTGAAGTGATCCTTTGCAGCATATTTTCCTCACGTAATCAAGGGTTTGATCATTTAGACTCCTGCATTCCAGGATGTTGAATGTGGACCCCAGTAAAATGAAATTCTTGACAACCTTTCTATTTCCTCTGCTCACCATGCTATTGCTTATTAATCCAGTTGTAAGAACTTTTGTTTTCTGTACTTTGAGATGCAACGCTGAAGGGTGTGATCTTTTATATTAATTAGTAAGTGCTTCAAATCCTCCTGGTGTTAAACAAACAAGGGTGATTTATCTGCATATCACAAGTTGTTAGTGGATCCTTCTGAAATCCAGAGAAGTGTCCTTCTTCATCGAGTCCAGAAT
>NW_022103905.1:4908981-4930537 GCF_000313985.2 Echinops telfairi
AAATAAATATGTCAAAATGATATAATAACAGGGAGAAGCCAGAGGTTCAGGCTGGATTCAGAAGAGGACCTGAAACAAGGGATATCATTGCTTACGTCAACTGGGTCTTAACTGAAAGCAGAATACTAGAAAGGCATTTACGTTTATTAACTGTGCAATGGGATTCAACTGTGAAGATCATAACAAACTATGGACAGCCTTGAGAAGAATGAGAATTCCTGAACACTTAATTGTGCTCAAGTGAACCCTGTATATAGGATCAACAGGCAGTTATGCAAACAGAACAAGGGAATAATGCTTAGTTTAAAATCAGGAAAAATATATATCAGGGTTGTATCCTCTCACCATACTTTTTCAATCTATATACTGAGCAAATATGAGAGAATGTGGATTGTATGAAGCAGAATGTGGTACTAGAATTGGGGGAAGGCTTATTAACCTGTGATATGCAGATGACAGAGTCTTGCTTACTGAATGTGGGGAGAACTTGAAGCATTTGCTCATAAAGATCAAAGATGGCAGCCTTCAGCATGGATTATAATTCAATGTAAAGAAAATAAAAATCCTCAACTGGAGCAGGAAATTTCATCATGATCAATAGATAAAAGATTGACATTGTCAAGGACTTCATCGAGGTCGTACCTATCTCAGAAGCAAAAGAGGGGGCGGTATCTTATTACCATGAAGAAGGAACAGTCAAGAGTGGAACATATCCTTTGGATCCCAAGATTCTTTTGCTGAACCTTCTCCATCTAGGAGACAGAAAACTGTGGAACCAGAGAAGAGAAAGATGACGGAGAGTTGCAGGGAAGCAGTGACAGTAAAGATGGTAGAATCAAGGACACAAGACAGCATGTGGGCTTCCTAACGCACCAAGCCAGAAAGAAGGGCATTTGGGCACTCAGCTTGCTGGCCGAGGATACTTCCTGACACTTAATCAGGGCTTGGGAGTTGGGGACAGTTCCTGACCGATGCAGCTGGAATTGATCACCTTTAGGTTGAGGCTTAGTGGTGTGGTTGTTCGATGCTGTTGTGTGAGTACCAACTCTTAGGACGCTACGCACAGCAAAATGAAACTCTGTCTGGTCCTTGCCGTCCTCACGATTGTTACGTTTGAGCACATTGTTGCAGCCACTGCGCCGGCCGTGGTTTTCCTTGTGATACTTCATACTCCCACCACTATTTTTTCCCTTAGAATTCTTTAATAGTACAGATGAGGTTTTGTTTTTGTTTGATTGCTTTGCTTTTCGGTTCTTTCAGCTTGAGAATGCTGAGGATGTTTGTCCATTTGGGTTTTCTAACTTCACATGTTTGGACATTTCATTTTAATACTTTCCTTTGGCTTCTGGAGCTGCCATTTAAAAGCTTTGCACATCTTTCCATTCATCACTATGAACCCGTAAATCTATAGATACATCATACCCATTTATGTGTCTTAGACAATGTTTACTGGGGTCTATTGCATAAGTTGGAGCCCTGGTGGCATAGTGGCTATTATGCATTGAACTGCTAACCACAAGGTCAGCAGTTCAAAACCGCCAGGCCACTCTGAGGGACAAACACAGGGATTACTAGTCCTGTGAAGAGTTAGACTCAGAAACCCACAGGGGCAGTGCTCCGCTGTGCTGCAGGGTTGCAATGAGTCAGCAACAACTCTATGGAAGTGAACTTGAAGTCTAGTAAAAAAGAATAGGAAACTCCACAGACTCCGCATATCAGAATAAGGCTGTATTATTATTTCAGGCTGCTATAATATATTACGTATGCATGTTAGCAGTTCAACTCAGTTATCACTGATATACAATCCCGGTGTGGCAGAGCGCGCTTTCTGAATGAAGGTTCTAAAGTCTTCGTTCCCTTGCCATTCCCACTCTCTGGAGGTCTCTCACACTGATGGGCTCTTGGCTCCCTTCTTGTTCATAACCATTTTTTGGCAGCCAGATAACCTTAATATTTTAAAGATTCACTGGTTTTAAGGACCCAGGTATTTAGTCTGGACCTGATGATCCACTATAATCTCCCTGTCTCATTGTCATAAATATAACCACAATAGTCAAATCTCCTTTTCTGTGTAAAGAAACATATTAACCGGTTTGGAAGATTAAGATATAGACACATTTGGGATCCATATTATTATTCCACCTACCAACCAATATAAAGAAAAATATGTAAATTATAAATTGGATGACCTTGTTCCCTGTGATAGCTCTAGTTTCTTGTATAGTGTCAGGCAAATAGCAAAAAGACAATGAAAGAAATAACTATCTTACTAGACATGAGAAGTATTATGCCAATTTTAAAGATTTCACACTAAAGTAATACTATTATATCAGCAATAATCTACCTTACCAGGATGGATAATGAGGCTGAACTTCCATCAAATTGGGAAAGCTAAAAATTGAATTAGGCAAGAATAATGAAAAATTTCTGTTATTCACACATGGGCTGTTGCCATTTTTCAGCAGGACAGATTACAGAGGTAGAACATTTATAGAATAAATGACAGCTCCTAGAAGAAAGGAGTAATGTTATCAAAAACAAAGTGAAAGTACATACAAACTTCTATGGAATAAACAGTATTTTAAAACATTTAGAATGTGAAATTTCACATATATCCTACTTAATCCTACATTTCCCCTAGTGTTAAGGTACAACATTTAAAATGTTCTTGCCTTCATTTTCTATGTCTGGAAAGCTATCAAGTCAGTTTGCCCCCCCACTCCCCCCACCCCCGCCCCCCAGGAATCTCTTATGTTTCCTTGTCCTTGCTAAGCCCTTGGTCATGATGTTGGCTAGATCCTCATGCTTTAGTGTTTTGTTTACCTAAACTACACTCCCTCTTCTACATAGCATATCCTTTTCATTGTTGTCAGAACAACCCTAACAGCACAAAAGTATCTCGATTTGAAATTGATATACTTATTTATGGGACATTTCAGAAGCAGCACTCACCAAACAGATAACTCTTATCTTAGAAAGCTCAACTCATTGCCATCCAATGCATGCTGACTCATAGCAACCCTTGTCTTTAAAGAGTGATCCTGGGACCTGGATCAAAATTACATTGTCTTTATATACTGCCTTGGACAATACTAACATTTTCTTTTTTTTAATCATTTTATTGGGGGCTCATACAACTATTATCACAATCCATACATCAATGGTGTAAAGCACATTTGTACATTTGTTACCCTCATCATTCTCAAAACATTTGCTCTCCACTTAAGCCCTTGACATCAGCTCCTCATTTTTCCCCCTCCCTCCCTGCTTCCCTCTCCCTCATGAATCCTTGATAATTTATAAATTATTATTTTGTCCTATCTTAAGCTGTCCGACGTCTCCCTTCATCCACTTTTCTGTTGTCCGTCCCTCAGAGAGGAAGATACATGTAGATACTTGTAATGGGTTGTCTTACATGGACCATTCTTTCATTTATTTAGGTCTCTTTTAGCTTATTGTAGTGTTTATAGCTTGCCTTTTACAAGTCTTTTGTTGCTCTGGTTAGGTTGATTATTAAGTACTTTATCATTTGAGTGGCAATTATAAGTGGTGTTGTTTTCTTGACTTCCTTTTAATAGCTCTCTTCATTAGAATACAAGAGTCCAACTGATTTTTGAATGTTCATCTTGTACCATGCCACACTGCCAGGTATTTTAATAATTTCTAGTGATTTTCTTGTTGAGTTTTTTGGAATTTTCTACATATAGAATTATATCATTTGCAGACAGAGTTTTATTTCTTCTTTGTCAATTTGGATGCAGTTGATATCTCTGTGTTATCTAATACCTCTGGCTAAGACTTCTACCACAATATTGAATAAAGTAGTGATAAAGGGCATCTTTGTCTGGTTCCCATCCACCAACGACATTATGTCAGCTTCTCCTTATTGAACAAGATGTTGACAGTTGGTTTTGTAAATATGGCCTTTATTATGTGGAGAAAGCTCCCTTCTATTTATATTTTGCAAATGTTTATATCAGGAAAGGGTGTTAGACTTTGTCAAAGTCTTTTCTGCATCAACTAATGATCAAGTAATTCTATTCCTTCATTTTATTCATCTGGTGGAGTATGCCAATTCTTTTTCTAATGTTGAACCATCCTTGTGTATCTACCATGAAACCCATTTGATCATTATGTATTTTAAAAAATTATATTTTGTTGGATTCCAATTTCTATGATTTCCTTGAGAATTATTGCAACTCTGTTCATAAGGGACATTGATCTGTAATTTTTTATTCTGATTATGTTTTTGCATGGTTTCAATATCAGGCTTATGTTCACTTCATAAAATGAGATTGGGAGTTTCTATATTCTGGAATTTGTATAAAATTTGCATAAAAATGGTGTTAACTCATCTCTGAATGTTTGTTAGAATTCTCGGTTGAAACTATGTTTCCCTGGTCTTTTTTGTTTGCTTATTTGAGAATTTAAAAATAACTCCACTCTTAGAGGATCTAGTGGTTTTGAATTACTGACCTTGTGGTAAGCAGCCTATCCCCTAACCACAATGCCAACACCACCAAGGCTCCAACCCCAATCTCTGTTCATTTACGTCAGTAGGATAGGTCTAGAAATTTACCCTTTTTATTCTTGGTTTTCATATTTGTTGGAGTGCAGTCCTTCATAGTATTATGTTATTATCTTCTTTAATTAGTTCTGTTGTGATGCTGCCCATTTTGTTTATTTATATTTGCATCTTCTCTTTCTATGTCAATCCTTTCAACGAATCAACTTCTGGTCTTATTCATTTTAATTGTCTGCTTTAATCCTCTCTTTCTTTTCTTCTAGTGGCTGAAGGTTTACTTTGGCGCTCTTGATCCGACTGTTGAAGGTGGTCATCATCACTGAGGTCACAGTCATTCCCATCACAGCTGTTGTTCTTGTACAAAGTGCTGTCTTCACTGCCATCCTTAGCATTACCAAGGCCACATTTCTTGAAGGTGCGTTGCACCATGTCCTCTGGAATCTCTTCCCATGCATCACAAACCCACTTTGCTATCAATTCTATGTTGGGCTTCATCAGATTTCCAACTTTTGTCAGTCATGCTTGACCAGATGACATCCATTCTTGCCACATCTTTTGCACAAGGTCTTTGAAAGGTTTATTTAAGCACACATCCAGGGGCTGCAATACAGATGTAAGCCCACTGGGAATAATGACCAATGTAACTTGAGAAGACTTTGCCAAGTTTTTTTTTTAATGTCATCAGATGTGTGGGCTCTGAACATATCCCAAACTAGCAATGATGGTTTTTTCTTTAAGGCTGCTCCTGGTCATCTGTTCCCAATTTCTTCCAGACATTTTTTTGTTCTATCTTCATCCATCCAGCCTTTAATATGTACATGCACTGTAACTCATGGTGGGAATTTGACCTTTTTAGGTAAGGTCTTTCTTTTAAAAATAATGACATACCGTAGCTTAGTTCCATTAGCCAACCATGAATGAACAACTGTGAAATGTTTTTTTTTTTTCATTTCTTGTGTTTCTGAGTAAAATAGTTTTGTTTCCCAAACTTACCACAGTTCTGTTGCTTAGAAGATCAAAGGTCATAGGTGTTTCATCCATATTCCCAAGATCTCCCAGGTCATAGTTATGGATTCTTCTTTGTTTTATGATGAATGAATAGAATGACATCACGTTTTCATCAAGGTCTTTTGGCAACTTCTGTGAAATCTTTGTTCTTTGCTGCAAATATAGGGCAAACCTACTCATGAAGTGGTTACACCATCCTGCTGACGCAACGATATTTTCAATGCCTGGTGCTTTTAATTTGTCATTGTAAGCCATTTGAAGAGCACGTAAATGAATCCCCATGCGTGTTATGCAGTAACTATTTGGACAACACTCCTTAACCCATTTATGCAATTCAGTCTCTAAAGCCTCCTATGAAGTCATTCAACCATGTCGAGCTTTTTTTTTGGCCTTTGGAATCTTTTCCAAGTCAGCTTTCACTTTCCACCACCCCCTCACTTGTTTTTCCGCCAACACAAAATTCCCTACTTACAATACTGTTATTGCTTTTTTCTGCTCTTGACACAACCGTAAGTTTGAAACGAGCTTCATACGACCTGCATTTTTGTTTTGGTCTAGGACTAGAAGTATTGGGATCCATTTCTAACAGGATTTTTAAAAAAAGAGAAACTTTGAAAAAGAATGCTGTACCATAGCAATTGCATTCTCAAAATATACCATAAACCCTATTCCAAAAATAATCCCTAGTTATAGTTCTTAAAGGAGGTCAATTTACAGTAAAAATGGTGGTGTCAGGGCAACTATACATATAAACAAGTAAAATCAATTGGCAGTAGAATGCAGCAAGACAGATAGACTTCACCACGGAAAACAGATACCCCCAAAAGAATCACACTCAAAAGACACATGACCAAAAACATGCTGGATGACCAAGGGAGTGGACAGTAATTCAGGGTGTGGAGAGTTTGGTAAAATAAAATTCCAGAATGCCTTACCGCATGTATACAACGCGGCGTGTATAGTTTGAGCTCTAACGCAGGGTGATGATATTCCAGAATGCGACGTCATGACTGTTGGCATAGAGCATCCAGTGTTAGGGCTCATAATATACACGCTGCATTGTGTACGCACTGTTACTGCATGTGCTGCATTACTGCATATGTAGTGGGACCACATATATATGGGAAGTGCTAAAGCAACCCATGCAGTAACACAGTGTGTACACAACACAGCGTGTATATTATGAGCCCTAACACAGGCTGCACTAGGCAAGCATAGTCAACACTGGGTGCAGATAGGGATTAATAAGAAAATAAAAAATAGCAGACTAAGTACTGTAAATAAATGTACTGTATATCCAAGACCAGAGATATACCGGTACTTGTAGTCAGCAATGCTTGGGTGGAGCAAGGGGGCGTGACCAAGCACAGGTAAGACTGTAAGGGCTACGTCATTGGTCACAGGAAAAGAGCGGGAGAAGAAGAGCAGCCGTAGCAGACATCCATCTGACAAGGATGCAGCGCGCCCCAGGTACCGGCACACAGAAGCGGGCAGGTTCTTGCCCAGTACGACACGGACAACTCAGAGGCTGCCGGCGAGCAGGAGAAAAGAAAGGCGGTGATAGCAGCAGTCATCCGACCACCCTCCGAGGCTGCAGGCGCAGCAGATGAGCGGGAGACCGGAGAACAGGTAAGTGGGAACCTTCACTCAAGTATAAGCCGAAGGGGGCTTTTTCAGCATAAAAACGTGCTGAAAAAACTTGGCTTATACACGAGTATATATGGTACCTATTTTTGATTTCTAATTTCATAGTATTGTTTTCTGAGAAAATGGTTCAGAATATCTGGATATTTTAGAATTCATTATTTATGTGTTTTATTTTATCATCATATTTTATTTAACATAATATAGCTGACATGTTTTCATTCGGACATGTGAGCAATATAACAATTATTCATGAGATGAAGTATTTGACATTTTATTTTTCATACTAGAGTTTCCAGGTAGTGAACTAAACAGTTAACATGCTTGACTGTTAACTAAAAGCTGGAAGTTCAAGTCTACCCAGGGTTATCGGACGAAAAGGCTGCTGATCTTTTCTGAAAAACTAGCCATTGAAACGCCCTGGATAACAGTTCTTCTCTGACACAGACAGGTCATGATGAGTCAGAAGTAACAAAATAGTGATTGCTCTCGTTTGCCCACTGCATCTTTGAAGTAGGCTGTGTGATTTATGCTTACAGCACATCTCAGTGTACACTGGCCACACTTTAAGGGCTCAGTAACCACAAGAGTCTGGGGACTACTGCATCCATGTGGTTCCAGAGTTTGAACCGTCACTGAGCTTCTTTAACAATGAGCTTGGCTGATGGCTCCTCTTTCTGTATCTGCTTTATTGGCTTCTACTCCACGCCATAGCTTCCTTACTTTTACTAAGGCTTATTGTGTGGCCTAACATACGATCTATTCTGGAGAAGGTTCCATGAGAGCCCGTAAAGAATGTATATTTTGCTAACGGTTGGAGTCTGTAGGTTATATGTCTAAGAAGTGAAGCTTCTTAATTGTGTTGTTTTGTTCCTCTGTGGTTTTGCTACGTTTTTTTCCCCAATGTTCTGTCTTCCTCCAGAGGATATATTTTAGGATTTTCTATTTTGCTCTTAAGCTTTATAAGAATTTGATTAATGTATTTTGAAAGTCTTTCATTGGGTGCAAATATATTTATTATGGTAATATCTTCTTCATTTGTCTCTTTCATCATGTTGTAATGCCTTTCTTTGTCTCACATGATCACTTTAGCTTTGACATCCATTTTATCAGAGACATTAATATTCCCAGCCCTGACTTTTCAAATTGCCATTAACTTGACATTTTTATTTTCTATCCTCTGATTTTAGGCTATTTTTGGCTTTTTTCTAAGGCGTGTTTCTTGTAAGCAGCATATTGATGGATCCTGTTTCTTACTCAATCTGCTACCCTGTGTCTACTGACTAATTGATGTAAATCATTTACACTCAGTATCACCATTGATAGGTCTGCATTTATTACTGTAATTTTTCTGTGTGATGTTTTGTGGTGATGGTGGGGTTTTGTACATCATCAGTTTCGGTGCTGAATTCCTTTTGCTTGTGTTGGGTGCTTATGTTGCTGATGAGTTTCCTCATCTTTTTTCCCTCCTTACTGTTATGTTACTATATTCTAGATTTTTATGATTTATCTCTTTTTTTAATTTTGAGAAGGTTTTTAATTTTTCTTCACGGTTACTTTATTATTTGGTTCCAAGAATTAAGACACTGTATTATAGCTTAAGAACTGCTTCATTCCTCTCCGTTCAGATATTTTGTATCAGCATTTTATCCTCTATTTTCTTTTCAATTATCTTCATTGTAGGATAATATTTCTGGATGCCTATTTTCACTCTTGTATTTAAAAAATCAAAACAAAAACAACTGACTACTGCTTTAAGGTGGTTGACTTGGGAGTGATAGTATCTCCCCAGGCTGGTGTTTGCTACTGGTCTTGATTCTCTGTCCAAATATTTTTTTCTTAGTGATGGTTGTAAAGTTTATCTCATTTTAAGAAATTCCTTTAGTTTCTCCTTATCTGGAATTTCCCTTATTTTTTCCTTCACATGTGAGGTCTACATTTTCTGAATATGATTCCTGATTTGCAATCCATTTCTTCTTTCTTTCAGAGTTTTATATATTGCCTTTTTGCCTGTATGTCTTTTGCTGAAAAAAAATCTGACCTTATTCTTATATTTCTCCTTTGTAGATAACTTTTGTTTTTTCCTGAGCTTTTCTCAGAATTATTTCCTTGCTCTGGATATTGGACACCAAGCCAATGATATATTATATTCTCTTCTGTCTTGGGTTCTATCAAGGTAGGCAGTGCTTATTTTGTGCTCTTTTATGGAAGTTTTCTTCCAGGAGAGTTTGGACTATTTTCTCTGTGGATCATTTCTTTATCTTCTTATTCTGGAATTCCTATTAGGTGAAGTTATTATCTTAATAATGTCTTAATAATGTTCTTAGACTTCCTTTGGAAAATTTTGATCTTTTTATTGATTATTTGCATCGATTAGCATTGAAAGATTTGTCTGAAAGTTCAATAATTGAGCTTTCTATTTCTTCAATTCTATTTCTTGCTCTTTCAAAGTGTTGCCTAATTCTATTCTTTTAGTATTAATCTCCTGGATTTCCTTTGTTCTTGTTATGCTTTCTGATTTTTCATTTAGTTTTGCCCTTGCTTTCTAAATATTTTTTCCATCCACTATAAGTACCTGAGAATTATCCTTCTGATTTTTCTTTCAGAATGTCCAATACCTCAATGTCTTTTCTTCCTCAAAAGGTCTTTTGCCTCTGTGCATTGGAAGAAACTCAACATGCCTTTCTAAAATTTTAGATTGTTTAGTTCATTTTTTTCCTTCACAGTTGATATACTGAAAATTATTTTTAGTTGACTCGTGAATATTGTTAAGAAAAAAGGCATACCAAAACAGAGTGAATTGCTGTGTGATGGTGAGAGTACCACTACTCAGTCCAATATGTGGGTAAAAAAGGACTAACCAAGTATCTCCATCAAGTAACTGAACTTGGGGGAGCTATCCTTCAGTGAGTTGTGATCTTCCCATTACATCATAGCAGGTGGCACTAAAAAATCTCCTGCATGTCAGATATGAGAAGTTTAAAAGAAAATGTCTAAGAATAGCAAAGCTACTGATTAAAAACAAATTTAGGAATCTCTTGATTCTTGCAGGGGGAAGGCATGAAAAACATGCAACTCAGGCAATTGGTATAACTCAGTTTATACAGATAATTTCCATAGACTAATTATTTTGAAACTGAGGCATTAAAAGCTTGCAATTGGCTATTTAAAAGACACCTGTTGGTCTCTTCACATCTGGAGCAAAAGAGAAGTGAGAAAACCACAGCCTCAAAGAAGAAATTGATTTACAGAACTAATAGTTTACTTGAACCATGACCTAACCTGCCAATGGCCAGGAGAACTAGATGTGCCCAGGTGCCATTATGTACCATTATAAACAAGGGTAAAGTAGATCATCCCAGAGAATAGGATAAAAATGCAGAACAAAAATCAAATTCCTAAAAATGTACAGACATAATGGTCCAGTAGAGAGTATGGGGAAACCCTAAAACTATTACCCTGAAAGATCTTTTAAACTCAGCACTTAAACCATTCCTAGTGCTCACCTAACAGTCAAAAGACATAGTGGATCATAAAATAAATAATACAATAGTGCTGGCTCCTCTTAACAATCATCTAAACCAGTGGTTCTCAACCTTCCTATGCCATGACCCTTTAATACAGTTCCTCGTGTTGTGGTGACCCCCAACCATAACATTATTTATTGCTACCTCATAACTGTAATTTTGCTACTGTTATGAATTGGGGGACCTCTTTGAAAGGGTAATTCAACCCCCAAAGGGGTTGCAAACCTCAGGTTGAGAACCACTGATCTAAATGAAACCTAATGGTCAACATTTCCCCAGGACCAAAGATGAGAATTTATGAAGTGACAGGGAAGCTAGATTAGTGGAAACAGAACAACCAGAATTGAAATAATAAGAATACTAAGACATTATAAAATTTAGTAACCAATGCCATTGAATAATGGTTATGGACAATGTTAAACTTAATTTGCTATATGAATTTTCTCCAAAATCACAATAAAATATTAAAGAAACTCTTTGTGAGCCATTAATAAATGATAGAATATCAATATGTACTTGGGAGTAACTCTTTTCTTAGGATCCAAGCATTATTCAAAGTGCTGTATTCAAGTACTGAATGTGAGGCTTAAAGATTTCTTGGAGATTGACACCATAAAATTAGAAAATATAAATCTATCACCACATGCTGTCCAATATATCCCCTTCTGTTTTATCCATGACCTATAGAAAACAATTTCATTAAAACAATATAAATAGAAAAGCTAAAAATTAAAAGTATATATGGTCTAAAAATATATGCATATAAATAAATTAATAATGGGATATTTTTACCATCATATTCTTTATAATGGGGCATTTGAACAAAACCACAGTAAAAATTAATATAAGAAAAATTTTCATAGCATATGAAAATAATTTTGCTAATTTCACGTAATGAAATCAGTAGGGATTGTATGCTTTGATTTTGAAGTAGCATAAGGACTTTTCAATTCCCCACATGTGCTTTAACTACAAAACCAGCTCTTGATGAGGTGTGAGGATGAAAGATCCCCAGGGAAAACTAGAGAGAAGAATTACAGGGTTTGTCACACACGCTAATTGGCTTCTCTGTGCTTAACAAACTTTGTGTGATGAGAGAACCAAGTTCACGGGGGCAGCCTGGGCACAGTGTTGTTTTCAGTGGCTCTCCTGGAGACCAGTGCATACCAGAAAGAAACGCTGCTTGGCTAGTCACCATCTATCTCCATGACTCTCAGTGTATTTGAACCCATTGTTACAGCTACCTTATCAATCTACCATTGTTGTCTCTCTGCGCAGTAGATGTCTTTTCCTACTGATTTACCTTTCCCGGTGATGTGCCCAAAGTAAACTCTCAAAAGTTCTCTATCCTCACAATCTAAAGAGTCTAGGTACTGTCTGGTCTGTACTTTTACCATGACGAGCAAGGAACATTGGCTCCATTTTACTGCCGCTTCTTATTCTAAACTTTGAGATTTTTCTGCTAATAATAGAGCCCCAAAGCCAAGCTTTGTTTACATTGAACTCCATTTTTGAGCTGATTGTAGCTACTAAGATAAAAGAACTTTATAGCCAAAAAGCTAGCTCAATCACTCTCAGTAACTGCCGTTGAATTGATTCCAACTCTTAGCTATTCTATAGGACAGAGCAGAATTTTCCTGTGGGTTTTCAAAACTCTACCTCTTTACGGAAGTAGAAAGTCTAATTTTTGTCTCACAGGGTGATTGGTGGTTTCCAATGGTCGACTTTGAGGTTCACAGCCCAAGGTGTAACCCATTATGCCACCAGGCACCCTAAATGCACACTGTAAGCCTAATAGAGCAAGCCAAAGACTTAACATAGCGCCTTTTCCAAAGAGGTACAAATCATCTACCTATAACCTCATCTATCAGGATACAGTTTATTAGGGGGCAAAAATGTGTTCTGAGGGAACAAACAAATAACAAAATGATTATGTATGTTTTAGCCTACGAAATTTTCTATAATTTCACTTCTAAATATTTATGATGTATATATATATATATATATTCTATATAGTTATTAGATAATTACTATCTCAAAAATGGGATGTGATCTTGAATAATGCAGCTCTGTTTTAACCAAGGGCAAATCCCAGAGAGCAACTTAGCTTAGATCTGTCAGCTGGCAATACTTATATAAGTTGAGAAATTAGTACCTCCACTCTGTGTAGCACACCATAGCTATCACCTTCCCCTAACAATAACCCCTGTGTCTCCCAAACAAACTGCAAATACCATATCCTCAACATGCAAACTCCATACCAATAACCATGTAGGGAGTGCAGGAGTGCAAGATTCTGTTCTGTTACACATAATGCTGCCAGTGGACCATATTCTTACATGAACATTTGCTTCTGAAGGAATCCCAAGTAAGAAAGGCCTATGGTACACTAGGAAGCAATTTCAAAATGCCTATTATTAGCTGCCTAACATTACCAAAATGCAGAGTAATACAGTGGAAAGTGCCTGGAGTCAGAGGATGGGTTAATGTTGTCTCCGTAGCTAAGAGTGTTTGAACTTGAATAGACCACCTCATCTTTCTGAGCAGCGCTTTCATTAACTGTCAAACTAAAGGTAATAAATAATTCATCTTAGTCTCTGTCACAGACACTATGTAATCAAGCCAGATAAAATTTTACACAGAGCTTTTTACATTACAAAGAGCTTGCAGAAATTATTTAATCATTAAAAACCATTATAGAAAATTCTATGAAACAAACTAGGTAGCTCCATGATGAGTTTGTTATGTGAACATTTGCCCCAAATTATATTTTCAGTCAGAAAATACAGAGATACCATGAGAGGCTTGGCGTCTTTGAGGATGGTTTAGAAATATAAAACTTTGTTGGAACTGAAATAAGAAATTATGGTTAAGTCTTAACTCTACTACTTTGTAACTGACCTTTGAAAAATCACATAACTGCACAATGTTCAAATTCTTCATTTGTTAAGTGGTAAAAATGATGTCAAATTAAAATTATGCTTACTCCTACATGTAAGAAGTGTTCAGTTGTTAGTGACTAATTAATTAGAAAATATTAATTCAGCACCTACCATGTACAAACCATTGTTGTAGGAGTCATTTTATATTTTTGTTATCATTATTATCATAACACCTTCTGCTCACTTATAAACTATTTCATTATAAAATATTCACATTTTACAATAATAGAAAAAAATCTACTTATTTTGCCAATTAATGGCACATGACTAGCAGTAATGGACACTGAGGTGTCAATTTGACTGGGTCACGTTTCTCAGTGGTTTGGTACGTATACAATGGTGTAACTGCAGTTATCCTCCATTTTGTGATCTGATGTCATCATCCTCCATTTTTGCACTGTGAGGTTTTTTTATCCTAACCTGGTCTTCAGACCCTAACCATGTTGGTAAGTTTGGAAAGCTGCTGTTATTATTATTGTGTCATAAGAATTCAAAGTGATACAAGAACACGCACAAAAATAAGTCCACTGCACTCTGCATGATAGCAAGATTATTCCCATCTCGGGTCTGTGGCCAGAAGGGATTCACCAGAGGCTTAATCCGCGTGTGGACCCTGAAAATGGATATTGGAATTCCACTGTCACCCAGAGCCTTCTGTAGACCAGTGCTCACAATTTAAGCTCTGATATCATTCCTTCCTCTTTCTGTATAATAAATCCAGGATGGGCAGAGCTAGAGAGGCAGCGATTGGATTGATGATTTCTTGGGGGGGTATGTCAGGGATGTGGGGTGTTAATTAGGGGTGATGGGGAGCTGGTGACAGTATGTACAAAAAAGAAGTTGTGGAGATGATTGTACAAATCTCTTTATTATGGTTGAACTACTGAATTGCATGGTATGACAATAAAACCCTTAAAATTTTTTCAAAGAGAGAAAAAAAATATCATGTCTACTTCCTGGTCTCCCTTCAGTCTATACGTCCTGGCAGTTTGTTTTCTGAAAGAAATTATTAGTTTTTATTTTAGCACAGTCTTGATGTTTCATAAAATTTGGCAAAGTATCCATCTGGTACATTGAATTAATAACAAATTATTAATGATACTCTTTCCTTCTGTCTGTATCTTGTCTGCTAGCTTTTTTTGAAAAGGTGGCAGAGGGAAAAAATCTATAATGCATCGGCCTGGGGAGTAAAACAAAAGGATTGGTTTCAAACCCTCTCTTCCAGGGTCTTAGGAAAGTCACTGTCTGCCTTTCTGCTTTGGTTCATTTTTCTATGAAATGGGAGATAAATGAGGTCTTATATTCAGAGAATGTTCAAGAGCTCATGGCCTATAGTAATCAGCACTTTGCAAAGGTTTCCAATTCTTGTCATAATATGAGAAAACAACAAAAGGTGGTCAAATTGACCACATGGGAAAACTATGATTTTAATATCGCTGTTTCAAAATTCACTGCATCCCACAAAGATTACATATTCTGTCAGGGTGTTCTTATCAGTTACCAGTTAGAAGAGTGTTCAGACATCCTGGCTTCACTGACCATGTAAACAACTGGCAGTATAATAAACTGAATTTTGTATATTATAAAATCATGTCAGTTTATAATAAAATCATGTCCCTCCATCTCAGAATGTAAAGAAAGCATGAAAGTCACCAGCAAAACCATTTACTCACTATTCTTCAGTGTCTTCTCTTGCAGTCAAAACAGCATTTCAGTGGTACATGGATAGGAAAAGGATATAACTTTGGCTAGAGACCTCCTTTTAGGGGATGTTTACGGTAATGAGAATAAAAGTTTAAGATACAGAAACTGAAAACTATCTCATTAAATCTCCCAACTGAACATTCCAAATTTCCGTAGTATTAGGTCCATTACCTGTCTCGTTTTGATATTCTTTTTGTTTGATGTTTTTTCATTACTATAAAAATGACAGGATTTTGCACATACTTCTCTGTTTTGTTTTCATATGTTTACTTGGTTACTCTTCAATTTCTTTTATTGATCATAGAATTTACATCTTTGTATTTTCCTTAGTAATAGAACTGTAGTAATTATTTAAAGGTACAATTCTGCATCCCAGTCTCTTTTTTCTTATGTTTATACTTCTTTAGCCTCTACATAATATCACTCACTACCTCTTTATAATATCACTAGCATTGAACAGTGAATGATGGTTTATTCTAGTTCATATTTTGTGCCAAGCATTTTGTCATATCTTTTAAATGTTACTGACTATCTACATATTTTCTTGGGTCAATATTATTGTTCCCTACTTACAGATAATCCTCAGAGTATTTAAATAATGTAATGCCTGCATGTTTACATAGTAGAAAGTATCAATAGAACTACTCAGATTAAATTATGTCTTTCACAAAAGTTCATCACTTTATTGCCCTCCCTTGAAATTTTAATATTTTATTGAACATTGTTATCTTTTGGATTAGAACAAATCTTCCTTTTATAGTCTCTCTTTTTTTAGAAAAATATTTTTATTGGGGGCTCTTACATCTCTTATCACAATCTATACATTCCTCCAGTGTGTGGATCACATTTGCACATATGCCGCCATCATCATTTTCGAAGCATTCTCTTCCCACTTGAGCCCCTGATGTCATGTCCCCATTTCTTCCCTCCCTCTCCTACCTGCCCTCCATCATGAACCCTTGATAAGGTATAGATTATCTTTTCCACATTGTACATTGTCCTCCATCACCCCTCCATCACCCCTCACCCACTTTTCTGTTATTCGTCCCCCTGGGAGGAGGTTCTAGATTGATTCTTGTGTTTGCTTCCCCCTTTCTCCTCCCACCCTCCTCTAATCCTCCTGGTATCTCTACTCTTCTTGTTGGCCCTGAGGGGTTCATCTATCCTTGATTCCCTGTGTTTCAAGCTCTTATCTGTAGCAGTGTGCATGCTCTGGTCTAATCCAATTTGTAAGGTAAAATTGAGGTCATGATAATTGGGGGAAGTTAGCACCAAAGTACTAGAGGAAAGTTGTGTGTTTCATTGGTGATCTACTGCAACCTGAGTGGCTCATCTCGTCCCTGTGACCCCTCTATGAGGGGATGTCCAATTGTCTACAGATGGACATTGGATTTCCACTCCATGCACACACACCCATTCACCTTGGGTATGGTTTTATTCTGGGTCTTAGATGCCTGATACCTGATCCCATCGACACTTCATGATCACACAAGCTGATGTGCTTCTTCCATGTGGGCTTTGTTGTTTCTAAGCTAGATGGCTGCTTGTTTATCTTCAAGTCTTTAAGACCCCAGACACGATATCTTTTGATAGCCAGGCACCATCAGCTTTCTTCACCACATTTGCTTATGCATCCACTTTGTCTTCAGTGATCATGTTGGGAAAGCGAGCATCACAGAATGCTGGATTGTTATAACAAAGCGTTCTTGTGTTAAGGGAGTACTTGAGTTGAGGCCCAATGTCCATCTGCAACCTTAATTCTTAACATATAGATATGAGTACATAGTTCTATTTCCCTCTCATTATATATATATATGTACATGCCTGTATTTAGACCTCTATAAATGCCCTTTGCCTCCTGGTTCTTTCCTCTATTTCCTTTTACTTTCCTCTTGTTCCACCATCATATTTGGCCTTCATTCGTGTTTAATAATTCCTTGCTGCTACATTGCCCTTGATTGAGCCCCACTAGGCATACTATGACCTTCCTTCTATTGATTTTAGTTCACTTATTGTTCCCTTGTCCCTGGATTGGTCCCCGCCCCACTTCTTTCTCCCACCTCCCTTTCTCCCGTATCCCTCCCGGAACCATTGGTCATATTCTTTTCATCTCTGAATTGTTTATCCCGCCTATCTTATCTAGATAGACATGCATTAATAAGTGCAAAAACCAGGCAAAGCCAAATAAAACAACCAAGAAAGTCAAAACCAACAAAACAATAATAACAATAGCAGAAATCAAGAACAAAATAACAACAACAAAAAGAAATCCACTGACAAATGGAAGCCTATAAATAGTTCAAATTTTGTTTGTTATAGTCTTTTTTAACATTCTGGACTTTTTAAAAGGACATAATAATTTGTTTTTATTAGGTCCAGTTGAATGTATTCTGACTCAGAGTGACCCAACTTAAATCATTATGAAACATTCTATCAAAGCAGAGAATCTGTAAGATTTATTCAGTTAAAATGTTTATTCTAGAAAAAAATGAAACTAAGAAGAGTAACAAAAGCAATACAAAGAGTTACATGAGTGACTTATAGTGACCCTACAGGGCAGAATAGAACTAGTCCATCAGGCTTGTTAGCCTGTATTTGTATGGGAGCAGAAGGTCTGGTCTTTTCTCTTACAGACCTGCAGGTGGATTCAAACCATGGATATCTTGGTTAGCCCATGAATACTTAAGTGTTGAGCCAACAGAGCTCCTTACAACAGATTTTGAGATGTTAAAATACAAGAAAAATATGAATATTTTAAATATTCTTGATTTATACTAACAAAATTATTTCCATAAAGCAATTTATTCTCCTATAACCAGCATAAAGAGTGATGTTTTTTGAACCTTAACAACAGGAGATATTGTTTTTATTTAGAAATTTCCTGATCTGTGTTAGAAATTTATCAATACTATCAAGTCTTTCTAATAAACAATATTTTGTCAAAATGTTTGTTTGTAGATATTTCATGGATTCCTGTGCTTTATTACTTCCTTCCGTTGAATTGAGTTTAATTGGATTTGGCATTCCCTCTTTATTAATTGCCAGAAGTGGGGAATTAAATAATTGATTTAAAGCTTTCTTTTTAAAATTTTAACAGTCTTATCAACATATAATTCACTTATACAATTTAATGGTTTAAACATCTTAAAGAGTTGTGCAATCACCACCACAATATTTTAAGAACATTTCATTTTTTCTTGTACTCATTATTAATAGCTCCCCTTCTCCATAACCTTTCCTGTCATAACCCTAAGGAACTGTTATCTTTTAGTCATTTTATTGGGAGCTATTACAGATAGCATACCATTCCATAGTGCAATCACATCAAGCAGTGTTGTATAACTACAATTCTTTCTTCTTGAACTCCTTGATACAGATCCCCTTTATCTCCCCCCCACCCACAATACCCACTAGGAATCCTTATTCCTTGTTTTCCTCATAATGTTGTTTTTCCATATCTTCCATAATCTAATATATTAATTCACATACAATTCTGTCGCTTGATCCCATCGAGTGGTGTTATGCAGTCATCAGTGCTATCAGCATTTCATTCCCCACATCCCCACTCATACTCCCCCTACCCTTAGAGACCCATTACTCCTGTTACTGTTTCTGATGGGTTATCTACTTGACTTTTATGTACCGAACTATCTTAAATATCTAATTGAACATATGCAAATCAAACATTATTAATGAGGTAAAGTAAATAAAAACCATAATAGTAAGGGGAGGAAATATTAAAGAACTAGAGGACAGTTATGTGGTTCACCAGTGCCATACACACCATGGATTTATTGTGCCTTCTGTGGACTGTCCAATTATCTTAGAGGTGGGTTTGGGGTCTGCACTACATCCACACTCCTTCACATAGATTTGGTTGCTTGTTTTGAACACCTGATACCTCTTCCCTTCAACACCTCATGATCACACAGGCTGGTGTGCTTCTTCCATGTGGGCTTTGTTGCTTCCCTGTTAGATGGCCACCTTTAGGACATCAGACACTATATCTTTGATAGCCGGGCACCATTAACCCTAAGAAATTATTTATCCAGTTACTATCTCGATAGATTTACCTATCCTGGATTTCATACAAGGAAAGTCATAGAAAAACAGAAATCAAAGCCCAACAACAATAACAAAATAGAGAAAAACCTCAATTGGATCGTACAGATCAGTGTGCTTCTTGTGTGTGGACTTAGCTGACACCTCACTTAGATGGCTGCTTGTTTTAAGACAAGCTTTAATCCCACGGATGCTATTCTTTTTTATATCCAAACATCACTTGATGTCTTCTCCACACGTTGCTCACCTATATCTTCTGTCATTTCTTCCTGGGGGCAACTATCAAGTAGGGCCATGTCATAGGACTAATTGTTCTTGGATTAGTGCTACAATTAAGTTTCAGCTCAAAATTAATTCACAGATCTATGGTTTACATCCCAGTCCACTTTTAGAGACATCATTATCATTTTATTGCAAAACTTTCTTCTTATATCTGATAGGCAATTTTTCTCTAATAGCTGTTCCAGCTGCACCAAACAGATTTTAATGTGCTGTTTTTTTGCATTATCATTTACTTTGAAATACTTCACATTTGTTCTAATGCTCCCCCCCTCCCTTTTGAGTCATGGGATAGTTATAAGTCTAATACAGAAGTTCTAAGTATTTGGGACTCTTTTAGATATCTTCTTTTATTTATTTCTAACTTAATTCTGGAACTTTCAGGAAACATATTTCACAACATTTTTACCTTGGTGAGCATTCCTTGTTTACATGAAAAGAGTATGTCTTCTTCCATTGTTGAGTGACAGTTTAGGTGTTTGATACTGTTTTTAAATCGTCTCAAATCATACTCAATTTTGTTTCTGTTACTATCATATTGGTTAGGAAGTGAATGTTACAGTTACTGTTTTATACATGCTCCTGTAGCTTTTTTTCTCTGTTATTATTTGCTTCAGTCCTTTTACAGCTTTATTAAGAGATGCATGATTTCACACTTGGGATTTTTAAGAATGCCTGATTAATTCACCAAATTATCAGTATGAAATGTCCCTCTTCTAATAGCCACAGTCTTAAAGTATATTTTGTATTATGTTAATGTAACTGTACCAATGAAATTGTTTTCACTGCTTTTACATGATACATCGTTTTTCAGTTCTTTAAACCTCTTTGTTTTTGTTTAAGGTATGTCTGCTTATTAGTGAATTCTGTCTTCCTTCATCCACTCTGGCAATCTCTGCCTTTTGTTTTGACCATTTGTTTGATCCTAACACCTTATTTGCATTTCAAATATCTCATTTGTTTATTATGCTTCTGTTTCTGCTTTTCTGAGTATATTAATCACGGGTTATTTATTTGTGTTCATCTCATTTAATTATTTTCTAGCTATACCCTTTTTTTGGCTGTTGTAATATTTGGCCTTTAAATTTATTTATTTTTTTAATAATCATTTTATTAGGGGCTCATACAACTCATCACATATGTCATCTGTGTCCAGCACTTTAGTACATATGTTGACTTCATCATTCTTAGGACACCCACTTTCCACTTGAACCCTGGTGTCAGCTCATTTTTCCCCCTCCCTCCCTGCTCCCCCTTCCCCCCCAAAACCACCAATATTTTATAATTATTATTATTTTATCATTTCTTACCCCATCCCACATCTCCCTCACTCACTTCTCCGGTGGTGTCCATCCCCCAGGGAGGAGGCCACAT
This sequence comes from Echinops telfairi, assembly GCF_000313985.2. Taxonomy (NCBI): domain Eukaryota; kingdom Metazoa; phylum Chordata; class Mammalia; order Afrosoricida; family Tenrecidae; genus Echinops; species Echinops telfairi. The sequence goes on from NW_022103905.1 coordinate 4,930,047, forward strand.
GTAGATCTCGTCCTCTGTTCCCCCTTTCTCCCTCTCCTTCCCTCCACCCTCCCGTCATCGGCACTCTCTCCACTGGTCCTGGGGGGTTCATCTGTCCTGGGTTAACTGTATTTCCAGTTCCTATCTGTGCCAGTGCACCTCCTCCGGTCCAGCTGGATATGTAAGGTAGAATTGGGATCATGGTAGTGGGGCGGAGGAAGCATTTAAGAATCAGAGGAAAATTGCATATTGCATCATTACTACACTGCACTCCAATTTGCTCCTCACCTCCCCGCAGCCCTTCTGCAAGTTGATGTCCAATTTCCCCCAGATGGGCCCTGGGTCCCCACTCTGCACTTCCCCTTATTCACAACGTTATGATTTTTTGTGCGTGTGTTTTTGATGCCTGATACCTGACCCTTTCGCCGCCTTGTCATCTTACAGGCTGGTGTGCTTCTTCCATGTGGGCTTTGTTGTTTCTCAGTTAGATGGCCCCTTGTTTATCTTCCAGC
>NW_022103905.1:4931972-4951750 GCF_000313985.2 Echinops telfairi
CCTCATTGGCTCACATGTGCTCCGACCAGACCAGTCCCCCTTCCCCTCTTCCCGAGCTGCAGCTTCAGCGCTATCCTCTGAATTGAATTCCCCCTGGGGGAGGGTGGTGCCATGCACCCAGTTGGTAATGGGGCCGGCCCCTCAGGCCTCTCCATGTGTTCCCTACTTCATGTCAGCGTATTGCATTCCTGTCTTGGAGCTCCAGGTTGAAGTCTGGTCCCTCGTTCCCTGTGGAGACACAGTCGACACCCTCCCCCTGTGTGGATTAGTGCCCTGTTCCCCTGGCTACCCATACCTTTTTCCCTCCTCCCTTTTAGTGGGCTACCGTATGTATCCCATATGTATCCCTGGATTTAGTTTACATTTATTTAAGACATACCTTAAGTAAAGAATATGGATTCAAACTAATGGCCAGAAAATGATGTGTAATATAAAAATTATAACAGCAGTTATGATGTCATGGTTATATTAACATAATACAAAGTTTGAAATAATATAACATTCATCAATGCTTTGCAACAACCTGGCTCAAATTAAAATTGCAATGCCTTTGCAACATTGTCATTACAATTTGAGCATACTTTTTTATAAAGCCCTGCGTTTCATTCGTTATTATTTGGGTTCTTTAGGATTCCCTTGATTAATTGAAGCTCTTCATTTATGCTAGATGTTAATCGCTGTGTGATGAATTTGTTGCTGCAATGCAGTGAATTGTTTAGCAAGGATATTCTCACCTTAGCCTTTATCACTCCCACCAATAGATGTTGATTTTCCTGAGAGACTTGGGTAAGGTGGCGGAAGATACTTATTGGATTATGATTCAGCTGTGAGTTTTTGCTAACAGGGCTAATTGTGATTGCGATATGCTGAGCATAAAATCTGCCATCTCAGAAACAGGATGGAGGGATGTTACTACAAGCAAGAAATTAAAATCATGAGACCCCAAGAACCCTGTGAATTCAATCTGCTTGATCCAAGAGACAGCTTTGAGACCCAAGGAACGGGATCCAAGCAACAAGAGCAGATTCAGGAGCCAGAATGTGAGAAAAGTAATGGACTTCCCAGCCCACTGAACAAGTAAAGCCAAGTGCAGTTCAGTTGGGCATGCACCTCGCTTGTGGAGTAGGTTACCTCTGGACACTAATCGGGGGAGCTGCGTTTGTTGACTATGGAGCTGGAGTGGCATTCCTTTAGTTTGAGGCTTATAGAGAGTGGGGTATCTTTTAGCCATGTATTGTCAGTCCTACAGAACTTTGTGGCATTTTCAGCGCAGGGCAGAGACTAATTTAAGAGGCCGAGGGTCAGAGGTTTGCCTCTGGGCAAAGCAGAAAAGAAACTGTCCTGACTGAACAACAGTTTCCTGAGCGTTTCTCACCAGAATGCACACCTGAATTGTGACCTCGGTCTTAGGAGCATCAGCGCAGGGCAGCTGATGCTGAGGGTGGTGGTTTTTCTTGTCCATTGTGAAGTTAGAAGAGGTCGAATAACATTCCCATGTCATTTCATTCTTCTATCCAGTTGCAAATATGTTCAGAAATGTCTACCTACAGTAAAATCATGAATATGTTATCTTGTTTTCTATTGGAAGCTCCGCTGTTTGACCTTTTACATTTGGTCTGATTTATCCTTCCTTAATGTTTTGTGTGAACAGGACCCCTGATGACACAGTGGTTACACACTGGGTTCCTCAAGCAGTTTGATACCAACAGTGGCTTTCTAGTCCCAGCAGGAGAAAGACAGGTTTCTAGTCCCAGAAACAGTTACTGTCTCCGAAACTCACAGGGATGATTCTACCCAGTCCCACAGGGTTGCTATGAGTTGGCATCAACTCAATGGCAGTGGATTTGGTATTTAAGGTATTTTTGTTGTTGTTTTAGTATCAGAGATGATCCTTTTTGTGTATGAATATCTAACTGGAGGGACACCATTGACTGGAAGGATTGTTTTTGTCTATTGAGCTGCATGGTTCTATTGTCAAAAGTGAAATGGCCTTCTGGGTTGCAAGGACAGTGACTTATTTAATGTGATTCTTCCACCAAACTACCTTTCCTGCATGAACCTGGGTAAGAAGGTAGAGCAAGACTCTGATTGGATTCATGTGTGAGTAACTGGAAGTAGGATCCATTACGAGTGTCAGCCTGCTAGGTATAAAATGAGCCCTCTGAGAAGCAGGAAGGGGTGGACCCTCACGACCAGCAAGAGTCAGCAATGGAACGTACACTCTGGATCCCGAGACCCCTGCCCAGTGAATCTCCATGATCCAGAAGACAGCTGTGATCATCAGGAATGGCCGAGCAACAGAAGCAGCAGCAGGAACCAGAGCATGAGAGAGAATGGTGGACTTCGCACCCCACAAAGCAAGTGGAGCTGAGTCATTTGCATGAAGGATGTTGGCTTGTGGACTGGGGCGTCTCTGGGCACTTAATTAAGGGAGCTAGGTGCCTTTGGGGTGAAGCTTCTAGCAGACTGGCACCCATTAGCAGCTCTGAGAGAACTTTGTTACGTGTTCTAAGCGTTTGAATCCTGAGTACTTCTCACCTCCACTGTAACCTGTAAACTTCCTTTAATAATAAACCCTTTCATCAGGAATATTGTCCGTGTAATCCGCTTGGCCTCTGCAATGATTGTAGAACGTAGAGGACGAAGTGGAGTGCAAATCAGTAGAAAGTGACTTTGAGCTGCAACACACATTTTGCAGATCCATTTCCGGACTATCTGATTTGCTCTATTTGGCTATCGCTGCATGAGACCATGGTGAAAACTGCATCAAGACAGTGTGTTTTTGTAAGTCTTCAAATCTTGTGCAGGTCCCTCCACTTACATTTTCTTCTTTGAAATTAATTTGAGGCTTCCTTTGTATCACTCGATCACACTCTTCAGTTTATATCCCTGGATTTTGATAGTCTGAAATCCATGCTTCTCCTTGAACTCCATACTCTTTAGGGTTTTAAGCTCTGCTGAATGCCTCAGGTGAGTTCAAAAGAGTAAGTATCTTGAGAGAGGGATTTTTTAAATGAATAGTTTGCAAGTTCCTTCATTGCCCCAGACTTTTTCTCTTAAATGCTTTGCAATACTGAATTATTCCCCTCAGAGGTTTGGTGGCGAGACACCAAGATTCAGAAATATCTGGTTGGGAAAAGTGACTGTGATTTCCGAAAATTCCTAAAATCCAAAGTGCCAGGCCAATGACATTTTCAGAAAGTATACCAGGGGGTACCACCACCAAAATGAGAATTTTTAAATGATATACATTTAATTTTCTTTGTTTTTTTTTACAAAACAACCTCATGACCTTCAAAGTACTTTCCATTAGACTTAATATATTTGTAAAATCTGCATTTCTCTTCTGGAAATATTTTCCAAACTCATCTGTTTGGATAGCTGATATCACCTCCCTCATTTTTTCCACCTCTTCTACATTGTCACATTGCTATTCTTTCATGCCCCTCTTCAATCCAGGGAACAAAACGAAGTTGCACAGGGCAAGGTTAGGTAAGTCAGGTGTGTGGGGCAAGACAGGCATGCTAGTTTTTTGCCCCAAACTAGAACACTGAGATGGCTGTGTGAGCAGGTACATTGTCGTGGTGGCAAAACCAGTCCCGTTTGCCATAAGTGAGGCCTTTTTTGTCACATACCGTTACATAATCATTTCAGAATCTCTAAACAGAAGCTTTATTAACCGTTTGACCTGATGGAATGAACTCAAAATGCACAAGTCAACATTTTCATCAATTTGGAAAGTTGATGGACATCCAGAATGAGGTTTGTCATCAATTGACATATCACTTTTTTTGAAATGAGGAAACCATTTGAACACTTCCATTTTCCCCATAATGCTGTCTTTGTAAGCTGTGTTCAATATCACAACAGTTTCTGCAGCATTTTTCCCCAAACAGAAACAAAATTTCATAACCTCATGCTGTTCTATTAAATCAGCCATCACAAAAAACGAGGTTCAAGGAACACTGCTTTTATGAAACAATTCACTGTGACCAGAGAGAACCTTCCCAGGTGCCACCACTGGGTGCACTAACATATATCTCCCTATTAGTGACCTTCTTTGCTAAGACCAAACCTGAATCACAACTTAAAGAACTGACAAGTTTCTCTGTAAAGAAAAGGAACCTTAACATTTTATAAATTATTAAGGGCCCACGAGGGAAGGAGAGAAAAAAATGAGGAGCTCATACCGAGGGCTCAAGTTGAAAGGAAATATTTTGAAAATGACGATGGTAACATATGTATAAATGAGCTTGACACAGTGGATGTGTGTACGGATTGTGATGAGCGCTTTAAGAGCCCCAATAAACTGATTAAGACAAATCAAAAGGGCAACAAGCAGGAATTCACTCATAAAGGACTCTTCTCTCTGAATATTTAATTATTCTAGAATCTGTTCTTTCTACAGACTTGATGGAATAAAAGTATTATTTTTAATGAATCCATTTCATTTAGACTTTATATGCAATTATGGCTTATTTTTCACTAGTATGCTCAGACCTGAAGCTGCTTATGTATGGCTCAGTATTCATTCTGATTTCTTCTTGATCCCTGAATTATTTACAAGGGGCTATACATCTCTGTATGCATATTAATTTATTTTTCTTGTAATATTCAGTGTTCAAAATTGAAGATGAAAGAAACTACAGGTGCTATTTGAAAGAGAAAGAATTAAAAGCTATATAGCTCACAGAAATTCTGGGTAAAATTCTAGTTTACTGAAATAATTCTCTAGAGACACATGAAGTATTGGCACCAGCATGGGTGGGTACTGAATCAGTTTAAAAATGAATTTTTTTCACATTAAAAAGCTACATTAGTTGTTGGCTCAGTAGCACATCACATTTACCATGATCGATAGCAGCAAAATGGATATTCCCTCCCCTCCCCTGTAACTAGGTTATCAATCTAAGTCTTATCTAAGGGCATATCCTTAGGAGAATTTAAAAAACATGCTTTCTTAAAATGACAAATGATTGGGCGGGGACAAAATGGGAGGCTGAAAAGATGATGGCATAAGTATATACATTCAATAATAAAATTTATAAACACAATAAATCTTATATTCATTTGCATGTTTACAGTTCTCAAGCCACTCCTGGTTTTCTATTGATTTTCCCAAACATGAGGATTCACGTTTTGAAATACTAGGTGGTGACTCACAAGCAACTTACCAATGTGTCATGATCATTAGCTCTTCTTCAGCTTCTGCCACAATCCCTGCTTGTCCATTTTCAGAACTGTTGCATCGCGCTTTTGAAATTACACTTGAATAAGTGACAAAAAGCAAGGCCACAAATATTGTACATGAAAGCTTTACTGCATGGATCAGTTTCTTAAGAGGGCTAAATTATTTTTATATTAAACTGAAATGTGACTAGCATGGCCTTCCTTATTATGTGTTTTTTATTGTGTAATGATAATGCATTGTTTTCTAATCACTCTTCATTGTCAAATAAATGAGGATACTTGTAACCTATTAAAGACCTAGAAATATGACATTTTTTCAATCGTTTTATTAGGGGCTCATACAACTCTTATCACAACCCATACATACATCCATTGTGTCAAGCACATTTGTACATTCATTGCCCTCATCATTCTCAAAACATTTGCTCTCCACTTAAGCTCCTGGCATCAGTTCCTCTTTTTTCCCCTCCCTCCCCGCTCCCCCTCCCTAATGAGCCCTTGATAATTTATAAATTATTACTTTGTCATATCTTGCCCTGTCCGACATTTTGTGAGTGTTGTTGATAGGTAGGGTCGCATCAGGTCCAACTCATATACATCTATGCTCAACAGAAAAATGCAACCCAGGTTCACTCTGTTTTCACAGTCACTCTTGGCTTGAGCTCCTTTTGCACTTGCGGGGTCAGTGCATCTCATTGAAGTCTTTCCTCCCTCTTATTGCTGACTTCTCTTTCACCAGCTAAGAGCCCCAGGGATGTGGTGGTTGCACAGTGGGCTGCAAGCCGAATGGTGGGCAGTGGGAACCAGCAGCACCTCAGTGGGAGAGACTGAGCTGTCAACTCCTGTCAACAGTTCCAGTCTCAGAGACCCACAGGGGGTCACTGGGGTCAGCACTGACTCATAGCGGTGAGTTGGGTTTGGGTTTTTATTTTGCCACGTATGATGTATGATGAACCCTTCCAGACCTGACCCTTCCTCATTTTCCCAAAGTACATGACAGGAGGTCTCCCATGTGACATTGCAAGGAACCATCCTACTGAAATTCTTCCAACCCAGATTTGTTTGTTCTCCTGGGATTCTACTCAACCTTCTTTGCCACTAGCATAAGCTGATAGATCAATTTTAAGGTGTTTTTTCTTTACTCTTATTTATTGTCTAGATTTTGCATGCTGTGAAACAATTGAAGATACCATGGCTTGGGTGAGTAGACAATGTGACATTTTTGCTTCTTCACATTTTAAAGAAGGCTTTTGGGGCATGCATTACCCAATGCTGTATGCATTTGATTTCCCAACTGCTGCTTCTATGGATATTGATTGTGGATCCAAGTAAAACAACACGTTTGATAACTTTAATCTGCTCGTTCTATGTCCTGTTGCTGCTTATTGATCCAGTGCTGAGGGGTTTTGTTTTCTCTATTTTGTGGAGGGATGCACGACGAGTGTTGATCGTCATCAGTAAATGTTTACGCTCTCTTTACTCTCTCACAAAAGTTGTGTCATATTACAGGGTGTTAATAAGTCTTCCTCTGATTCAGATGCCGCGTTCTTCTTCATAATGTCCAGAACCTCGGATTACATGTTCAACACGCAGACTGAATGGGTATGGTGAAAGAATGCAACCGTGATGAGTACATTTTCTCATTTCGAACTAGACCGTGTGTGTCCTTTTGTTCTCGCGCTGAAAGACTGCTCCTTTGCCTGTAAGCAAGTTTTTCACAAAAACAATTAAATGGACCAGAATTCCTATTCCTTTTAACGTTATGCATAATTTCTTGGGAGACACAAAACTGAATGGATTTTTTATATTTAATGAAACACAGGGAAATACCATCTTGTTTTCTCTCCTTATTGTCAAAGTCCATGTGACATCAGCAACCATCCCCTCCTTCCATGTCCACCTCTGATTCCACCTGGGATTTCTGCCATGTCTTTCCCAATGCATGTCTGCAGCCATTTTCCAACAGTATCTTGAACAACATTTTAGTTGTGTGGAAGATTAATGACATTGCTAAAATCGGATTACATGTGCATCTCTTTATAAGGTCAGTTGCAGTTGTGAGATTCAGCCAGTTTGGTAGAATTGATTCCTAATTTTCTGTGGAGTTTAGCAAACCAGTTGTCCAAGTGGCACTTTTAATCAGGGTTCTCTTGAAGGTGGGCAGCTGGGCAGCTGCCCCATATGGAAATCACAAATGTACAGTCCTTACTTTTCGTAATGCTCATCAGTGTAACAACATATCCTACATACCTGTAATGATGTTCTTTCCATCCCCGGGTATAAAAAATTATATGGAGCTATGTAATATTTATTCATTTCATAAAACTCGTTATATTTTGGATGAAGTACTACATTTTTATTCCCTTGCATTTGTTGCTTCAGTAAACAAACATATAACATATAGAGAAAGAGTGATAAACAACCAGAGGGTGACACATTGTCATTCATTTCAGCTTCAAGTTACACCCCAAGTTCACACGAGATATCATGAGTGAATTTGCAAATTGTTCAATAAGTTAAAAATATTGTCAGAACAATTGCTGTAAGTTTAGCAGAAGAACAAAGAGGTTTTTTAAAGAGGTTCAGAGAAGAAAATAATATATTCAGGGAAGTCACCTGCTTTATAATGTATCCAACACCATACATCAAACACAAAATGACTATTGTCTACTTGGCCTACCTCTAAAGGATTGAGAGCTCACTCCTACAGAGGAAAGATACTTAAGGAAAATTCACACAAATAATGCTCAGATAAAAGTGAAAAACATTGCAAGCGAGGACACCAATCAAGAAGCAATATGGAAAAAGCTTAAATAACAGTTTTATTGTTTTTTGGTCATGTATTATTTAATAGTCACCACTTGTCTGTCAATGTGTCATACGGTGGTGGCTTGTGTGTTTCTGTGATGCTGGAGGCTATGTCACTGATGTTTCAAATGCCAGCACAGCCACCTAGAATAAACAGGCCATCAGTTTCTCAGATGTAAATTCAGGATGAAGCTGAACAAAATTAGAACAAACAGACAAAGAGCTAAAATATGACCTTGAGTCTATACCACTCAAGTTTTCCAAACCATCTCAACAGATTTGATGCTTTGAACAATAATGACAGAGCTGATCAGCTGTGGGAGGACATCAAGAACATCATTCATGAAGAAAGCGAAGGGTCATTAAAAAGACAGGTAAGAAAAAAAAGGTCAAAGTCAATGTCAGAAGACACTTCAAACTTTCTTTTAATTGTTGAGTAGCTCCAGCAAATGGAAAAAAGGATGAAGTCAAAAGGCTAAAAAGAGTATTTTAAAGGGCAGCTTGAAAAGACCAAGTCTAATATTAGAATGAAATGTACAGTTAGAAACCAAAGAGGAAGAGCACTCTCAACATATCTCAAACTGAAAAAGTCAAGAAGAAAGCCAATCTTTGAGTTGCAATATTGAAAGATTCTATGGACAAAATATTAATAATGTAGGAAGCAACAAAAGGAGATGGAAAGAATGCACAATCACTGCACCAAAAAGAACTAGTTGGCATTCCACAAGTCCAACAGGTAGCATATGAGCAAGAACATATGCTGGTGTTCATAGGAGAATTGGTGCTCATAGAAGAAATGATTCATAGCAAGAAAGGGTGCTCATAGAAGAATTTCAAGCTGTACTGAAAGCATTAGCCTAAAATATAAAACCAGGCCCTCAGAATTGATGGAATACCAGCTGAAATGTTCAAACAAGCTGACGAAGCATCGGAAGCACTTACTCATCTATCCCAGGAAATTTGGAAGAGAGCTACTTGGCCAAGTGACTGGAAGAGATCCATATTGGTACCCATTCCAAAGAAAGGCGACCCAACAGGATGCTCCAATTAAAGGACAGTATCACTGTTATCACATGCAAGGACAATGTTGCTGATGATCATCCAACAGCAAGTGGAGCAGTACAGTAACAGGATGCTGCCAGAGGTTCAGCCCAGAGCCAAAAGAGGACATGAAGAGCAGATATCATTGCTGATCTCAGATGGATTTTGTCTCAAAGCAGAAAGATGTTTGCTTGTGTTTTATGGACTAGATGCAAAAGCATTTGACTGTGTGGATCAAAACGAACTATGGATAACTTTGAGAATAATGAAAATTCCAGAACATTTCATTGTGTTCCTGCAGAACTTGTACATGAATCAAGGGACAGTGTGAGAACAGAATAAAAAATATTGCATGCTTTAAAATCAGGAGAGTTGTGTGACAGGTTTGTATTTTCTCACTATTCTTATTCATGTATGCTGAGCAAATATGCTGAGCAAATATTCAGAGAAGCTTGCTTATAAAAAGGCTGTGGCATCCAGATTGGAGAAAAGCTTATTAATAACCTGTGCTATGCATGTGACACAATCTTGCTGGCTGAAAATGAGGAGGACTTGAAGCACTTGCTGATGAAGGTAAAGGATTGCAGCCTTCAGTATGGATTACAGCTCCATGTAGGGACGAGCACAATCCTCAGAGCACAGCAGTAGGTAACATCATGGTAAATGAAGAAAGCATCGAAGTTGTCAAGAATTATTATCTTGCTTAGATACACAATCAGTATTCCTGGAAGCAGAAAAGAGATCAAATGACATGTTGCATTAGGTAAATCCGCTACATAAGACCTCTGTGGAGGATTGAAAGGCAGAGATGTGCCTTTGAAGAATAAGCCGTGGGTTTTTTAGTTGCCTCCTACTGCTGTGAAAGTTGTACATTGACTAAGGAAGACCAGAGAAGAATCGAGGCATTTGAATTGTGGTGCCAGAGAAGAGTATTGAAAATACCACGGACTGCAAAAAGGACAAACAGGTCGTAATGGAAGAAGTTAAGGCCAGAGTGCTCGGCGGAGGCAAGGATGGTGAGACTTCTTCTTACATAGTTTGAACATGTTGTCAGGAGAGAGCAATCCCTGAAGAAGGACATCATGCCTGGTAACATGGAGGGACCGCAAATCTCAGATAGATTGACACAGTGGCTTCCACAATGGCCTCAGGCAGAAAGCAATTGTGCCCATGGCGCAGGACTGGGCAAGGTTCTTCTCTGCTGCACAAAGGATTTCTATCGGTCAGAACCGATTTGAAGGCACCTAACAATAGTGAATTGTACTTTTTATTAATATCTTAAAAGTCTTTCTTGTAGCATAGTCTTGTGTACTTATTGTTCATTTAATTTAATTATTAGCGGTCGAAAATCATAAACTACTCTTTATGCTTAAAGTGATCATCAGGGTAGGGAACTGGTTGTTAAATTATTTGAATCCCACCATTGGTCAGTTGATATGTTAGGGTGAATTCTCTAGAGGAGCAAAACTAGTGACACTTGTATGTAGACAAATATGTATATCAAGAAATGGTTCACAGAATTGTAGAAATGGATAATTCCAGTCCAGTTCAAGTCTGTGGGCCAAATGTAAACTGGAAGTCTGTCCTGATTCCTATAACTTTAGGGACTGATGAACAGGAACCAGGAAGACCAAGTAAGATGACCACAGGCAGGTGAACTAGATCGTGGATTATCCTTTGGGGGTGGAAAACCAAAACCTAAATCAGAATAAATACCAATTCTGACATCCTGAGTGAGGTTTGCCAAGTAAAAAAGGTTAAGTACAACATGAGTCCACTGAGGTAAGTTCAAGCTGCAGAACGGGCACAAGGGAAAAGGCACACAACACACAATTCCTGGGCTGAGGACCAAATATTCTGGCATTAGCCAGACCCAACCCAATGACTCATACTTCATCAAAAACAGATGCAGATAGCACCTGTGCTGAGAGGCATCTTTCCCCCACCCCCCTCGCATATGCCTTTAAGGACCACAGAGAGGTGGGGGAAGAAAAACTAGGGCAATAAGGGGTCAGCGCACTAACCCACACAAGGGGAGGGTATTGTTTATATCTCCACAGGAAAGTGGAGTGACAGTAGACTCCATTCCAGTGTGCCAATCCTTGAGGGTGATGTTCCTACTCAGGGCAGCTCATTCTCAGAGATGACTGCAGGGCCAGCCTCAGCTCAAAACAGGACATCCTCTCCCTAGAAGACAGCACTGCAGAGAATGGCCCTGCAGATACAGTTCAGGGAGAGCGGCCAGTCCGACCCGCACACATGGGGGCAAATTAAGAGGGAAGTGCAACACACCAGTGATGGGAGCAAAGCCATAAAGTCTCCGGAGTACCCTGATTATAAGGTTCTGACTTGGGGGCAGCACTTCGTATCCCATCTAAACTGGTTGGGGGATTACTCACAAGGGGGACACACTGAATGTCTAAAGGCACAAATGGGGGGTGGAGGGGCCCTAGACTACTCAATCCCTGACTGCAAGAAGAGCAATGGGGATATTTAGGATGTTCACCTTTCAGACATGAATTCTAAAGACTAAAAGAGTATGTAAGTTGCTGGGCAAGTGGGACCAGGATATGCAGCTCTGGAAGAAAGGGGGACTGGATTGATGGTTAAAACATGTCCTTCTTACTAGTTAACAGGGAGATAGTCTTCTGCTCTATGTCAGGAGCCCTGTAAGTCTTGTGACTATCTATGTTTATCTATCTATCTATCTATCTATCTATCTATCTATCTATCTATCTATTTTTTTGGTGTTTATCTATACAAGATAGGCAGGATAGACAATCTTACAGAGACAGCACTAGTCCAATAGTTCTGGGGGCCATTGGAGGGCAGGGGGTTGGAGGTGAGCAGGGAGCCAACAATGATGGGTATAGGGGAACAGTAAGTGCTCTAAAATTGATGGCGTGGAGGATGTAGCTTTTCGGGTCATGTTTAATCAATCTAACTGTATCTGAGAGGAATTACTGAGAGGTCAACAACAGGCAAACATAGTAGTAGGGTTGGAGGAAAGAGACAGAAAAAAATATACATATACACATAAACATATGTGTTTTTGTTTATGTATGAATATATATGCAAATGCAACAAAGAAGTGGATGGACTTTGGGCGTCTACTTAAACTTTACCTTACTTCAAGAACGGTTTGTTCTAATAATGTGGCCTTTTATGTTACCCACCTTCCTGATTGATCACTGAAGACAAAATGGTTGCATAAGCAAATATTCTGAATAAAGCTGATGGTCCCTGGCTATTAAAAGGTATAACTTCTGGGGTGTTAAAGGCTTGTAGTTAAACAAGTGGCCATCTAGCAGGGAAACAACAAAGTTCATATGGAAGAAGCACACCAGTCTTTGTGATCATGAGATATCCATGGGAAGAGATATCAGAAGTGTGTTAGTCTGGGTAGACTAGGAAAAGAAATTCATAGACACACATTTATGTATAAAAAAGAGTTTTACATACAAGAACAATTGAATATTGAGAAAATATCCCAACCCAGTCCAGATCAAGTCCATAAGTCTGATATTAGCGCATATATCCAATACTAGTCCATAAATCCCTCTTCAGACTCACACAGCCACATGTAATGATGCAAAAGGAAGTCATCAAGCTGTGACCTGATGGACAGGCTAAACTCCACCTCTTCACTCTAAGTCTCAAATTGACAACAGATTATATAACTACCACAGACCACCCCTTGTCAATTTGACACTTTCACACAACTCTTTAGTCGTATATAATTTTCAAACAAACAATAATAAAATCATATATGTAATGGACAGGATAAAACTAAAATGCATACAACTCAATATGTGCCACCCTCATGTAAACATAACATTCTATAAGTGAACAGAACAAAAATATCTTATGCCTAACAATTGCAGTTAAGTATCACCTATACCTTAATCCTATAATCCTATGACTATATTCCCCTACCTATGAAAGCTTGTAAACCAGCCACTTCATGCATTTATCCACCCCATTTTGGGTATCCAATTCTATGCTGCCTATGTACATCAACCCAGTGCTCAGAGGAGACAATCCTATTCTTTGATGTGAAGAATCCTCCTTCCAGTTGGAACCTTGTGAAGTCAGCATCCATAAGTAAAGTCAAGTCAGGACAGGCCATCCATAAAATCAGCAGCAATATGCACCAATTCACAGGCTCAAACATCTTCCCTTCATCTAGTTGAGTTCTGGTCAACTCAACGTGGGCTGCCTCACTTAACTTCACCAGAGTTCCCATAGGCTGTCTTGCATTTAGACCAGTGATTCTCAACCTTCCTAATGCTGTGACCCTTTAATACAGTTCCTCATGTTGTGGTGACCCCTCCAAGCATAACATTATTTTGTTGCTACTTCATCACTGTCATTTTGCTACTGTTATGAATCAGGCAACCCCTGTCAAAGGGTCATGTTAGACTTGTGTATGCTCATTTGTATATTCAAGATCATCCGGTACATGAAAGTCAAGATAGATAACCCATCAGAAACAGTAACAGGAGTAATGGTTGCCTGGTGGGATGGGTAGAGAGGGGTAGGTGAAGGGGGGATAGGGAACCGATGGCATGGATGACAGTATTGACGACCCCACTCGATGGCACTGAACTTGATGGCATTGTATGTGAATGGATATATTGGAGACATGGCAAAAATTACAATGAAAGATGTGGCAAAAAATATTATAGGGAAAATAATAATAATAAGGGTTGCTGGGGCATCAGGGGGTGATGGGAGAGAACAAAGGTGAGTTGATATCAAGGAGTTCAAGAAAAAAGAAAACGTTTGGAAACTGACTGTGGTAGCAGTTGTACAATACTGCTTGATGTGATTGAACTATCGGATGTTATGATATCTGTAAGAGCTTCCAATAAAATGATTCAAAATTTTAAAAAAAGGAACATGCAGAAAACAAAGCCCCCCCAGAGTTCTTCAAACTCGATGCAGGATCCAATTCTAGTAGTAGAAGCCAGCTAACTTCCACACCCAAGTAGGGAGTGGGGTCACAGCCAAGTAGGGTCACACCCTGAATGAAAGCTTCCTCAGTAGTATCAAGGCTGTGATCAGATTAAGGAGGCCTATTTCCCCACAACTGCCTGGCTGTTGCACAGAAGATCCCACCATAGAGCTGACCACACTAGGTTTGATAATATCATGAGAGAATCCTAGCTTTCCCAAGTTGACATAAAACCTAACTATAACAGTCGCGATACCACCAGAAGAATGAACAAATATGTCATCAATGAATGACAACCAAAATGCTTCTTAAAAGCATTTTGTAGTGAGGTCTTAAAAGCATAGTGTAGTGAGGTCTTAAGAAATGAAAAAAAGAAAAGACCTATTGGTGTACAAAGAGCCCTGGTATTGTAATGGTTACATGTGGTATTGGGATCTGTATGATCGCCAGTTTGAAAAACCACCAGCAACTCCATGGGACAAAGACTGGGCTTTCTACTCCTGTAAACAGCTCCAGTCTCAGAAACCCACTGGGGAGTGCTATGAGGCTATAAGTCATCAGTCAACATTGACTCCATGGCAGTATGCTTTTTGGGTTTTTTGGTTGATCTAAAGGAGAAGCTGAAGTGCTATGCCATTTTGATTGATTTGCATATTCAGCAGGAACAAGATTCAATGACTGATTACCTTGGACCAGATAAAGACTATATGGAAGAGAAAACCACATTAGCAAAGTAAGCTGTAACAGGACACAGTTGATCTCATCTAGGACATGCAGGAATGTGTGCCCCTCAAGTTAGGCAGGGGAGGAGGGAGAAAGGGGTGAATACTTGAAGACCCACTGAATGACTCAAAGGACAAAGATTTACGATTTCTATGTTAGCCCCTTTTCTGTGTCCCTGAGATTGACATGCATCTATTGCATCAAGCTTCTCTGGAAATTGGAAGACAGTTTTCCATTAAGCCAAAACTGTTGATGGTTGGCCCTAGGAATGGCTGTAGCTTCCACTCCCACCAGCACTTTGACTTTCCTTTGGGGGGAAAAAATGCAACCTCATTAAATTCTTAGCATTCATACCTTTTGGATGTGTCATATTTCTCTTTCCAGGACCTTGACTGGTGCACCATCTACCATTCCTTTACGACTATTCTCTACTCAACTTCCTTCAACTCCAGAGACCTCAGCAATAAGAGTGAGATACCATAGAAAGACGTATGGAAGTTCAGGGCACACACATCCATACACAGAGGGTACTGAGTGTAAGCAGAACACTCTCCCCACTTTAGATACCCCTCAGGGTCTGGGAAAATGGCTAATATTCAATCAATTTTGGAGTATTGACTACTAAATAGGTCTATAGTTTTCCTATGGAGTTGCACAATTTAATTACTAAATGAAATCATTATTTAGTGATTCTAAATAAACATATGGCATTTGATTGGCCAAAGACAAATGCACAATTGGAAAAAAATTTGCCCATCACTTGGGAAGAGCTAACAAAGAGTGCATCAGTTTGAGGAGACAAATAAAATACATAAAGTTGCTTCACGGTTAAATTCATAACTTACATTTGTCTAATTTGCCAACTATATAATGAAACAAAATGTCGATTGGTAGGATAAGCACCACAATCTAAATAATTGTGGTAGCGGGAGAGGAGAGGAAAATAACGAGCTAGTTGACAAAGGTAATTCAATATTTTATTTTTATCTGCTTTCTATATTTTATCAAAGAAAAACATAAAGTAGCCATGTTAATCTTTCTTAGAAACTATGGATGGCAGATTCATAAATTTTTATTATAATTTTCTTGGTCTTTTTTTCTTTAAACTGGAACGCATCCTGTTAATCAAGCAGTCTTTATCTTCACAAAGCTTATTTTTGTCTAACCACAAAGACAAGATGAATTATACTGCTAGTCTCAAAAACGGTCCTACTGAAATTGGTTACTTCTTAGTTTACAATCTGCTTCGAAACTTCAAGCATTCTTACAAAGGAAGGAATGCAAAATGCTTACTGCAATGATATCAATGCTAATGGGGAACTAAATGACTTTGTTAGATACAGCTCATTTTGCAGTTATAATTAGGGGCAGTCAGACATGGGATCGTAACTCAAGAACTTAATGGGAATCCCTGAAGCAGAACTATCGCGCTGACAAGTAAATCTGTAAGAACAAGACATAACACACCCCCAACAAGGATTTTCACTAAAATGACTTACTAAATTTAGAAGTTGACACATATCAGTTTTATGGCTATTGTTGAGAAAGGGATTTTCTTTAGTTCACAAGCCACTCTAACCTCTTAAATCAACAGTAAATTGATGTTTTCCAACCTCATTGACAAATTCATGGAAGCATTTTTGGCTTTTGATAAGGTAGTACTAAAGTGTAGCCTAAATTGAACTGAGCCACCACCTCACCAAGTCCAGCTACATGAACAACTTTAAGTAGTAACAACAAAATCTGACATCTCATTACACATACACCCCAAACAAATAGCTTAACAAAAGTCATCCAAATGAAATAATAACAAAATCTATTGATGACGAACCAAAAGAGAAATTACCTTTTATAACAAAGAGTAAGATTTTTTAAATGTTAGACCCACTGCCATCGAGCTGACTCTGACTCATCTACACCCTCTGTGACTGCTCCGGTGGGATTCCAGAACTGTAAATCTTTATGGGAGAAGCAGCATCCAGATCCCTGGGAGGAGCTCATGGTTTTGAACCACCAACCTTGTGACTAGCAGCACATGGCTTACCTCACTCGGGCACCTGGGTTCCTTCTCTAAAGATGTTCTGGGCCCAATGCGAAGTCCCCTCCGTAGTATGGCACCTACCCCCCAAATGCCATTCTGTCTCTGCCAGTTGCAGCCCACCATGACACTCTCCCTCTGACCTGCTCCCCTGCTTTCCCCAAACCTCACTCTCCACACCGACCTTGCCTTTCCGAGAGCGTTGCATGCAATTTCTACTCTAGAGAAATAGATAAACAATGAAACGCCAGCTATTAGCAGGTTCTATAAGGGATTTTTCTTAGAGACCTTGAGATCTTGGGTGAAAAAACACAGGATTGCTTGGTTTTACCACATAAAAATAAAAGTGTATCTGTGCAATAGGAATTTCAGTAAACAGCTTTGATTTAAGTGTAAGAACATCCCAAAGAAATGTGTTGACCTCTTCATAAGAAGAATATATTTGCTGTTCATTTAACATTCAAATCTAACAGCTGTCATGTATTTTATCTTTCAAACCTGGAAGGGAAAAAATGGAAACATGTTGGTTTCATTACCTTTGTCTTTGTCACATGGATAAAGTACCGAAATGTAAGTCTTACTCTTGGTTCTTTACCTTCGTGTGCTCATTGCGATGGGATGAGTTCCAATTTGTGCAGCACCCTCTCTTCATATGGATTAGCTTCCTAAGGTTTGTGGACATTCCCCTCCTTTAATTCATATTTGCTTCTTGGGATAAGACCCTGGAAGTCCATCTTGGAGAATACGTCCTCCTTTGAATGCTCATTCACATTCACAGAATAGTGTAAGGATTATTATTCAGATTGCCCCAATATTTAAAGAAGAGGCTATCATAATGATCTTTTCAGCCAAATCCTGCATTACTAGCATTAAGATCACCTTAGAAACCAAGAGAAAAAACACAGGAAGATGAAGGAATTCAATGTCTAAGATGCCAGGAAACGGCACACAGCATCCCTGATATGGTATGGAATGTCTTCAAGATTCAGTTGCTATGCTGAATTAGATCTATGGTCCAAATGCCCCCTTAATCCTCATTGAAAAACGAAAAGACTTTGTTAATTACTTAATAGCTAAGGGTTTCAAAGCAATTGACCTAAAGCTCCTTGCTTCAGTGTCTCTTGTGCTTGGACCAAATTACGAAAACTGTAAAAGGTACGGACTCAGGACAAATTGGCTGTTGTTACAATGCCATTACCAGTTTCACAGGCCATGTGCACTATTCATGAATGTGGGGGAAACACATCTGGGGGCAATAGCACAACACATTTGATTTTACAAGTTCAGAATACAAAGATTGAGTGAAACCCCAGTGTGTTTTAACTTCACTGGCTAATGCTAAGTGAGCTGAGGGTCATGGATTTTCTGAAAAAGAACCGGTGGGCTCATGCCCACAGAAGTCATTCGTGCAACACTAGAGCATCATGTTTGATAAAACAGGTGAATAGACTTCTAAAAACTCTCCAGCAGTGGTTGCCAACCTGTGGGTCACGACCCCTTTGGGGTTCAAATGACCCTTTCACAGGGGTCGCCAAAGACCATCGGAAAACACATAACTATTTCACAATATAGAATTACATATTGTTTTGTGATTAATCATTATTCTTTAATTATGTTCAATTTTTAACAATGAAAATACATATCAGATATTTACATGACAATTCATAACAGTAGCAAAATTACATTTATGAAGTATCAATGAAAATAATTGTATGGTTGGGGGTCACCAAAACATGATGAACTGTATGAAAGGGTCATGGCATTAGGAAGGTTGAGGACCACTGCTCTAAATTGACAAGAGCACAATCCTGAGTTTACGATGCTGGTTTACAGGATCGAATGTATCCTTTAAACCAGAAGCCAATATGTAATTCCATCTTCTCTATATGAGTCCAAGTATGACAAGACTTTTTATTTCTTATGATAGCTCCTTTTACCCCATTTGCAGACTGTGTATTACTGTTCCTGTCACCTTGACTTCGGTGAACTTACAGATACTAGATCCCAATCGAGTGATGTTTCTTAGAAAACACCATGATGGCCTAAGTGATTTGCATGCTGATCGTTTCGTTTCTTCATAATTAAAAACCAACATCCAGAGAAGGAGTCATGTTGCTAGTTAGTAGAACCGACCATTACAACCAAGGGCAAATGGACTGCTATGGAAGAGATGTAAGGAACACTGCTGGGAACCCAGAGAATCCATAGTATACCATTCTCCGAGAGTTAGAGTGAATCCGACACTGAAGAAGCTCAGTAAAGACAATACTACTGAGGACTCAGAGCCTGCAGGAAAGAAGTCCTGCACCACCCAACAGGTAAGAAACAACCTTCATCTGACTTAGGAGAGACTAAAGGGCACGTGGAATGAATGCTGATAGAGCACAGATGCGACTTCTTAAGAGGACCTCGTCATCAGTTTAAAATAGGGGGTGGCAGTGGTTTGTGTCGCTGCAGTGATGATTTATAGTAATCATAGTTCCATTAAGCCTCATATTTCCTCTTACATGAACAAGACGTTAACATATTTAGTGTGTGATTGGAATATGACCAAATTGGAGCATAAGTGCTGTGCTGGGATAAACATTGGACTGCTAACCAAAAGGTCTGTGGTTCAAACCCACCTGCCTCTCAGCAGTAGACAAGTGACACTGTCACCTCCAGGGTCACTAAGAGTCAGAATGGATCAAAGTCAGTGGGGAGGTTAGGAGGATAACCAAATTTGCATTACATTGCAATGACGCAGCAATGGGTGTGACTTTGTATGCCCCCTGTATTGGAGATGTAAACTTTAATCTGCATCATCGGATGCGTTCATTCATGTAATAAGAATAAGAATGAAGGGAGCATACATGAGTTACGATAGATAGCTATTTGCTCTCCTGATTTACTCTTCTTGCTAGTCCTACATGTTGTTACGTTGTTGGGTGCTCTCAAATAGGTTCCCACTCAGAGCAAGCAAATGAAACCGCACTGGGTCTTGTGCCAGCCTCACAGCTGCTGCGATTTACATGCGAGCTC
>NW_022103905.1:4952812-4987115 GCF_000313985.2 Echinops telfairi
AAGATATGCAAGAACCCCAAAGAAAGTATTTAAAAGAAATAAAAATAAAAATAGTGTATTTTCTATTCCTTTGCTTCTTATTACTAAACAAGAACTTTTCTCATATATAAAAGAGATAGTGCTGTATTTATCATCAAGTCCCCTAAATTCAATTTTCAAAATATATCCAGGATATGATCCTGTCTTACCACCTACACCATTATAAGAAACCCCCAAAGCCCCTGTGATCTCTTGTTTGATTTATTGTTCTAATGACTTCCTAACTGGTTTCCCGATGTTATTCATGCCTCCCTACCGTCTATTCTTCACACGGAAGCCAGAAAGATTCTTTTAAAACATAAGTCAAATCATGCCACTAGTTTACACCAAATCTTGTCATCATTCTCCATCTGACTTTCAATGAAATCTTAACTCCTCACTGTGGCTCAGAAGGTGCTACATGATTTTGTCTCGCCTGCTTCTCCGACTTCAATTCTCCCCACTCTCACTTCATCCATTTGTCTACTTAGGCCACTACAGTTTTCACTCCTTCACAATTCTGGGAACACTCGCACTTTTATACTTCGGGCTCTCCAGCCGGAACGCTCTTTCTCAGACACCCCAAAGCCCAGGCCCGCACTTAGTTCAGTTTTGTCTTTGAAAATAAAAATAATAATCTTCTCCGAGAATTAGTAATGTGGCAGTACTTAAAATGGTAGTGACTTGTTCTATTCTTTCACCACTCATTCTTATTTTTCTCAGTTCAGACTCCAAAAGCATATTATGCATTTGTCCATCATGCAGTATACACCTTTAGAAGTAAAACACAAACAAATTTTGACCAGTAATTTTCCCTGCTATATACCCATTTTACAGAGTAATTCCTAGCACAAAATTTGATCTTTGATATCTCCAACTCTTTGATAGCTACAGATCTTAAGTTAATCATCTTTTGTTATAAGCAGGCTTACTTGTTTACTCTCAGTGTGTTACACTAATATTATCATTTCCTGAGTGTGCTATGAGGGGCAAAATGTCCAAAGAACTTGACTATAGAGGATCAAATAGATAAGAAATGGGAACTAGCCTCATGCAAAATACTCTTATGGAAGTCACACAAAACCTATTGAAACATGGGCATAAGTAAACACAATCTAGAACAAACACATTGTGTCAATATAAGTTTAATTTGCAAATTAATATCTCTGATCAGAAGAATGCTCTAGGCATTTGATCGGATAACAAAAAACATACCATGGAAGGATATCACAAAGCTTTGGAATGGGAGAAAACTTGGCACATAATATTAATATCAAAATGGAAAAGCCCTATCAGATAATGAACCTCTTAATGCACACTGAGTGGTCAGTGAACAAGACCTGCAAACAAGGCTAGATGTTTCCGAATATATGTCCATCTCCCGATGTGGACACGTACACATTGGGCCTTTACTGTAAAGATACTAAAGCCACTATGGACAGATATTTATTTGAAGATGCAGGTTTACAATCAGACTGGCACCTTTTCCAAAGGTAAACTCTGGCTCTGGAAGGGAACCAGATAAGCATGTCCAGCATTATGGAAGATAATGTGAGGACAGATTCTAGGTAAGATTATTTCGTAAAGGCATGTAGATAAATCGCTTCCAAGAAAATCAATTCTATAGAGTGAAGGATTGTTCGGACAGCTTGATTCTTTAAAAAAAAATGTTCTTAGCGCATTCATTTGCGGTAGCACGACAATCCTTTCTACCAGGGGACGATTGCTCCTAGTCTGAAGTCTCCACGGGGTAACATTAAAATGTGGTGGCATCAGCTACCGCTATCAGCATTTGCTTTCCCTTCTGCTAAATCCAGCAGGAGAATTTGACCCAAATAAGGCATTAAAATGATGGGAACAGAGAGAGAAACAGATCATGGGCGTCTAGGCGAGATTCTCGGGCATGAGAATGCTTACATAATCCTGCACGTCACCTCGGCTACTCTGCGTCTGCGATTTTCCCTGAACAAGGCGGAGCTCTGCGGCACTAAGTCACAGTATAATCAGGAACAGCCTGTTTGCGTCGGAGGCACACCACACCATCAGCTTCAAAAGGCAACCCCAAATTTTTCTTTTAATGTGAAAGCAGTGTGTTCGCTTTGTGAAATATATTCTCTTTATGTTTTTAATAATAATTATCCATATTAGCTGGAACCCTGGTGGGGTAGTATGTTCTGCGTTGGTGTCATAACTGCAAGATGTACAGTCTGAAGTCGCCATTCCTTCCACGGGATGACACATGAAGATTTAGAGTGTCTGAAACGCACGGGGGCTGTTTTAACCCATCTTATAGGGTGGCAATGAGGGGAAATTCACTCTAGGGAAATGAGTTTTATAAATATTACGTGGAGTAAGTTTTATAAGTATGTAGCACCTTGGCAAGTGATTTCTCATGAATTTTCAGCATGAAATGAAACATAGATGATACAGACATTAATCTACCAAGTAAACAATAAGCATATAATGTTGCCCACATATTTCATTTTATCACAGTCCATACAAATTACCCATTGTCAAGGAAATACTGACATGTGGACCATAATAAAAGGATAGACACCTCTATGCAATTGTGAAGAGAGTCTTGTTGAGGTAGTTGCTATAGTTGTGATGGATTTAATATCATGAAAATCCCCATGAAATTATTTTAAGTCATATAGCAGCCAGTCACCAGATTGTTTTTATTATTGCATACTTTTGATACTTAAAGCCCCAATAAATTGATTAATTTTTAAAAAAACAACACAAAACCAAACCCAATAGAATCTGATTTTAACTATTCATTTAGTTTGAAGATTTTTGTTCTGACTTGCTTTCAAGAAGCATTTAATATTAATTTTTCTTCTCTCTTAAAATCACAGACATTTTAATAATGTCCATTTGAAAAACATCTACAAGTCACAGATTTCTAAGTGAGTTATAACGGGAATTAGGCAGGATGAGTTCAGCTGAGACATCCCTCTCCCTTTCTTTTCTAAAATTCGGAGCACTTATTCCTGTTGATTAGCTCCATTATTGTAGAAGGCTGAAGATCATCCCCATGTGATTTTTAGGACCATAGCTTTAACCAAAGGAATAAGTTTCTTATGTGTAGCTTCTTTCTCAAAATTGTGTTTGAGGGACTTGTTTATGGGACTACGTACACCAGCATTTAGTTCAACGAGAACTACTTTACTGTATGAACATTCACATTTTATTTACACAGTCTTCTGATGTTGAATGTTTGGTTGTTTCTAGTTCCTTGCTATTATTTAAAAAGCTTATATGAAATCCTTACAGTGTGTTTTTGTGGGCAGATAACTTCATTTCTCTTGGGTACATGAGTATAACTGGGGACAGAGAACATTCTAGCTCTATGTCTTTATTGAGATGTCAACTATGGTAGGTTGTGCATTTGCCACGTCTAGGTGAAACTGTACTCCAGTTATACATTTCAGGTCTATGGATTTTACGGGGTGTTATGCCTTCAAACAAGAACTTTTGCAATGTGTTCCCCATTATTTTATTCAATCGCTTGAAACAGAAGCGAAACACGATAGTCTGTCATCCTTATTTATAGAATAATTTGTGATTTAAAGATTTCTTGTTACTTAATTACAATCCTTAATTTTCAAAGCAATTGTATTTGCAATCTAGAGAAAATATGATCATGAACTAGAAGCGAGGCACCCAGGGATTGGGTGGATTGACTAAACCATATAACAACTGATGTCAAGAGCACTCCGGGTCTCAGGGCAGTGGAGCTAATCATAACCGATATTTCATGGAACTGTTTGAGTAGCAGTTCCTCTGCATCATGTATATAGCATTCTCTACATAGGTTAAAATAAAAAAGACATTCCAATGATAACTTTATGTATTGTGACTTCATACAATGAAAAATACAACTTTCCTCTAGTTCCTAAATAATCCTCCCCACTCCCACTATCATGACACAAATTCAACCTTGCAAGTCTGGCTAGACCAAAGGATGTACACTGGTACAGATGGGAACTGGAAGCACAGGGAATCCAGGGTGGATGATCCCTTCAGGACCAGTGGTGTGAGTGGCGATACTGGGAGGGTAGAGGGAGAGTGGGTTGGAAAGAGGGAACCGATTACAAGGAACTATATGTGACCTCCTCCTTGGGGGACGGACAACCAAAAAGTGGGTGAAGGGAGACGTCGGACAGGGCAAGATATGACAAAATAACAATTTATAAACTATCAAGGGCTCATGAGGCAGGGTGGAGCAGGGAGGGAGGGGAAAAATGAGGACCTAATGCCGGGGGTTTAAGTGGAGAGGAAATGCTTTGAGAATGATGAGGGCAATAAATGTACAAATGTGCTTTACACATTTTATACAATTGATATGTGTATAGATTGCGATAAGATTTGTATGAGCCCCTAATTTAAAAGATTAAAAAAAAAAAAGATTTCCTAAATGTGCTTCGAATTATCAACTGCATTCACTGTCTTTGTTTGTTTAATGAGGGTGTTTGAGAGCAGAAGCGGTTTCCATTTCCACACTCATTGTTCCCGTGTCATGGATGGTTAGGAGGCAGAGAAAGGACTGGTAGAAAGTATAGAATTCACTAGAGCCAGAAAGAGTAACAGCATCCAGATGATAACGCTGCCCTCAGATCAGATGCTCAACTTCAGTGCAAACAGTTCTCCTTCACGTGATATTCTGTCTGTGGTTTCCTTTTGAGAATTTGGTTGTTTTTGTGCGCGTGAAAGTTACAGACACATTAATTTCCCTTTCAATATTTTAGACTCATTGTGTTACATAGTTGCAATTCCCTTCAGATTAACAGCCTTCTTCCCACTTCCTCCCTGAGTTCAGTTTCCATTTGTCTATTTTTCCGGTCCCTTATTAACTGCTGAATTTTGTTTGGGGGCAAATACTACCATTTTAATCTTGTATGATTGATTGTTCTAAGAAGCATATTCCACATGGGCAGATGTTATTGATCACTTTATAAGCCTGTCTATTGTTTTGCTAAAACATGATCTCCAGGAATTGGCTAAGTTTCAGATTTGAAGGGTGTCTGAGAACCATAGTCTCAGGGGTTCCACCAGTAAGTCTCAGCTATATTATGATTTTGAATTTTGTTCTACATTTTTATTCCAGCGCTGTCTAGGACCGTCTATTGTGATCCCAGATTGGAAGAGTCGGTAGCGTGAGCCTGGCACAGTCTACATTTCTGGTGTCAGGCAAGTGGAAGCTCTGCACCACATGGCCCATTAGTTCTTTTTTATCTCCTGAGTCCTCGCCTGTTGCCTTGAGTCATCGATTTTCTCTACTCTTATTTGCTTTGAACAGGAGAAAACCAATCGTTGTATCTTATATGACTCATCCTGAGCAAACTAGGATTGAGAACTTTGTCTTTATGGCCTGTGCCAGGGGTCAGCAAACTCTCCAGGAGGAGGCACCAGTACTGTTCACTATAAAGTAGAACTTATTTGACAGCCAAACACATCTTTACATACAAATGAAATCACCATTATTATGAATCATGTCCTTTATTATTTTCTTCAAATTCTTTCCTCAGTTATTATTAGTTTTGACTCATACTGTGTTTCTAGAAATTGTCCATTTCTTCCATATTTTCCAATATCTTTTGGTTCAGTTGTTCAGTATATTCGGTGATTAACCTTCTCAACTGGCTTTATCTCACCTTTCTGTTGTAAAGTTGCTTATCTCATTTCTTATAAGTGAGTTGCATCTTCTCCATCTTTTCTATTTCTAGTGGGCCAGTGGTTTGTGATTCTTGTTAATTCATTCAAAGAGCCAACGTCTAGTTTTGTTGATTCTTCCTGTCAGATTTCCTGTCTTCTATCTCATTGATTTCTGCGCTAATCTTTATCACTTCCTTTCTTCTGGGGACAGAGGGCCTCTTCCTCGCTGCTGTCTTGCCTATTGGTCAAAGTTAAGTAGGGCCAAGCTGTTGGTTTGGGCTCTTCCTCTCTTTTTGAGGAGTGAGCCATTGATATAAATAGACCATTGTCTGTTGCTTTGCTGTGTCACAAAGTTTTGTTTGATGCCAGAATTTTTTTTTATTTCACTTGAAATTTTCTATGACCTAGTGTTTTTTTCAGCAGAATACTACTCATTTTCTATGTATTTTATTTTTTACTTGTTCTACTTGTTATTGATTTTTAATTTAATTTTGTTGTGATTAGAGGAGACCATTTGTATTATTTTGATTTATTAACTGCTTCATGATCTAACATATGGTCTATTTGGAGATTATTCTGTGTGTCCTGGTGTACTGTGCTGTGGGTGGAGTCTTCTGTATATTTTTATGAGACTGTGTAGGTCTATGAGATCATTTGAATGGCTGTACTATTTAGATATTTGGTATCTTTATTATTTATAATTGTTCTGTCCTACATTGAAAGTGATGTGTTGAGTATCCCTAATATCATTAGGGAGTTGTCTATTTCTCATTGAAAATGTTTCTTTTATTCATTAGAGAACTTTCCTTAAGTGTATACATATTTATTATGTTTATCTATTCTTGTTGGGGTGACCATTTTGCTATTATATAGTGTACCCTCATTTATTTTTATGCTGACTCATAACTTAGTTTATTTTATCAGAGATTATTAATATTTTCATTCCTAGCCTATTTTTTGGTAATTATTTGAGTTTTTCTTTCATGCTTTGATTTTTAACTTTATTTTATTTTTGTGTGAAAGGTGTGTCTCTTGTAAGTTACATATTTGAGTCATGTTTTTTATACATTTTGTTTGCTCACTGTTCTTACTACTACATTTAATCTACTTTCATTCAGTGTAGTTATTGATTGGTATAAAATCAATGCGGTCATTTTCTTGATTTTTTTTCTGCCCTGATGATATTAAATAATTTAATTCAAATAATTAAAAATTGCAATAGCTCAGAGAGAAAGATAGTAAATTGCCATAGATGATTAGGCAGAACTGATAACAAGTGTCATTTTTTTCTTTTTTTAAAAATTAAGTCTTAGTAAAATATACAATTAATTACAAAGTCAGTATCATGCTCAATGGGGGTTGCTGGAAACATTCCCAATAAAATGAGGAGCAAGGTGAAATGTCTATTGTTATTAATATTACTTAACATTTTTATTAAGGGACTACTATGGGGTTATAATGCAGAGAAAGGAGAAATGTGTGAGATTACCACTACTTTCAAACATTATAATTTATACAAGAAGAATGTAATGACTCCACCTATTTTTACAAACAACATGTCAACCTATCTCATTGAAGTTCAACCTCCTTATTATGATATTTGTTTACTTTCTCTTTTACCAAATATGATTTCTTTCCCTAGGGACTGGTCTCTCCTGAGATCATGTCCAAAAACTGTGAGACTGTCTCAAAAGTGTCACTTCTAAGGAACATCTGGCTGCATTTCTTTCGAGAAAGATTTGTTTGTTTCTCTGCCAGTCCTTGGTAAATCCACTATTTGTTGTCAATACCACAATTCAAGTGCATCCATCCTTCCTTGGTCTTTCAAGTACATCCATCCTTTCTTATTAATTACTGGTTCAGCTTTCATGCATATGAGGCAACGGAAAGTTCCATGACTTGGGTCAGGCACACCTTAGTCCTCAAAGTCGATTTATGAACACATGGGTAGGGAAGAATATTAAGGAATTTAGAGTAGACCTTAAAATATATTATGTAGTAAAGTAACTAAAATATATTTTTTCATTAAAATGCAGGTGCAGGAATGGAATGCAGAAACAAATCCAAAATATACAGGTAATAGTATAAACTCCAAAAACTAACCTCACTGCTATCTAGTAGATTCTGACTCATGACAACCCTACAGGGCAGAGTATAGCTGCCTCTGAGACTGTAAATATTGCACTCACTAAAAAAAATAAATTCAGATTCATAACATGCCTGTAGGGCAGAGTAGAACAGCCTCTGTGGGTTCTTGAGTCTGTAAATCACTAGGACAATGTAAAGCCTCACTCTTCTTCCATGAAACAGCTGGAGGTTTCAAACTGCTGACCTGTTGTTAGTAGCCTAACCCATAACCCACTAAACTACTGGGGCTCTTTCAGGTTTTAGTATATGATCACAAAATTCAAAGAAGCATATTGGTTTATTCAATACACTATGCTGAAAAGGTACATGGAAAATAACACTTTCCCCAGATTAAGCTCCAAACAAGTCAAACATTAACATGCAAATAAATTAATAAAGACATTTGAAGTAGCCATGTGAAGGAATTTGTATATGACTTCGGATTGGGAAAGACCTTTCTAAGTGCAATGTAAAGCCAGAAATGGTGCAAAAACACTGGTGAATTAGGAATGCTGAAGTATTTCACATAAGCAAAGTCACCAGGACAATGAGAAGCTAAGATAAATATTAAAAAAATCCTATCAGCGAGCATTAAGTGTCTGATGTACAAAGAACTCATGTAATCATAAGGTACAGAGGAACACACAAGGGAACAGTGGCAAGGAAGGACATGTCAAGGGCTCCAAAACTTAAAGCATGTGCGATCTTAAGAATAAGATAAAATGAAAACTATTTTGCAACAGCAATTTTTTACAATTTGGGAGGAAGGGGAAAGAAGCTCCTTCATATATTACTGAGGGAAGTCCTCATTATTGGAGCATCTAACAAAATTACAAATCCCTAAGTCCCCTTTTAATCAGCTATTTTACAAGAAGATGTCATTCACATGTATTCATCCAAATGATAAATTATGTATGCTACAGATTATTCATTGAATCATTGTATGGAAGAGCAAAAGATTTAGAACTCACCAAAATTTCCATGACTCTGAAACAGACAAATAGGAGCAGAGATAGTCTAACATTGCCATGCTGTTGATAGTGAACGAAGATTTAGAACGAGCCTTCTCTGATGATATGGAATGACCTCCAAGTTTAATTTTGTAAAGAGGAGTAACAGAACATGTACATATTTGATTATAGATGTATAAGTTACTTTATGGGAAAACACTTGAGAAACAGAAAATATTTGTTGTCTATAGTAAGGAGAGAGACCCTGGTGACATGCTGGGTTAGGCAATGGGATTCTAACTACCCATCCCACAGTTTATATCTACCAATTGCTCTATAGGGAAAACATAAGTTCTGTAAAAATTTACAGTGTTACAAATTTTATAAAAGGTCACTATGGGCTGGAATTGACTAGACAACAGTAGGTTTTTTGAAGTATTGTAAAGAGAACCATTTGGATTGAGTGGGTTGGAACACATTCATTAAATATCATTATAGACAAAGGGATTCAAAAATTCATGGAAAAATTAAATTAAAAGGGAACATAATTTTCCATTAACTTTTTTAAGTGCCCTCATATGTGAAATTTACATCATGCAAATCAACAACTCAACTCATTGCCATCAAGAAAAGCTCAGCTCATCACCACCCTGTCAGACCTACTAGAACTGCCCTTGTGGGTTTCTGAGACTATACTTGGTTGATGAGTTCAAAAGGCTCATCTTCTCCCTAATATCATGCAAACAATATGTATTAAAACAATCCAGTATATGTAATATAAACAATAACAATTCATCAATTAAGAATAATCCTTTTCATAATGTGGCAAAAAATATGCATAACAAAATATTTGTGATTTCAACAGTTTTTATATACATACATAATTTGGTGGTAAAAGTTATTCTCAATCCAAAGAATAAAGCAAAAACATTCTATGAAGGGACTTTCAACTGGCAAAACCATGTCATGACCCTAGCTATATGGTCCAAGAAGCATCCATATTATAATGGCCTATTTAGCCCCAATGTCACAGGATATCTGGGCATTTGAAATCTTCTGTTTTTATAGAAGGTTTAGCTTATAAGTTTTACCTTCATTGAACTAGTGTGATTTAGAATAAAAAGACAAAAAGAATCAGTAACATATTTGATATGTTATATTAAAATGTCAATGAACTTTAAAATTTGGGTATTCATCAATTATCATTTAATTTCAGGGACCTGGTTTTGAGTGAGAGCCATGTAGCCACAGGCAGATGCATCAGATGATTTTAGCGGAGACCCCATTAGAATGATCTGAGACTCCTTTGTGGATGTTTGCCTCTGATACAAAGCAGTCTTAAGCCAGAATAGATTGATGTGCACCAGCAGAGCCAAGTAACAAATGGAACGTGTTCTCACAGTATGTCTGGCCTGAGCCTGTGTGATTAAATTCTGACTTTGATGAATCCCAGACCTTCAGGGAAGGGAAAATAAAGTCAGAAGACAGTTGGTTAATAAGAAATTACTGAATCAACACAATTCTCAGATGCAGTAGCAAAGGAGCCAACATTTAGTGAGTATACAGAGAAATATACAGTTAAGGATTATACTTTTCAAGAATTATTGTACATCTGCTCCATTTCACCCTATGGAAGTTCCAAGACAAAGGAATGAAGATCAAAGAAAATTATTAATTTGTGGTCCCATAAAAGTAAACATTGACTATATTAGACAGCAAGATTAATTTTGTGCGGTCAAAATTTTATATTGTGTTAGAACATATGCCCTTGAAATACAGAAATTGTAGGCAGATGTGTAGGTTTAAGGATTCTAAGGGTTTTCCTTTGTCATTAGATTTGAGCGTGCTTCCTTACTGTTGACTTAAGGTTGCTAGTTCAAACTTATCCAGTCTCATTATGGAAGGAAGGCTTCATCTAAAGATTACAGCCAAGGAAGCCCTGTGGAGCTCAACTCTACCTCGTATCATGTGGAGGGTTGATGTGATTCAAAATGGGCTCAGCACAACAACTTTATACTTTGCTTTTAGTTTTGTGTGGAGAGTGGTGGTGGTTATAAGTTAAACATGTGTGTTTAAGTTCTAGCATAAACATTAAATAAATATTTAAAGAATACACATAGGCATAAGATCAGCACAGAGGAAACAGAAGACTTTTAAAGGTGATTGGTTTATCCAGAAAGAAACAAGAAGAACAAAAAGAAATACAGAAAAGGTGGAGCAACGAGGGAAGAATGCAGCACAATGACAGATTTGCATCTGAATTTATTATAGGCACATGGGATAAACACTCAAATTAGGTTACAATGTAACATTACAGTACTTATAGGAGATACAGCCAACATATAAAAACAGCAAAAATTGAAAAGGTAAAATAATGGGAATATATATTGCATGCAATCACCAGACCAATAAAAACATATGCTGTTGTTAGGTGTCATGGAGCGGATTTTTTATTTATAGCAACCCCGTGTGACAGAGTAGAATTACCAGAAAAGCCTTTCTAGGCTCTAATCCTTCTGTGGGCCGAGCATCAAGCCTCTCTTCCTGGTGCCACAGTTTTACTTAGCAATCAAGCATGCTTCCCTGTTGTACCGCTGTATACTAATCACAGATACAGGACATTTGTGCTATTGGACATAAAAAGGATATGAAAAATCATGAAAGTCTCATTTATCCAAGATACTCTAAATGTGTATGCTCCTAACAGCTTAGAAGGGAAAGAGGGAGATCCCAAACCTTGAGGGGTTATTTTCTCACTCATCTGGCTGACAGAACAAAGATTACCAGGGGGAATCAGTATACATTCCATTGTTCACAGCACAATTGAGAAACTCAATCTAATTTGCATACACAGAGAGGTGCAGTTTATAGACATAGTTTTTTTCAACAAAGGCAGAAGACACATTTTCTTTTCAGAATATTTGTCAAATGTAACTGTTTACTTCAGTTTACACACATATACAAGAATGTTTCCTGACCAAAGGAAAATCAGTTTGAAACTCTCGCATGTAAAGCTCTCTAGGAAATCGTCAAACGGGTAGAGTCTAAGTAAGACACATGCCACACGTCTCAATCCTCACGGCTCAAATGAGTGCAAAGGACACCGGGAAGCATTTTAATCAGATGATGATTATGTTGAAACAATATAGACATTTAAGTTGGTGGTTAGAAAGAAAACTAAGAGTTGGATGCATATAGATAAGAAATAGCTGGAAAGTGATAATATAATGATCTATTTGAAGAAGTTAGTGAATAAAAGAAAATCAAATCCAAAGGAAATTGATGAATGAAACTAATAAAATCGTAGCAGTTATTATAAAACAACAGTACATGTTCAATAGAAAAATACTGATGGATGTTCATTGTCTGAGAATTCCAGCACAACTGCCAAGCCTCCAGTAAGACCAATGTAGAAAGAAAGAGACCGTGGAATATTCATGTCAAGAATAAACAACGTGGCGGTGCTTAATGTTTCAGACATTCAAAATATAGTAAGAGTAAGTGCTGAGAAATGTCAGCCAATAAACTTCACAAATTCTTTGAAAAGCAGCACTCACAAAAACTGGCAGAAGAAGGAATGAAAAACCCAGCCAATCTGTTTATAAAGGCACCTAAAATTGTATTGTAAAATGATCCCACAGTGGAAGCACAAGATTCAAATAGCTTCCTTTTAAATGGTTCCAAACTTTTAAAAACGAAGTAACATCAATCTTAAAAGAGCTTAGAAGATCCGAGGGTAAGTCAGAAAGTATTGCTAGTGGGATTCCAGTTTACACTTGAACTGGTTTATTCAAAAAAATGTGTTTAAACATCTCTCTGTAATCAGTGCATGACTGTAGATAAGTTGTTTCAGTAAGGCACTCGGTTTTGTCTCATTAGAGTGCATCAAAAAGAAGAAGAAGGAATAAAGGAAGGAGGGAATCAGGCAACAGGATATATTTTGTGCCTTTGAACAAAAATGATTTAGGTCAGGACAAAGTACATCTTAAACAAAATTCAAGCAGACATCTTCTCAACACACCAAGGTTTTGCTACAAATTTATGGGAATGCTATCTTACATAAAATGAATCTTTAGATTGATTAAGCATTTTCAAGGGAGGCTGGGAAGACATCAAAGCTGAGCCAAGAGTGGGAAGATCATCAGTTTCTACAAGTTGAACAAAATGTGCCTGAGTCCTCAGGGAACATTTTAGCTTCAGCAAGTTTTGACTCACTGGGTAATAAAGTCATGGCCAACTCAAACAGCTGAGTGAATTAGAAGTTTTTATTATGGAATGAGTCGTAAATGGAGACAAGTCTTGTACGGACCAATAAGAATCAGAGAGCAAGGTCCAATCAAAACAGTGGTATCCCTCAGGATTTGATGAGCTAGTTAAATCCAGGGCATAGAGGTCAGCTCAGAGGGCTATGATGACTGTCTTCAGGGTTCAATAAAGGTAATCTTCACAACTTTTTCTTGCAAAACAGGAATTTTAACCTTGCTTATAACTCATAGCTCATCTTTGAGGTCAGGAAAGTTACCAAGAGGAATTTGTTTTTATCATGACAATGCACCCACTTGTTCACTGAGGGTAGCAAGGAGTGTCTTAAAAGAATTTTATTGGGACACCTTATTTCATCCACCCTGTGTCCCTTGAGGATGCAAAAGCTGCTGGTTCCCTGTGGTTTTAAATCAAATAGCTCAGAATTCTCTGGAAGAAGGGTTGCAGAAAAACAAAGCCAACTCATTTCCATCCAGTTGATTCGGACTCAGCCACTGCCAATTTTTATGGCAACCTCATAGGTTTGCACAGAAAAGCTCCTAGATTCAAAGCAAGGGGCATGCAGGTGGGAGCCCAATGACTAACCCTGGGTGCTGACAGGAATCCTGGGAGGATGAAAAAGATGGAAATACCATTTGAGAAGTATTTGAGGCTGGAGGATGTATTGAGAAATGCCTTTTGATATACGGGATGTATTTTGTGTTAAATAAAGATTGCATAATTTTTTTCAGCAATACTTTTTGTCTTACTCCTCATCACAAAGAGGACGTATTTCCCAAATAATTTTATGGAAACAGCTCAAATTTGTTATTAAAACTGACAAAAAACACATATTTGGACTTCCCCATCTCATATCCCTGGTCAAAGATTCTACTTCTGGTTATTGTAAATTGAATTTTAAGATTTACATAGTCAGAACTATATGAGCTATTCCAGAAGTGTAAGTGCGATTTAACATTTAAAAAATTAATCAAGGCAATTTACCATGTTAACCGAAAAAAATAATAAATTATGATTTTTGACTCAACATCCCTTTATGATAGAAACTTTCAGGAAATTGTGAAAGAAAGGAGTATTTTTATTCAAAAATATCCACCTTAAAAGTGAAAAATTTATCTCACTGAAATAGGAGGTAAAACAAAGAAAATTATTATCACCATTGCCACTTCTATTATATTAGACTTAATAACAAGCCCATTAGGGTAATTGAAGAAGATATATTAATTAATATATAGTAACTGATATTTTAACTAATATAGTAACTGATGTATAGAACTGATATTTTCAGATGATATATTTTTATAAAATAAATTAGAATTATTCATTAAATTTAGTAATATCACTGATGAAAAGTAAATGGGGGGGGTAGAAAGGGGGAATTGATCACAGGGATCTACATATAACCTCCTCTCTGGGGGATGGGCTGCAGAGGGGTGGGAGAAGGGAGATGCCGAGCAGTGTAATATAAGATATAATAATAATTTATAAATTATTAAGGGTTCATGGGGGAGGGGGGAAGGGGAAAAAGGAAAATGAGCTTTTTCTGGGAACCCAAGAGGAAAGCAAATTTTGGGAACGATGAGGGCAACAAATGTATAGGTGTGCTTTACACAATTGATCTATGTATTGTGATGAATTGTATGAGCCCCAATAAAATGATTTTAAAAAATTGTTTCTTTATGTTATAAATCATTAGATGTTCCTAAAGCTATGTGATATCACCTAGAACAGCATAAAATATTTTAAAACATAAGAATAAATGTAATAAAACATAATCAAGGAGAGTGGGCAATATAAAATGAACTTAACGATATTTTCAAGAGACCTAAATAACTGGAGTAATATTTATCTTGTTCATGAATTTAAAAGTCCTATTGTTATGATTTTCCCAATATTTTTTCATATTTCAAGTTGTTCCAAACAAAATATCATAAAATGTATTAATTAGATCTTATAAGGTGATTTTAGAGTTAACCTGAATATTTGTAAACTAAAATTAGTAAATATGTTTCTGAAGAAAAGTATAAAATTGAAAAAAATTATACAACCCAATATCAACATTTAGTATAAAGCTACAATAATCAAGAGACAAACAAAACTGAGGAACTAAAGCAGAGAATTCATCTATGATTGCTCATATATGTCCATTTATTCATGAAACACTGCATTACACCCTAGCACATTAAATGATTTCCAGTTAAATTAAATACCAGTTATGACATTAACCAGGTCATAGAAATCCCTTCCCCACCCATAATCAAAGAAAAAATAAATTTGACTTTACTTAATTTAAGCAATGCTACTCAAGCACCCCTGTGACATAGTGGTTCTGAGCTGGGCTGCTAACTTCAAGGTCAGTAGTTCAAAACCATCAGCCACTAGGCCATAGAAAGACATGGCTTTCTACCTCTGACAAGAGTTAGTCTTGGAAGCTCACAGGGCAGCCTACTCAGCCCTTTCAGTTTACTGTGAGTGGGCATCGAGTTGATGGCAGTGAGTTTTGAGTGAGATCCATCTATATAGAGTCCTGGTAACCACAGAGTCAACAGTTCAAAACCACCATTCTACAGAAGAGTCACTAAAGTGTTTCCTTGATGCGTGGTTTGACAAAGTGGCTTGTGTTTACATTGTTGTGCTAAGGAGCCTACTTCACACTGAGACTTGACATGTGCCTCCATTGATGTAGCACAGCCACCAAGCATGAGAAGAACCAAATTTGCACTGCCATCGAGTCCATTTGGACTCACAGCAATCCTATAGATTAGAGTAGAACTGCCCCTATGGGTTTTGGAGAATGGAAGTCTATATGGGAGTTAAAAGCCTCATCTTTGTCCCGTGGAACAAGTGATGGTTTTGAACTGCTGACCTAGGTGTTAGCAGCCCAACTTGTAATGCACTCTACCTGCAGGGATCCTTGGGACACAAATGAAGAGACAAACGGAGCAGCCTTGAACACAAATGTCAACTAAGGATCGAGTCCAGCTGATTCCTCTGTAACTTTGCAGAACTATGGACTGCTTGACCACTCCTGAGAAATGGAAATGGTTGTGTTTTGCAAACCACTGCATTTGGGGTTGTCTGTAGGCAGCTTTCTTTCAGCAGAAAGCTGACCAATGAATGCAATTTTAAAAGATTTAATGAACTGATAGATTTTTAAATTTGAATTTATATGTTCCCAAGGATTTTGTGTTGATGGACAGTATTTATTTGAATTGAAAAATTCATGAGGACTTTGAGACATTGAAATAAAGGTCACAGGAATACTGGAAACATTGAGGAGTATTGTGGAACCTGAATGTAAATATTTAATATATAAATAATTTGATAGGGTTCTATTACATGGAATTGTTTATATGTAGTTGTTTTTTTAAAAATATAGTGATGCATTAACATAGAAATAGTCATAACCTCTAGGGGCAAATAATCACTTAGGGAAATTACCTTAAGGAGAGTGAATTTAGTAAGTTTAATAGGATCCTTTTTCCTCATTCAATAAAATAATACAACCGTCTTTTTTCTTCCCACTGCATGCTAAAACATTGCCAAGGATCCTATTTCTTTTGGGTGGCATTTCTGATGTTATTTGCCTCTTTTGCTAGGCAGGGGTGGTGAATGGTATAGGTGTGTTCAGTGCATGAAGATCAGACAAAAGCCTGAGAACAGCTGTAAGAATTGGGCGCTCTCCTTTCCATTGGTAGAGTTTGAGACATCACAATTCGCCATCTCAGCAGGAACACACAGATGCCATAGCCGCGATCTAATTGCAGGATTTACTGTCTCCCACCCCTCACTATGTTGCCTTCCACATGTACCACATGAGTTGTCTACAGCCAGGATAAACCTAGAATCATATCTGGCTTTATGGCTATATTTTTATTCCCTTCTCATCTCACAGCTGCCAGTAGAGAATAATAGAAAATCCATCCTGAGATTCTACATCAAAGTTCCCAGGTGAAAGGAAGCACAGATGGGCACTATTTTTTTTTCTAAATCATTTTATTCGGGGCTCACACAACTCTTATCACAATCCATACACACATCAATTGTGTAAAGCACATTTGTACATTCATTGCCCTCATCATTCTCAAAACATTTTCTCTCCACTTAAACCCCCGGCATTAGGTCCTCATTTTGGGGCACTATTTTTAATCTAAAGAAACAGTCAGATGTTGAACAGAAGAAAAAGAAAGAAGAAATACAAAACAACAGAAATCTTCTTGTCTTTGCAAAGTAATAAATTGAATATATGTCATTTTAGAAAACAACTGATCACTTTTCTTTGTCTTAACTTATGAAACATCAGGTATTATTTAAAATATCATATTTGTCATAAATGTTTATATGATTATTTTAGGCATTTTATTTCACTGAAAAAATGAACTATCTTATTATAGAAATGAGGACACCACCATACACATCACCTATAGAACTTTAATTTATAAGTTCCCAAGGATTTTGTGTTGATGGACAGTATTTATTTGAATTTAAAAATTCATGAGGACTTTGAGACGTTGAAATAAAGGTCATAGTAATACTGGAAAAATTGAGGAGTATTGTGGAACCTGAATGTAAATATTTAATATATAAATAATTTAATAGGATTCTATTACATGGAATTGTTTATATGTAGTTTTTTTGAAGATGTTTGAAGTTATTTGAAGATGTCAGTTGAAGAAGGAAAAGTAGACTTCTGCTGATTTCAAAGAGGCCTAGTGGCACTGATGACTAAGCATTGCACTGCCAACTGCAAGATCAGTGGTTCAAATCTACCTGCTGCTCTGGGGGAGAAATGAACGTGAGGTTAACTGCTCTTATGTAGATTTACAGCCTCCAAAACCTTCTATAGGGTCATTATGAGTCATAGTTGATTCATTGTCAGTGGGTTTTACTGCTATAATTATGCTAAATGCTAATTAAGTTCTACAGAAATGAAAAACACTCATAGTACATATAAATTTACCAATATCTTTCACATCTTTAATCATTTATCATAAAAACCCATCTTCTGTAACCCCCCAAAAATCAAACCCACGGCCATCATATCAATGCTAACTTACAGTGACCCTATGGGACAGAGCAGACTGCCATCCAGGGCCTCCAGACAGTGCATCGTTGTGAAGCAGAGCCCCTTCTTTACCCTGCAGAGCCACAGGGATGCGGGGAGTCTGACAACTGGCCTACGGTTAGCCCGGCAAGACCTGAGACGTAAATATTTGTATTGTTCTCTTTTTTGGGGTCGTTTTAAAATTAAATTCTCTTAAGAGCAATAAGATAATTTCAATTATTTCAAAATCAGTGAATTGTGATAACGGGTTTTTGGAGGATTTGAACTATTGTATCTGAGTTGGCAATTTTATGTGCAATTGCTTTTGTAGGAAGGAATAATACTCAGAATTGTTGTGGGAAAATATGGGGAACTTCTGAGAAGTTTAAGGTCCCTCCCTCACTGCCCCCTCTGTAGTCAGGTCAGAAGTATGCTGGCCTCTCCTAGGGGAAGGTAAACTGTCAGAGCACGAGTGGGGGTGGTCTTTGTCATCAGCATCGTGAGCAACACGGTTTCTTTAGGTCATTTATTTTCCCACTGTGCATGCTCCAAGTGGGAGCGTGGTCTCTAATCACAAGGTCCTTGAAGTTGTAAATTTTACTGCACTGTGTTAGCTGGACTCTTGTCTGCTGCCTCTTTATCCTCTCCGTGGACTTGTCCAACGTCCCTGTCCTGTCCATAAAACGTGAAACAAATATTTCATCCTTGAGTTGACCCATTTAGTCATGATATACTCCTGCAGTAAATGTTTGCACATTGTTATATTCTATTCAAAATATTTTGTTATGTTGTTGCATGGATATTGATGAGAAATGTTTTTTGTGTTCTTTCGTATAAGATTGTCTCTCCAAACCTGAGTTGTAAAGTTTTTTTCCTCTTCCATTTTCTGGAAGAATTACATAGAATTATTATTATTCTTCCTTTAAACATTTAAAATTCTCCAGTGAATCATCTAGATATAAGCTCTCTTTTTTGGGTAGTTTAAGAATGGAATTTTCTTAACAGTAATAAGACAATTTCAATGACCTATTCCGTAATCAGCAAAAGGAGAAACTTCTGTTTTCAGAGGATTTGAGCTCTTGTGTCTGAGCTGTCAGTTCCATGTGTAGATTTGCTTTTGTGTCTCTTTATTTTCCATTTAGTGCCTGCAGGTGAGAGCCCCCATTTCATCCCCAATATATCTATTTTGTGCCTTCTCTTTTCTTTATCAGTTTGGAAAGAGGTTTGTCAATATTGTTTTAAAAGAACCAGCTCTTTGTTTTACTACCTTTCTGTATCATTTTGAAAAATTCATTAATGTCTCCTCTTTTATTATTTCCTTTCTTCTGCTTGCTTCTTTTTAATTTCTATGCTCTTTAAATAAGAATTTGCATTGTTAATTTGAGATTTCAAATTAGCACTACAAATTTTCTTTTTAGCATTATTTTAATTGTCCCTCACCAGTTTTGATATGTTGGATTTCGTTTTCATTCATATACACATGAATGAAATATATATGGGTCTATGTACATATATTTACATAAATATGTACGCACACACACATATATAGTACTTCTTTTAAGATTTTCTCTTTTATCTACAGATTATTTAGGAGTGCACTTTTTACTTTTAAAGTGCTTGGACATTTCCATGTTACCTTCCTGATATTGATTTCTAGTTTGAAAACATTGTGCTCAGAAAACACGCTGTTTGATTTTGCTATTTTAAATTAGTTTACATTTGTTTATGGCCAAAGCAGGTTCTAACTTGGTATGTGTTCTGTGGACAGTAGAAAAGAATGTGTCTTCTCCTTTTGTTATATGCAATGTCTCATATGTGTCTGTTAGATCCTGCTGGTTGATGATGTTAAGTTCTCCTTACTGATTTTTCTACTTGTTCTGTACATTTTTAAGAGAAGAATGCTGAAGCTTCCTATGGTGATTGCAACATTTGTCTATTTCTTCTTTAATTCCATCAGGTTTTATAAAAAAATCACAGTTCTTGTAACCTTGATATTTGGTGCATACACATTTATAATTGCTCTCTTCTTTTGGAATATTGACATTTTATCATCACGTAATGTTCCTCTCTGCCTTTGGTTGTGTCACTGCTCTGAAGTTTATTTTTTATCTCACATGAATAGCCAGTGCTCCTTTCTTTTGATGTTTGCATGACATGTTTTGCCATACTTTTACCTCATCTTGCCTATTTCATTATATTTGAAGCAGACTCCTTGTAGAAAACATAAAATTTAGGCATATTATTTAAAAATTCTTTCCCAATCTTTCAATGGATACATTTAGAACATTCCTACTTAATGTAATTATTGATACATTGGAGCTTAAGTCTGACATTTAATTTTTTTGTCCTCTCTTTTTTGTGTTTTATGATTCATCTCTTTATATAAAGTATGCCAGTTATAAAAAGTATATAAAAATTCTTAGAATAAGTCCAATCAAAAGAAACTTCTGGCATGACAATATGAGAAATTCTGCAGATCAGCTCCCTAATTAAACTGGTAAAAAAAAAACTTTTTTATAAATAAGGTAAAATAAATAGCAACCATTTGAAGTCTCTGTATATGATCCAGTAGATACGTGTTAGTCCAGGTTGACTAGAGAAACAAATTCAGACACTCTTTATATATGACAAAGAGCTTTATATCAAGGAGTAATTGGATATCAAGACAACATCTCAGCCCAGTCCAAATCAAATCCATAAACCCTCTACTAGTCCATAAATCCCTCTTCAGACTTGCATAGCTACATGCAACGATGGAGAAGGTAGGAAATCACAGCTTGGTGGGTGCAGTCCTGTGGATCCAATGGTGTTGGACCCATCTCCAGGCCTCTGGCTGCCTTCAGCATGGATCAAAGTGTTTTGTCAATGGGAAGGTGAAGCAGAGAGACCGTGTGGCCTGCCTCTAGAGAGCAAAGAAAGAAGCTGGCCTTAGAGAGCCATTTATCTCTCTTGCCCTCCAATCAAGCTGCAATCTGATTGACAGGCTAAACTCTGCCCACATATTCCCATAGGAGTCATGTTGGCACAAAAAAACCTATCACAAGACAAAGAAAACAGCAAACTTATTTCCCAAGAAAACCTTCTGCAATTGAACAGGCAAAATGAAAATTTTAGATACTTGAGCCAAGACCTGCTCCTTTCCAACTTCCTCTAAACTTACCAAGCTAGCGATCCATTTCAATGTGGGGTGGATAAGAATTCAGAAACCCATTTATTCTCATGTTATAGTTTGAGGATTATCTTACAGTGGAGTCAGGGATTCGCATTTATAATTGTGTCTCAGCTACCTGTTGCAGAGGCGAAATTCAGTATGATTGTGGCTAGGAGATTGGGATTCCCTTTTGCCCAGATCCATTCATCAACGATCCATTACCTTTGGTTCTGGCACTGCTTGGAATGCTGAATTGTGGGTTTCTTTTTCTGTGACTCATAAAACGGTTGGTTCATCCAGGAGAAGCAAGTCGAGGCGATCAGAGATTGCTGCCCTTCTTCCCAAGACCAAATGATTTCTCTGTCATTCAGAGAGGAAAACACAATTGTCCCCAACCCTAGGTCCAGATCCATGGCTCCCAGATGGCTCCTAGTAGGGGAGCTGGGGAAATTAGGTCCTGCATCAGCCAGCTCCAAGCTCTTCCCAAAGGATTTGACCCAATGCAGCAGAATGTACAGACGTGAAAGTGTGTTCTCAGGAAGAGTGGGGCTTTGGTGAAAGGCAGTTGCAAGGAGATTGGTAGATTAATACAGACTAAACTGTAGACAAATTAGTTTGCCTGAGAGATTTGATGAACTACACAGCTTGGGATCATCCCATTTGGGAGTCAGGACAAATCTCACATGTGAGACTCAGAAATTATCCTTAGCAGATAATCTCAGTTGATTCATAACAGTAAAATTGAATTAGCAACTAAAAAGCCACCCACAAAGTAAAGTCTAGGCCCAG
Organism: Echinops telfairi; assembly: GCF_000313985.2. Classification (NCBI taxonomy): domain Eukaryota; kingdom Metazoa; phylum Chordata; class Mammalia; order Afrosoricida; family Tenrecidae; genus Echinops; species Echinops telfairi. The sequence continues at coordinate 4,974,813 of NW_022103905.1, forward strand.
ATGGCTGTAGCTCTGAATTCTACCAAATATTTAAGGATGAATTAGTGTCAATTCTTCACAAGCCTTTATAAAAATGAAACAGAAGGGAACATTTCTCAATTCACTCCATGACACCTGGATGATCCAGATACAAATGTCAGACAAAGATTTCACCAAAAAAGAAAACTGCAGACCAATATCTGTTAGAAATATAAACACAAAAATCTTCATTTAAGTACTGGTAAACTCAGTTCAGCAAAATATATTAAAGTAATTATAAGCCACAAGCAATTCGGATTTAGCTGAGACACACAAGGCAATATTAATACTCAAAACCAACTATTGCAAGACACCACATCAATATTATTTTTTTAATTACTTAGTCTTCTCATTAGAGGACAAAATGCATTTGACACAACCCAACACTTTATCGATAGTAAACAAAAAAAAAATCAAACAAATACTTAAACTAGGGATCGAAGACTATTTCCTCAATTTGATATAGAGCATCTAGAAAACCCCAAAGATAGCATCATACTCCCTCTACCTATCTTTGTTAGTCTGGGCGCTTTAGAGAAACAAATCCACAGAAAATCATGAATGAGAGAGTTTTATATAAAGGTTAAGTGCTCATCAAGAAAACATCCCAACCCAGTGCTGCCCAAGCCCACAAGTCCAATATTAACCCATATGTCCAACACCAATCCACAAAGTCCTCATCCATCTCACAAAACACATACTATGATGCTGACTGCAGGAGGAAAGCCGGATCTGTGAACGTGTAAGCATCTCAGGGCTGCATCGGGGTAGGTCCATGTGGCTTCTCCTCAGGGATGTCTTGCAGGAAGTGAGCCTTGCAAGCTGAAGCAGGGAACTGGCTAAGGCAGCTATACCCTGGTCTGACCACCACAAAGCAAGGGACCTGAGAACTAGAAAGGCGAGGCTCACTGAGCCATTTATCTCACTGCCCTTCAATTAACCCCACATGTATTTATCGGCCAGGTTGGCACAATAAGCTTTAACTATACCACCACCTATTATTCTGTGGGAGCTTGAATGCTTCCATGATGCTACTAGTATCACATTTTAAAACAAATAACACATGACTTCTTCTTCTGTTTGCCAACTGATCCCTTTCCCCAGAGAGTATTTTCATTAGTGCCATTATGAATTTTTTTTCATGATGCTATGAATAAACATAGCATAGTGAATTTACAGAATACCACCTGGGGAGGGAAGTAATTGGTTGGCAAACAAATCTAAGTCTTGTGTTATTTGAGTAAAAATACAGTATTTCAAATACAACCGGATCACGCATGGTGACCAGGCTTCAATTGCACTTCCTAACTAAGACACTGACTCACTTGCTTTGTAAAAGTCCTCAGTAAAAATGAACTGCTGGGAGAGGGTACTATGAATGAAGTAGGGTGAGGGAGACCTTCACCGTGATGGACCGGCATAGTATTGGCATAATAGCCTCAATGTTGACCTTGTGTATGCTGGCACTCATGAAGATGTTGACTGGCAACACTTCATTCTGCTATGCACAGTCACAATGTGTTGGCCTCTCTCTCTCTCTCTCTCACCATAGCAAACTAACATCACATTGACCAGCAATGGACTTGACGCTTTCTGTTTCAGGTAAGGAAAAAGACAAGAATGCCTACTTGTATCAAATGTACTCAACCTTTTGCTGGAGGCTCTGTCCCAGATAATTAGGCAAGAAAAAGAAATAAAATACATTCAGGTGAGAAATAACCATCTTTATTCCCAGATACATGAGTTGTATACACAATATGATAAGGAATTCACTAATGACAACATTAGTGAGCTAAAAGATGCATTCAGCAAGTTTGCTGAGTAGAAAACAAATGTACACAGTCAATTGTACTTTGATACGCTTACAATGAAGTATAAAATTATACTCTAAAACTAGTAACATTATTGAAAAAGTAAAACAAAATCTACCTGACTGGAAAAACATCCCATGTCCCCGATTAAAAGACAATATTCCTTAGGTGGTGATTTGTTCAAAATGTATCTACAGATTTAAGACAATCCTGACTATATTTCCAGTGTTCACCTTTATAGAAATTGACAGGCATATTTTAACAATAATACGGAACTGCAAAGACTCTGGATATATAAAGCAATCTTTAAAAAGAAGAATAAAATAGGAGGGCTCATACTTATCTGATCTCAAAATGTATTGAAAAGCAATGATAATCAAAACAGTATGACAGTGCCATTGGATCATGTCGTGGATTGAATTGTGTCCCCCACTTCCCCCCCCAAAAAATATATATAATGCTAACTAGTATGGGACAGGATTCTCTATCAGTTATGTGAAATGACAATTATGTAATGATCCCCATGCTGTATTCTGATGTGATAAATGCACAATTACTTGTGGGAAACAACATCATTGATACCATCACACACCTAATTTCATGTGAAGGAAGTGTTTCTGCTGAGAGACCTATAAAACCTCTTGTTTTATCAATGATAAAGGAGAGAAAATATGCAGAGAGAGGCATCTCCAACCACCAAGAGAAGCTGAAGCAAAGGGTGTCCTTTGACCCATGTCTCCGAGCTGAAAACCTACTCGATTCAGAGAGACTGATGCTAGAACACATGGAGATCTCTGAGGAGTGCTAAGCTTCGGTAAAGCGACACTACTGGATATGAGTCTTCTTTCCATAATCCATAGTTTCTACCAAATGACAGTTGTGGGGGGAGATAGATGCTAACAGGCATCCTCCCTGAGATCACTTGCCAGACTGCAGTGGGCCTGCTCCCTGCTGCTGGGAACAATGGACAGGCTCCTGTAGGTGGAGTTCACATCCTACTGATAATGGTCTCTATCAGTTGGGCCAGGAACAAGTCAAACTGGCCCTGTGACATCCAACATTAAGCTGCCATCCTAAATCTAGGATCCGCCCATCTTGTCACTGGTTGTATACCCCAATCCCTCCTCTTCCTATTGCCTATATGTCCCTAGACATTGCTGTATAACCTATAGTGCAACCCCTTCCAGTGATGCATGTCTTTACCTGTAATTAGTGGGCTTACACTCCCACAAAAGGTATATAGGCCTAGGCTAGCAATAGAAAGCGCTCTCGGGCTGGGCTCTCCCTGGTCTCTCCCCTCTCTTCCCCCTCTCCTACCCGGTCCTCTCTCCCTTGTTCCCTTTCCCATCCTCCTTCCCTTCCCCCTCTCTCCATGTGGACCACCAAGAGGGGCTGAGGTGAGCAATGTAACCATATAATGTGTCTGACTGCATTAATGTACCTCTCATCTTCTCGATGACTTTACTATAATACTTATATATCTCAACCATACAATTGTGCATTACTGAACCCGTGGGTAGTAGTGTGGTGGGGGCTGACCCCTCACCACCCCCTTCAAACTTTATACTACAGACAGTCTTTGTAATTCCCACCGAAAGCCTGGGTGTTCTTGGTGTTAGGTGTCATCAAGTCAGGTCTAACTCACTGCAAACATATGTACAACAGAACTAAACGCTGCCAGCCTGTACACTGTCCTCAAAATGACTGTTATGCTGGAGCCCATTTTTTGCAGCCCCTGTGTCAATACATCTTACTGAGGGTCTCTGCTTCTCCGACCCTCTACTTTCCTAAGCATCTGATCCCTTTCCAGGGTACTTGATTCTCCTGAAGCACATCCAAACTATGTGAGATGAAGTTGCACCCTCCTCTCTCTTAAAGAACATACTGGCTATATTTTTTTTCCACGACAGATTTGTGTTGTTCTTTTTCTAGTAGGTCAGGGTGGCATCGTTGGTTATATGTCAGACTGCGAACCACAAAGTCAGCAGATCCAAACCACCAGCTGCTCAGGCAGAGAAACAAGAGGCTTCCGACTCGCATACAGAGTGACAGCCTTGGAAACGCACATGGGAAGCTCTACCCTGTTCTGTACGTTTGCTTTGAGTTGGCATTGACTCTGGCAATAAGAAAGTGAGTGTAGTCCCTGGTACTTTCAATATTCTTCACCAATAGCATAATTCAAATGCATCAATTTTTCTTTGGTGTCCCTTATTCATTGTCCACATTTCACATGCATATGAAGCAATTGAAAGTATCGTGACTTGGGTCACACACACTTCATCCCCAAAGTGACATCCTTTCTCATGAATACATAGATATAGCAAACTTTGACTCAAGGATTGGTCAGTTTTGCCATTCCACTAAGCATAAACTGAGCCACGTCACAGGCCAGAAGCAATAATGCCTTGACCATCACAAAAGAGAAGCCAACAGCAGAGGGAGTGAGAAAGCGGTGGGAAGTGGAGGCAGAATCAGAGGCACCAGAGGTTGCTGCGCCAATTCCCTGAGAGGAAGCGCACATGGCTTAGAGGGTGAGGACCACAGGGGGATGTGCCTGGCAGCATAGCTGAGAAAAAGCCTTCCTGCAGACAAAATGACAGAATCCTTTATGTTTTCGGTAAACGTGCTTAATAAATCCCCCAAATCTGTGAGTATTCTCTGTGAATTCTGTGTGGTCACTGCCGTGGACTATTGAACCCAACAGAGAAATAGCATGCTGAGGAAGGGACAGTTGGTGTTAGAATAGGATAGAAGTTGGAGGGTGGAGGCATGTCTGACCGATGCCTTATAGAAATCAATCTTGGACGGGCATAGAGTTGTATCCTCCTTCCCTCTTGAATACAAAGAGGAGATAATTTGGAGCCTGCATGACATTTCATCACAAGCCCACAAATGTTCAAAGAAGACTGTTTTCAGAGTCTACACAGAGAGAAAGACTTCTCCCCAGAGCTGTTGCCCAGAAGTTAGGCTCTGGCTTGCTATAAGGTAGGGAATATGTTGCTGGCTGTTCAAGTCATCCATATGAGGTCATTTCTGTACTACCAGCACTGATAACTGAGACATGTAGACATAAATCAATGGAACAGAACTGAGATAACAGAAATAAAGTTATAAGATAATGATCAGCAGTACTTTGACATTGGTGCCAAGGTCATTCAACGGAGAAAGACTCGCTACTTCAACAGTGTGAGACAATGAGACAATACGAACAATAAATGTGAAATAATTCACACCATATTAAAAGACCTATTCAAAATGGAGGCGAGATTTCAATGTAAGAGCTGAAACTTACCCAATTCTTACCAAAAATGCTTACCAATTCTTACCAAAAAAAACTTACCAATTATTACCAAAAAAGCATAGTACTAATTTATCATGTCCTCTAACTTAACAGTAAATTCTGATATATTCTATCAAAGGTACAAATAAATATATCAAATTAAATTAAGAACTTTGGTGCTTCAAAAGGACTCTCAAGGAAGTGAAAATCTATTTGCAGAATGGAAGCAAATATTTGTAAATCATACATACATTAAGGCTTACAGATTCTACAGTGAGAAGGAATGTAACAGCTCATTAGTCCACACAGCAGTACAGAGGGCTCAGTTCAACTCACTTTCATGGAACAGTCAATAAACTGAAAGTAGACCTTTGACTCACATGGGCTGAAGGTCCAAGGACAAGGAAGCAGAGAGCAGAGTCCTTCTTTGGGCAAGGCAGGCAAGTCTGCCCTCAGGCAGCAGCCAGCAGGGTGGGTCAGCAGCAACAGTGGGTGACTCAGGAGCTGAGTGAAGCAGGTCTGGATGTGATGTGGGACTCCAGCACTGCAAAGCAACAGGATCCACCTGCCTCAAGCTGCAGCAGTGTGAACACACCTGCAGTGTGGCAAAGTAGGTCTCGAAGGAGCCTTAAGCTCTAGCAACAGGATCCACAGGTTGGCTGGGGGTATCAGTGGTGTAGTACACAGTTTAAGGCAAAGAAGTAGCTAAAACAGCAGCATGCTGGTCTGATCACCAGGGACTAAGAGAGAAGATGGGGGGCAGAAAGGGAGAGGTGTTGGGCACTTGTAGAGAGCCATTTATCTCTTTGCCCTTCAATCAATCAAACTGCGACCTGATTAACCCCACATGTTCCTATTGGCCAGGTTGGTACAATAAACCTATCTAGCACTCATACATTAAGGGACTTCTATCTAGCATACATAACGAACATTTACAACTAAGTACTAACAAGATAACCCAATTTAAAAATTGGCAAATGATCTAAATAGACATGCATACACATGGCCACTGTGCACATGAAAAGATGTGACACATCCGGTGTTGTCAGGGAAATACAATTCATCACCAAAACCAGATACTGGGAGAGAGTCAGGAGGATTGCTAGAATCAAAAAGTCAGATGACAAGTTTTACTGAGGATGTGACGTAATTCAATTCTTCATAATTTGTTGGTGGGGCTGTCATGACAGAACAGCCTGCCAGTTTCTCAAATTATCATATGGCTCAGCAAATCTTCTCCCAGGTATAAATCTGAGAGAACTGAGGTCATTCAGCTCACAAAAACTACACATCACTGCAGCCTTACTCATAATAGCCAAAAGTTGCAAACAGCCTAATGACCATCAAATATATAAACAACATGTGATCTAGCCAAACAATAAAATATTATTTGGCCATTTAAATGAATACGGTATTGAAAAATGCTACAGCACATTTGAACTTTATAGACATTGCATGAATTGAAAGATGACAGTTACAACAGACTTCGTATGATTCCATTTAATGTATTTACTCGAGTGTAAGCCGACCTGAATATCAGCCGAGGCACCTAATTTTACCACAAAAACTGCATCAAAAATGTACTGGAAAACTCGGCTTATACATGAGTATATACGGTACATCTATTGCTCTGAATAGACAAACATAAAGAAATATAGTAGAGCAGTGATTCACAGAACTTGGGAGAGAAATGGGAATAGAAGACTGATAGATTTGTTTTGGATGATAAAACGTCCAAAACATGACTGTGATTACAGCTGTGCATATATTTAAAAAACAGTCAATTATACACTTTAAATGCATGAATTGTAAATCCAAATTCATTGTATTTATTGGTAATACCAATGTTTACAATAATGTATTGTAAATACCAATTTATTGGTATTTATTATAAATATCAATAAAGTTGTTTTAAGAAGAAATTAGATTAAAATTTGTGTGAGTTTGTGAAGAATGAATATTGAGAATTATGAATTTTCTGATAGACAATATAGAACTTCCAAATCAGCTAATTTTCAAGAAAAATGAAGGCATTTCTTGAGGTAAAGTGGTAATTACTAGTGGTAATTTTCTTCATCTGTGTTCATTTGTGAAACATGGAATTATGATAATGTGTCTATGTATGCTATACATAGTATACATATTAATATGTATATATAATTTACATATTACACATCTGTATATCTCACTGCCATTGAGTCAATGAACTCATAGTGACCCCCTGTGGGTTTCTGAAACTGTAACTGTTTATGGGAGTAGAAAGTTCAGTCTTTCTCACACAGAGCTGCTGGTGGTTTCAAACTGCCCACCATGTGGATTTGGGTGCAACGTATTACCTCTACATCATCAGGGCCCCAAGTCAAATGTTGTGGCTAATGGAATAGTCTATTCAGGCCAGAATGGAATAAGAAAATGCAATTCACTGAATTACTTAAGATGACTAACCACGAGTCCAGCAGTTCAAAACCACCAGCAGCTCCCAGGGAGAAAGAGAAGGCTGTTTACTCTTGTAAAGAGTTACACTCTCAGAAACCCACAGGGGCAGGTGGACCCTCTTCTATGGAGTCGCCAGTGAGTCAGAATTGACTTGTTTGGTTTGGAGTTTCTAGCAATGGTCTAAGAGCCCTGGTGTTGTAGTGGGGTATATGTTGGAAGTTTGCAGGTGCGCTGTGGGGGAAAGATGAGGCTCTCTACTCCTGTAAACAGATACAGTCTGGGAAACCCACAGGGAAGTTCTACCTCATCCTGTAGAAAATCTATGAATCAGAATCAACTCCAAGGCACTGCGTTTTGAGAGCCCTAGTCTATGTACTTCCCACCAAGTTGCTGGCGGAGACCGGGCCAATTGAGGATGTTTGTACTTCTGCTGGTGAGTCTGAGATAGAGAAGGTGGTGTAAGATGCTGATGAACTCATCTGATTCAGTTCTGAAGGATTGTTAGCTGGGATCACTGCAGGTATAAAAATTCAAAACTCTAACGTGGGCATCAGTCAGTTTTGTGATCCTCAAACAACAAAACGAAACAAAAATAGCTCAAACTCTCGGGCTTCAGGTTGATTCTGACTCCATAGGGACTCTATAGAACAGAGTAGAACTCCTCTATTGGTTCCAAGACTGTCCATCTTTCATGGAGCAGAAAGTCTCAGTTTTCTCCTGGAGAGTTGCTTGTGGTTTCAAACTACTAACAAGGTGTGAGCAGACCAGTGTTCCTCCCACTATGCCAACAGAGCTCCTGCATTTAACGTGAGACATCTGAGTAGCAAGGTGACCTGCTCCCACCAAGGAAAAAAAGAGCTAGCAGTGGAGCATGTCCTTTGGACTCAAGATCTCTGCACATTGCATCGCCACATACTTTGGGCCCTAAGATCCTTGTGCATGGACTCCCCTTTAGCCAGGGACAGAAAGCAGTGACGTCAGAGAAGCCTCAGAAGAGTAGTGGAAGAGTGGCAGTAGCAGAACCGAGAGTCTGAGAAAGAGGCGATCTTTGCACCCATTGGAGGAATTAAATCTGAGTGTGTCTGGGGAGGAGGCACACTTCCTGAGTGAGGCGTCTCCAGGGTTTGATGGAGTACGGTATGCTTAATTTGCTAACTGACCGAGCTAGAGCAGAGTCTCTTCTGGCACAAGCTTACTTTGGGATGACCACAGAACTAATGGAGCTTTGTAACCTTACCCACCTGAGAGTCCCGCCTGGGAGCATGACTGGGAAAAGTCTGTCTTCACTGAAATATGTGCTGTGTTTTCAGCCTTTCTGATCCTGAAATTATAACCGCTTATTTCCCTAATAAAACCCTTAAGTAGGTGTATAGTCAGGGGTTCGGTGTGGCAATAGCAATGCATTATCAAACTTAGTTGAGAATTAGACTGCTTTGGGAGCGACAGTTGGTGTCAGAATTAGATGGGAAAGTTCCAGGGTGGAGGCAAGCTTGACCTTAGCCTTATAGGAATTGGCCTTGGGCCCATGCTGATTATCCCCATCCCCTCTAATAAATTGGGAGGAGGCCAGATGCCACCCCACACATTTTCCTCAGAATACATCAGTTTACTGCCAAACTAAACCATAAATGAATAAAAGACATTAATGATTAGACTATTTGAGCTGATCTTTTCTGGAAAAGACAAACACCGTGTTAGTCTGTATACTTAAGAGAAACAAATCCACAGGAACTCATATATAAGAGAGAGTTTTATATAAAGGTTAAGTGTGCAACAAGAAAACATCCCAACCCAGCGCTGCCCAAGCCCATAAGTCCAACATTAACCCATTAACTCATATATCCAACACCAATCCACAAAGTCCTCCTCTATCTCATAAAACAAACGCAATGATGTCGCCTGAAGGAGGAAAGCCGAGTCAGTGAATGTGTAAGCATCTCAGCGCTGGCAGGGGTCTCCACAAGGGTGCTCCAGCACCCAGGTCTGCATCAGGGTAGGTCTATGTACCTTCTCCTCAGGGATGTCTTGCAGGAAGTCAGCCTTGCCAGCTAAAGCAAGGAACTGGCTAAGCAGCTGCATCCTGGTCCGACCATCAGAAAGCAAGAGACCCGCGAACTAGAAAGGCGAGGCTCACCAAGCCATTTATCCTTCTGCCCTTTAATTAAACCCACATGTGTTTATCGGCCAGGTTGGCACAATAAACTACCTCAAACACTAATACTGAGCATATATTAACAACTAGGTAAAGAAACTAAAAAGAACATTTTAAATTTAAGGGGTTCATTAAAGTTAACAACAAAATAAAAAGGTATGTTTTAAGGCATTATTGTTGTATGTTTAAAATAAGTTACAGACTTATGCAAAGGAATTAGTCTGTGTGGATCATAATAAACTGTGTATAGCACTGAAAATATTGGAGTTTCCAAAATGCTTTATTGTGATCATTTGGGACCTATTCATGGACCAAGAGGCAGTTGAATGAACAGAATGAACAAGGGAATACTGAGTTGGTTAAAATCAGAAAAGGCGTGCATTAGGTTTGTTGTATCCCTGCATCATACTTATTCAATGTGTATGCTGAGCAGATAATCTGAGAAGCTGGTTGAGTTAATCTTGAAGAAGAACATCACACGTGGTGGAGTAGATCTACAAAATAGAGGAAGGATCTCAAGGAAATGGATTGACATAGAGGCTACAAACATAACAACCATTTCCTTCTGTGGTGCACAGTGTGAAAATGAATAGGAACTGACTTGATAGCACCTAACAATGACAAATGACACATTTAATAATTTCCCCACCAATGAGGTCTCCTGTCCTGTTACATATATTTCCTGTTCCCATCGGCAAGTAAAACTATAAATGCCAATTAATATAGGTGAGTCTACCCCAGTTTGAGCCATCAAACAAGGACAGAATGTTCAGAAAAAGAATAATCAGAAAATGATCAAAGGCTCTTACACGTTTAAAAAGTATTATTACTGAGATCAGATTTATGATAAAAGATATGAAGAAGTAGAGAACAGACACAATTTACAAAAAGAAATACAATTAAAATTACAAAGGATTAAACTAGGAGTTCAATTAACTGACTGGTAAGAATTCCATAGTGTGAACCAACTAATCAAATGTTTTTAAAATGCTATGAATTTAAAGTTTGGATTAATCTGTCAAGTACTCAGTGTGAATGACAACACTTATATAACATCTGCATTTTCTCAAGACTGGAGTTAAGAGTACTCTAACCACCCAAAAGGAAGCATAATACGAAAGGTATTGCCTACACAGCAGCAGTATCAGCTATTTTCCCTTCCTTAAAATGAACATTGCTTGGGGAATTCTAAAGAAAAATATCTCAAACTTGAATTCTATATGCAGCCTTTGAGTAGAGAATAAAATGAGAGAGTAAACTAAGGCATTCCCTGATAGGTAATGGCATAGACATTTTGCCTCCCATAGATACCTTCTAAGGAGTTACTTCAAGAGGTGCAACAATAGAATAAGGATGCAAATGTAGAAAGTGAAAAAAAAAACTTAGTGTCCACATAAGAGTGGATCCATCCCTGTGAGATTGAAACAATACAGGGAATCTGGAAATTCCTAGCATACTGACACAATGTCAGTGAAAGCTCACTGTTCATCTCCAGAATAGATAGAAGTGGAAAAATGGATGTAATAGGGCATTTGAGATATTTTCAGATATAATAAGGTAAGAATTTGAAAAAGAAAAATGGAAATTCCTGAGGAAAAAACAGGCAGACACCTAGGGAAGCATGATTAGAATACGCAAGCCAGGTTAACACTGAAACAGTGAAACAATGATATTAATGTAGACACTTTAATCATTTGGATCGCAAAGAATGGTTTAGCAATTTTCACAGGATTCAGCAGAAGAAACCATAGCCCTGTAAACACAATTCTCAACTTCTCTAAGACAAAGAATAGACAACGTCTAAATTCAGTCTGCTTCTCGTTTGTTCGCATGTCTAATAGACCTCCTGAAAACAGCGGGATGTTGTCAGACATTGGACCAGAGAATGAGCCCCTGAGGTTGGAGGGCACTCAACAGGTGACTGCGGGAGAGCCGCCTTCTCAAAGTCGAGTTGACCAGAATGATGGCGATGGAGTAAAGCCTGCAGGAGGAAAGACTTTCAGGCGTTCATTTGTTGATGGGGCATGACTGAAATTGAGAAGAATCAGCTGCAGAAATCTACTAAAATTGGAACTTGGAATATACAAAGTATGAAGGTAGAACAGTGGGAAGCTGTTAAACAGGAAACGGAACATGTAAAGACAGATATTCTACGTGTTCATGAGCTGAAATGGATGGATATTGGCCATGGTGAATTAGAAAATCATATGATTTACTAGGGCAGGAGTGGCCGATTCAGGAGGAATGATGTGGCATTCAGAAGAAAAAAGGACATATCAAGGTCGATCTTGAAGTACAAGGCTGTCTGTGATAAGATAATATCTGCATACAAGGAAATGAAATCAACACAAGTGTTATTCAAATTTATGCGCCATCCACTAAAGCTAGTGATGCAGAAATTGAAGAATTCAGCCAACATCCTCAATCTGAAATTGATGAAGCATGCAATTATGCAATCAAGAGGCAGTAATAATTATTGGTGATTGGAAGGCAAAAGTTGGAAACAAAAAGGAACAGTAGGTGGAAAATATTGCCTTGGTGATAGAAGCAAAGCCAGCAATCCCATGGTAGAATTTTGTAAGACTAACAACTTGTTCATAGCAAAT
>NW_022103905.1:4988704-5003818 GCF_000313985.2 Echinops telfairi
GTGTTCCTGATTCAAGTCATGGGATTTTCTAACCACTTCATATGCATGTAAAAGTTGAACATTGAATAAGGAAAATGGAAGAAAAATCTACATTTGCACTATTGTGTAGGTGACAAATATTGAAAGTAACATGGACTGCCAAAAGAGCAAACACACCTGCCTTGAACAAAGTACAACCAGAATGCTCCTTAGAGGGCAGGATGGTGTGACCTCTTCTCAGGCATCATGGTGGCCATGTTGTCAAGAGAGACCAGTGCGTGGAGAAGGACATTGAGTTAGTTAGTTCAAGTGGAAGGAACAGTGAAGGAGAGGAAGGCCCTGGACAAATGGATTGATGCAGGGGTTCTATGGATGGGCTCAAGCATAAGAATAATCAGAGCAGCCAATGTTTGGTTCTGTTCTACATAGGATCACTGTGCGTCAGGACTGCCTCAACAGCACCTAACAATGACAATAACATCCCCAGGTCCTCTGCTTTTCCATTAATCTGTAATCCATCCTTTTACCAATACCACACCGCATCGATCGTTGCAGATTATTATAGCAATATGACATATGTATTGAAATTATTGTAGCAACTCTTGGAATTGGATAGTTGAAGTCCTCCGATTTTTCTTCCTTTTAAAAAAGTAACCTTAACTACTCCAGTTTCTTTTAACTTGCTATATGAATCTTAGAGTGAGCTTTCCAATATGTGTAAAATATATAAGGGTTTTGATTGATATTGCATTGACATATAGAGAAAATCACTGAGAATTTACAGCTTCCTTACTTCTCAGAAGACTTCTTATGTGTAATTTCATTTCTGTTAAATATTAAAATAATATATTTGAGATTTAGAGACAATCAAAGTCATCCCAATGTAATTCTGCTAATGGTCATGCTTCACATTTAGATAAAGGTACATTGTAAGTCAAAAGTAGTGAAATACATATCCTCACTTGGCTCATAAAATTCCTAAAATATTTTTAGCAATAGAAACATTTTGGTAAAAGCAACCCAAAATTACTATACTAATTTGCATGTTTAAAATTTACATTATCTCATCAGCCATTTTATTTCTGGTGCTTTCTATTTACATGCATATGAACCACTTATCACTCTTTTCTTAAACTGAGAACATAACCATATCAAGGGTAGAGATCATCTCTTGTTGTCAGCTGTCATATGCCTCTGCCATAAGAGTGTCATTCAGTCGATAGACAATCTTGCTGAAGAGAAAGTTAATTCACAACAGAATTTGGAAATGATTAAAGAATTCCAAGTCAAATTGTTAAAAATGTCTTGCCATTTTCTGAACACTATTTAAGCAGTTCACTAATTTTTATGGATTTATGACTGTAATGATGATACACAGCACACGATATTTTGCCCTTGACACTCATAGAACCAGAAGATTACAAGTCTCTGTATGTTTGCTACCTTCTGAAGTCTCTTTTGGCAATGTGACAGCTTATCGTAATAAATAAGTATTCTAAAATGGGGGAAATGTCTTTTGTCCACCTGTCCCCATGACTCTAAGCAGGATAGAATATGAAAGATGAAAAACTGTAAATGAAAAAAAAACCCATTATCCTAAAATATCAGAAAAATGCCTCAGGAAATGTATGCATATTAAGTATAATTTTGCACGACTTCATTGTGACAACATGCCTTATTAGAAGTATTTCATTTTTCACATACTGTTTATTTAACCATACATCTTATGTTCTATTTCTCTTCTTTATTCCTTGTAGGAATGTGAAGGAAAGTAAGAAAAGCAACTACATATAGATGTATGAAAAAAAAAATCCCCTCCCCCACCCAGGAGTCACCTGAAAGACTTTTATTGTGATAAGTATGTTAGAGGTGTCTAAAAAAGCCATTCAAAAATCTCTTTCGTGCAGCAGTATTGACACATTGAATTCTTTGGGGTAGGTAAAAGTTTTTGTTTTGTATTGCTTCCACCCATTTTGTTCTAATAACTTTAGTTGATAAGAGGAAAGAGAATAGTGATCATGGCCTTGGTCTTTCGGCTCTAACAACATGAGCTTTTGCTGGATTCATGTACTTACGGGCGAGGCGTTTTAATGACTGGAAAATACAAGAAGATGAGAAATGTAGACGGAAAATGATATTAATTGTCTTCTGACGGCTGGACACAGGGTTAGTTACCTTAAAACTGTTAATAATTTTCTCACCATTTTCTCTTAGTGTATCCATGCATTATTTTCCTTTTAGAGGTGAGTACATTGAAGATGGAAGATGTAAACCAACTAGCCCAGTACCACAGAGGTAGTACGCAAAATTCAATAGCTTTCATCTGTAAAACCCATGATGATTTGCTCTTTTTATTTATATATAAACCACTTCGCTAATCTCTCTTTTGAATGTATTGATAAACTATTTGGTAGCTTTGTAATCAGGAGAAATGATTCCCAATGTCACTAGATATGCTGGCAAATATAAATGAGTTCTTAACTCAATCAAGCAATACCAAAATTCATATTATTATTTTTTTGGAAACTATTTACTTATTTATTTTATTAATCATTTTATTTGGGGGCTCTTACAAATCTTATAACAATCCATCATTCAGTAATATTAAGCACACTTGTGCATATGTTGCCATCAACATTCGACATTTCTAAAAAATTTCTTTCTACTTGAGCCCTTGGTTTCAGCTCCTCTTTTTTGTCCCCTCCCTCCCAAACCCTCCTGTGAATCCATGTTTAATTATATATTATTATTCTTATTTTGTGTCTTACACTGTCTTTGTCTCCCTTCACCCACCTTTCTGTTATTCATCCCTCTGGGGGGGATGGGGGCGGTGGTATATATCGAACCTTGTGATGGGTTCCCCCTTTCTCCCCCTTCCTCCTAACCCCCACCATCCCCATACCCCCATGATATCACTACTCCCACTACTGTCCCTGTGGGTTTTATATATACTGAATTCCATTTGTTGAAAGCTCTTATCTGTACCAATATGTGTATTCTGGTCTAGCTGGATTTGTAAGATAGAACTGAGTCATGGTGAGGGGGGAAGCATTAAGGAACTAGAAGTATGATATGTGTTTTGTCAGTACTATACTGCACCCTGGCTGAATCATCCATTTCTTGTAACCCCTTATGGGGGTATGCCCATCCAATCATCTACAGATGAGTTTTGGGTCTCCACTCCAACCCACCTCTTTAACATCCATATAATTCCTTGTTATGAATGTTTTGATACCTGATACTTGCTCTTATTGACATCTTGTGATAATACAGGCTGGTGTGCTTTTTCCATTCAAGCCTTTAAGAACCCAGATGCTACATCTTTTGATAGCCAGACACCAACTGCTTTCTTCAGCACATTTGCTCATGCACCCATTTTGTCTTCAGCAATTGTGTTGGGAAGGTGAGTATTAAAGTGTGCCAGGTTATTAGAACAGTGTTCTTGTGTTTAGGGAGACCTTGAGTAGAGCCCCAAAGTCCATCTGCTATCTTAATACTTATCATATAAATATATGTTCTTTGGCCTCTACCCCTTTCATTATAAATGAATATATTTACATATAAACGTATCTATAATTATACCTCTATAATAGCCTTTGGCTCCTGCTTCTTTCCTCTATTCCCTTTCACCTTTCTCCTATCCCACTATTATACTCACCCTCCATTCAGTTCTCCGTAATTCCGCTCAGATACATTGTACTTGATCACCCCCCACCAACATTCTATACACTCCTCACCATCAATTTTTAGATCTCTTATTGTTTCCTTATCTCTGAATTTGTTGTCTCCCCACTCTCCCAACCGCCGACCTATCTTCTGACCCCCATGTATGTTTTCTGATCAAGTCTGATGTGGTGCCAAGCCCTATGCCCTAAGTCACAAGTCTGTTTTCAGGATTCCTTGGGGACTTGGTGACTTTGCTCCCCTTGCTGTCCAGCTACACTCCCTTCACATTTCATGGGACAGACCAGGACAGACCGGGCACACTTTATGCACCGTGTCTCCAGTGTGTCCCCGGTAGCACTATGGGGTAGTGAGGGAATATCTTGTCTCATGGTGGGGCCAGCCCTAAGGTCCTCTCTGTGCATTGGCTGCTCCAAGCAGGGATGTTGATCCAAGGCTTGGTGGGCCATGTTGAGGTTTGTTCTCTCTCTGTCTCTCTGTCTCTGTCTCTCTGTCTCTCCCTCTCCCTCTCCCTCTCTTCCTCTTAGTTTGCTCTGTGTGGTCTGGACAGACCTGCCTCTCTCCCTGTGCTCTATCTTCAGTGCTGTCCTCTGGATTACCTACTTCTGGGGAGGGGGTCAAAATAGCTCGGCTTGGGTCTGGCCCCATCATCCTGTTTGTTAGTTTGTTATTCTATGCCAGTTTATTGCTCTCAAGGCTTAGTGCTCTAGGGTGGAGTCTGCTCCCTCTCTCCCTTTCCTGTGGAGACATAAGCAATACCCTCCCCATGGGTGTATTAGTGCTCTGTACCCCCATCACTCTCAGTTTTTGTTGTTGTTTTCCAAAATTCACATTTTAACTTGTAAATTGTTTAAGGTAAAGTATTACATAAAGTGATATCTTAAAAGTATTTGGTTGAAGACAAAACCCCTTGATTCCTAATATCCGCTAGCTGAACAAGCAATGCTTGATAAACTAAAAACTTTTCCCCAGTGCTCCTGGGACAGGCGCAGCCAAGGAGGCTGTGGTTGAGAGAACAAGTGGTCATTTCATGGAACCTTAGTTTTATTGACTAGGGTTTCGTGAAGATGAGTCTTGTTGAAGCCCTCAAAGAGCAGGAGGGCTCAATTTTACCACCCCCTGCTATCTCTCTTGTATCAACAAGGGAAAGAATGATGAGCTGGTTGCTGATGGAGGTCAGTGACAGGTCATTACTTATTAGAGAAGTCAGCCTACATTACTGTCAGCAATTTTTAATTAGGCAAAAGTCTGTGAAAGCCAGGACAGGCAATGCAACATTTTCTAGAAAGTCTGGTGCAGTTATCTGAGATGAAGGCATTTTTATGGCACTACTCAAAACTCAGGAATCGGTGGTAGAATTCTCAACTTCTATCCAGGTGATCTGAGCTCCATTTCTCCCCCATCTACCTCATGAGCAGCTACCACCATCCTGAGTGGACACTTGGTATACTGTTATGATGATAAACACATTTCAGTAGCGCTTCCAGACAAAGGCTGACTAGGAAGAAAAGCTTGGAAATATACTTCTAAACTCCACCAACAAAAATCTGTACACCACAGTGCAATCTGCAAATGGTCCTGGGGTCGGCCAGGACTACACAGCATTTCACTCTGTTGTGCCTGAGGTTGCCTTGACTTGGGAGACAAATAGCTAACAACAGTCAAACTTTAAACCAAGGAAGAAATGGGCGTTGTTATGCTTCCCAATTCTTGGAAAAGGAAAGAAGAAAACATCCCCAGGGAAAATAGGAGGAGGGTTGCCTCCCATGTCAGGTTGATTTTTATTCAAGCCACTTCATGATCTATTTGATTGCGAGTAGATGACTTAACCTCTCCAAGTTTCTTTCCTGATCTGCAAATTGGGTTATCATGATACAGAAAAATATGTTTCAATGTAACTATCTGAACATACTACACAGTGGATAGAGAATCAATCCTTATTATTAATTTTGTACATATGGTTGAAGATGTGAATGTGTGGAGAGCACATGCTTCCATCCGTTGTACCTCTGCTGCTTCTGATCTTGTCACCTTAATCCAAACCCTCTCAGCTACCCACCTCAGCATGCTGGGGGGAATCTCATAACGCTACTGCAGTCAGGTTCATAGAATTGCCAAGAGCAATGCTAAAATGCTACTGGCTATACCTAGGTCTGAAACATTCATGACATTGGCCCAAGTGAAAGCTTACCCTAGTTCTGAGCCTTTGAGACACAATAGTGTCAATCTCCCTTCATCCCCAAACCCAAAGGCTGCATTATTTACCCGAGGGTGGATGCAACAGCCAGAACATGAGGGATCATTACAGACACACTTTGATGTTATTATTGCTATTCTGACTCATATGAATGTTGGCCACATTTTCAAGTCTGCGCCATTGGTCATATTTGCAACAACATGAACTTAGTCAAAATGGTAGCTTTCCAATGATGCTTTGTAGAATGTGCAGTAGAACTGAAGGGCACTTTACAGATTGGTATCGGACATATGGGATAATATCAGACTTTTGGACTTGGACTGGACTGAGTTGGAATGTTTTCTTAATGTACAATTGCTCTTGTATGTAAGCCTCTTCCTTATACACATATGTGTGTCCATGGATTTGTTTCTCTAGTCTACCCAGACTAACAAATATTCTTTAACTTGTGTGATTTTCAAAATACTATAAATGAGTATGTTGTTGTTTTTCCATTTCAGAGATGTGGAGAGTGAAGTTGATTAGTCAGATAACATCTAATTTCATTTTTAAGAAGCCACTTAAATAGAATTCAAATCCAGCTTTTATAATTTTGAGAATAGCCTCAAATGTGAACAAGTAGAAACTTCCTACAACAGGGGGAGAAATGCAACTATTCTGGAAAAAGAAGCAAGAAGAGAAAATGATGTAATCATTCCTCAGTACACTGTAGAGCTAACCATTCTTAATATTAATGTATAATTACTGTGATTTTATTATGCATATATTTATAGAAAACATACTTACACATGTTATATTATGTATTATATATAATGTATAACTTATAAATTTGAAGTCGTTTTTTTTAATGATATCTGGTTAATATTTAGTATCAACAAATGTACGTTTAAAACACTACTTTAAATATGCTCCATATTTCGCTCTTTGTGTATTTGCCAATTCCCCGCTTTTCCTTTAATTTGGTGAGCATTCTTGTAGCTTAATTATTGGTAAACCAGACTCACTTCTGTTTTAGACATTCATCCTAAGGAAATATAGAGAAAGAGGTAGTGAAATTTATGTGTTCAATTGTTGAGACAAAGTTGTCTTCGAAATATGATAGCGATTTTAACAAAGTATTATTTCCCAATAGAAAGAGATTGTTTTAGAATAATTTTTGGCAATTTGAAAGATATAAATATACATTTAATTTTCATTTCTGTGATTATAACTAATATAATGTTTAAAATGCCTCTCGAATAATTGCATTTGTTGTTTGTTTAATTATTTATTCATGCTCTGTAAATTTTCTATTTGGTTAGTTCATACTTTATTAATTTATAATAATTGTATACTAAATATAGTCATTTTGATTTGAGAAAAATCTGATATAGTTAAATGATTATCCATTTTCCTTAATGACTTCAACTCTTGATGTCATTTGAAAAGCTTCTTTCCTCACACCCAATGTATATAAATATTCACCTTCATGCTCTCCCCTACCCCCACCCATGTTTAAATGTTTAATTCATCTTAAATTTATTTTAGCATAAAGTGTGAGATACAGAGCTAATCCTATATTTAAAAACTGTCCTCCAGTTGTCACATTTGAAATAATGCACCTGTTTGGCATTGATTAAAAATACCAACTGTATCATATTCATGGTTCTTATGTGATTTAGATTCATTTGTCTGTTTTAATTATTATAACTTTATAATGGGTAACACTTGGACAATCCCGTCCTTGAAAAGCCTTGAGACACATTGATTAGAAGTGCTACTCTTCACTCTCCCTGGAGCAGAAACATCCCATTTTACTTGTGTGCCAGGAGACTATTGAAAGAATACCATCTTTCTTCTCTCCTTGTCTCACCTGCCCAGTGTGTGTAAGGCAGCGGACACCCTGAGCATTATCTTCCAATTATACCTAGCAATGTCCTTCCTGGCTCTCTGACCTTTCAGATTATGCAGAATCAGAACCATGGTAAACTGTGTCTCTATTTTACTCAAATTTTGAATGTCTTTGTTCTCTGAAGGTCCCTCAGATTAAGGGAGTGATATTAACCTCAAAAAAACAGAAAGCTGCTTATTAATCAAACTAATACTCAGCTTAAGTATCATTTCATTGGGGAAGAATTTTCAGGCAATTTTGAATAAACGCATCCATAGCATAATTAAATATTCAGCAGAAAGCCTTTCATATAGATTGTAATTTTCCTGAGGGCATAACACTTGTCTGCCTTGTTCTCCAAAGCATCTACTAACTCATGTCAAACCTACCATGCCAAAGGCATACAAAAACTATCTTTGATTAATTGTGTTTTAATATTTGATGCACTCTGTGGTTTCTGGGAGGTAACGTAATCAAGTACTTATAAAATTAGCTATGTGAATTATAATTGTCAATACTATGACTTCATAACTTATTTTGGAAGACTGAGAATTTTTACCATCTTGAATCTTCCTATTTAGAAACATGGGTATGACTCTGTTTACTGAGATTTCATTTTATGTGTGCTGAGAAGAAAGTTCTTCCCTTCTTATGGCTTATTCACATTTATTTACTTTTAAATAGCATCAATTTGAGTTGCTATTATGAATGAGACATTGTGTTAGACAGGGTTCTCTAGAGAAACAAAACCAGAACGCTAATAATTTTATGTATATATTTGTACAGATGGATAGATATATAACATAAGAAATAGTTAATTAAATTATAAAGCAGTACAAATGGATCAGTGCAACTCACTCCCATGAGACAATTGTGAGACACTGGTAGTCCTTCAAGTCTTGAAGGCCGCCGGGTAGTCCTCCATAGAGCAGTCCTCCATAGAGCAATTCAGGCTATCCGGGCACAGGGAGCAAACAGCAAGGCAGGTCACCAACAGTCAGCCAGATGACAGGGTCTGACAGTCCCCAGCTCAAGAGATGTAAATTCCAATTGTGTGGTGAAGCAGGTCTTGAAGGAACCTCAAATTACAGTGACACAGTCCACTGGTTAGGTGTCCCACAGGTAGTGTAGTTTGCAAATTGAGGCACAGAACAAGCAAGGCAGCCGCACTCTGGTCTGATGATCAAAGAGCAAGAGACAAGAAAGGCGAAGCTCACCAAGCCATTTATCTCTCTGCCCTTCAATTAATCCCACATGTGTTTTTTGGCCAGGTTGGCAAAATAAGCTAACTACCTCATATATCGTGTTTGTATTATATCTGTATGTAATATGATGATTTAATTATTTTTACTTATTTATATAGCAATTGCCATCTAATTAAATTCTCTTTTATTTTGAATATTATACAGTTCATTTCTTTGATTTATCAAAGAACAACTACATAATCCACAGAATATGTTATATTTGCATGGATAGCAACCAGTATGATAATATATATTTATGCAGTATTTCAGGTGTATATATCATACAGATATGTTGGGAAAATATTTGTTCAATAAGTGATTAAATGATTGAGTACATATAAAATATCCTCAAAAGAATTTTGTAATAAAATTGGCACAAATAAGAGAAGCACCCTCGCCTGTTATTTTGTTGTATTAACTTGACTGCTTTTTCTATCTGGTTATATGTGTAAACACTCATTTTAAATAACTACAGGGGAAAATGATGTAACTGAAGGTTGTGGTGGTTAGCATTGCGCTGTTAACCGCAAGATCAGCAGTTCAAAACCATGGGAGAAAGAGGAGACTTTCTACTCCCATAGAGAGGAAAACCACATAGGCCATTGTGCCCTACACCTTACGGGCGTGGTGAGTAGCATCAGCTCTATGGCAGTGAGTTTGGGTTTGAGTTCCACTAATAGGGGAAGAGCCCCAGTAGCATCAAGGATTACACATTGAGTGCAAGGTCAGCGAGTCTGAAAGCACCCGCAGCTCTGAGGGACAAAGATGAGGCTTTGTACTGTCATAAAGATCCACAGTCTTGGAAACCCACAGGGGCAGCTATGGTCTCTTCAGTCAGAATTGACTTGACAGCAGTGAGATCCTGAAAGAGAGGGACATCTCGAGTAATGTCAACCAGCACAATTTCTTCAGCCCATCAGAGAGCTGAGATGATAAACCAATGAGATGATCCGAACCAAATGCTAAGTAGCATTCCCTATAGATTTCCTATAGCATTTCCTATACTGATAGAATGCTGACCTTCTTTCGCAAGGCAGGGGACGAGGCAGCTGCCTTAAAAGCAGGTAGGAAGAAAACAAGTAAATTATTAACAATGTTCTAAAAATTGATGGTGGTCTAGCGTATAATAGTTTAAAACCCTTGACCTCAGACACGGAGTCTGCATGAACTTAGCAGTTTGTTTTTTTTTTCACCCAAGGACTTCCCCATTGCGTGCTCATAAATGAGTGGTGTCAGAGCAAGGTACCTGAGGGAGCAAGCTGAGCACCACCTCCACCACCATCCAGATTTCTATATTCTGCCTAATTAAATTTGCCTAAGTTCTGGGCCTTTTTCATATATATATATTTTTTCACATTTTACATTGTGCTTTGGGTGCAGCTTTACAGAGAAGACTATTTGTTTTAGGTTCAAAATTTCACAGGCATTTTGTTTCATCCTCCTATCAGACTCTGCATCCATTTCCTCCCTTTGCTTCCAACTTCTATTTATGCTTCTTTTCAAATCCTTCTGTGTTAGGCCAGGTTGTCTAGAAACACAAATGCAGTG
Source organism: Echinops telfairi (assembly GCF_000313985.2). NCBI lineage: Eukaryota > Metazoa > Chordata > Mammalia > Afrosoricida > Tenrecidae > Echinops > Echinops telfairi. Next base: position 4,999,227 of record NW_022103905.1, read on the forward strand.
ACACTCGTCTATGTATAACAAAGAGCTTTGTATCAAGAAGTAATTATTTATCAGGAAGATATCCAAGCTAAGTCCAACCCAAATCCATAAGTCTGATGCTAGTCCAAAAGTCCCTCTTCAAACTCACACAGCCAGATACCAGTGGTTCAGAATGATGAACCAGGAAGCAGGAAGATCCCTGGCCAGTGAATGCAGAGTTGCAGGAATCCAAGGTCAGTGGAAACATAGCTTGATGCCCACAACTTTCAGGGTCATCGGCAGAGTCTCAGCAAGCAGGAAGGCAGAGAGATTCCTGGTTCCCCACTTAGAAGAAGACCATACCCCCATGGAGGTATCAATAGGCTGTGACCTGATTCACCGATTGGATTCCACCTCTAGATGTTCATGTTGACATATCTCAGCTAACTACCACACGTTCTGAATTTTGCTGTTGAGTAAATGATACCCTTTTTATTTTGGGGGGTCAATAATACTTAGGTAAGCAAGTCTCCCTAGCATTATTGTTCCCTTAATGGTGTTGTTATTGGGCACTGTGGAGTAGTCAGTTCCAATTCATAGCAACCCTGCGGACAATAGAACGAGAAGGTGTCCAGTCCTGTGCCACCTCCCAATTGTTCTTGTGATTGAGTTGATTCTTGAAGCCATTGTCTAAATCCTTCTTGCCATGGGCTTGATTCTCTTTCGCTGCCCCTCTACTTTAGCAAGCATGATGTCCTTCTTCAGGCCCTGGTCTTTCCTGACATGTCCAAAGTCCATGAGATGAAGTCTCATCATTCTTGCCTCTAAGAGCACCTGGCTGTACTTCTTTCAGACAGATTTGTTTGTTCTTCTGACAGTCAGTGGTGTTTTCAGTATTCTTCACCAGCACCATAGTTCAATTGTATTGATCCTTCTTCAGTCTTCTTTATTCAAAGTTCAACTTTCACATGCATACGAGGTAATTGACAATACCATGGTTTGGGTCAGGTGCACCTGAGTCCTCACAGTAACATCCTTGCTTATCAACACTTTAAAGAGGTCTTGGGCAGTAGATTTAGCCAAGGCAATTTGTCATTTGGTCTCTTGACTGCTTCTCCTACAAGAATTGCTTCTGGAGCCAAGCAGGATGAAATCCTTGACCTCTTCAATCCTTTATCATGATGTTACCTATTGGTCCAGTTGTGAGGATTTTGATTTTCATTCATTGAGTTGCAATCCATCTTTATTAGCAAGTACTTCAAGTCTTCCTCATTTTCAGCAAGCAAGGGTGTGTCATCTGCATATGGAAGGCTGTTAATAGCCTTCCTGTGATGCCGATGGCAAGTTCTTCCTCATATAATCCAGCCTCTCTGAAGGTCTTCACAGCATAGAGATTGAATGAGTGTGGTGAGAATATACAACCCAATACATACGTTTCCTCATTTTACCAGGCAATATTCCTTTGTTCTTATATTAGCCTGAGTACTTTAGAGAAACAAATCCACAGAAACTCATGTATAAGAGAGAGTTTTATATGAAGGTTAAGTGCACATCAAGAAAACATCCCAACCCAGTGCTGCCCAAGCCCACAAGTCCAACATTAACCCATATGTCCAACACCAATCCACACAGTCCTCCTCCATCTCACAAAACACACACTATGATGCCAACTGCAGGAGGAAAGCCGAATCAGTAAACGTGTCAGCATCCCAGCACTGGGAGGGGTCTCCACATGGCTGCTCCAGCACCCAGGCAGGGCTGCATCAGGGTAGGTCCATGTGATTTCTCCACGGGGATGTCTTACAGGAAGTCAGCCTTGCCAGCTGAAGCAGGGAATTGCTAAGATAGCTGCACCCTGGTGTGACCATCACAAAGCAAGAGACTCAAGAACTATAAATGTGAGGCTCACTGAGTGATTTATCCCTCCGCTCTTCAATTAACCCCACATGTGTTTATCAGTAAGGTTGGCACAATAAACTAAGTAACTCAGTTCTGTTTGCACAGCTGCCTCATGTTCCATGTACAGGTACTATATGAGCCCAATGAAGTGTTCTGAAATTTATATTCTTCTCAAGTTTATCCACAGTCTTTTTTATGATCCACACAGTTGAATACTTTGGCATAGTAAATAAAACACAAACAAACATCTTTCTGGTATTCTCTGCTTTCAGCCAAGACCCATCTGACATCAGCAATGATATCGCTTGTTACATGCTTTTCTGAATCCACCCCAAATTACTGGCTGCTCTCAGTCTATATACTGCTGTAACCTTTGTCTACTGTTTGCATGAAATTTAAATTATATAGTTGAGATCAATTCCAGATCTGGATATTAACTAAGGAGCACAGTGGTGGGAATTTTACCAGTCTCTCTATGCAACATTTTATGGTTTTCTTCTTTTTTTTCTTTTTTTCTCTAGCCAACATCTTCTAATGAGATCCCTTTCAGAGAATTGGCAGTGATAGCCAGGGATCATTTACTTCTGGTCTCAGAATTATACAGATTGATCTTTGTGAGGTTCATTAATCTAGTGACTTAATTGTTTTCTGATGTCTTTCAATTCTCATCAATTTTCTCTCAGGATAATATTGTCTTTGAGGACTATGTTATGCCAATTGAAGTCAATGTTCTCTGAGGATGATCCTGATCCCCCGGGCCCAGTAATTCATCCCCTCAAGATGTCTGGTTATATCTAAAACGTTTGCCTAACTTTTTCCCTCTATACTGCACCATGTTCATGGATAATCTGCAGCAAAGATAAATACACATATACAAATATCCTTTTTCAAACCTCTATATATTTGTGAGAATATCCTTACTCTCCCTCCCATCATTGCTAAGCCTGCATATCTACCCAAGCACCTCATCATAGATCCCAGCTATCATATGATTGTGCCTATAACAGTGTTTACATCTGTTGCCTTTAATGCTTGCAAATCTCCCAATGTCGATTCCCTGCCTCCACCATTTTTGCCAACCTCCCGTTTATTTCATATTGCCTTCCTAGTCGTCCAAGTTGAAATCAGTCTATCCTCTAACCATTGAGTACCCTCCCTACTCCTCCCATCTTCTTGATGACCCTACACACTAACCATCATGCCAGTACTTTCTGCATTTGCTATGAAACAAGACAAGAGTAAGGGACCCACTCCCATCCCAATCTCTGACATAAGGCAAGAACCATTGGGAAGAGAAAGAAGAACTACATTTGGCCTCATACAACAGCTACAGAAATGTCACTGGGGGAGGGTTAGGAAATCTTTCTGGAGTATTACCTGTCTTTTTCTGTCATGATCCTATGATGACGCGAAGTAGGTGCTGCTTCCCTTGGCTGGGGAGAGTTTCTCAATAGACCCGTGGTAGTTATATAATCTCCTGTCAACTTGCGAAGGAGTGGAGTCTAGCCTGTCAATCAGGTTACAGCTTGATGACCTCATTTAGAGGTGCTAAGGAGGTAAATAGCTCACTGGAGGCCATATACATTCTACATTCTTTGCTTTGTCTTCCTGTTAGCAAACCACATGGAGCTATGCAGATAGAGCCAGAGCCCTGGAGTTGGAGGAACCACATGGGGACCCACACCAGCACTGAGAGGCTTCCACTACCACTGGATCCACAAGATTTTAGACCCACTAGCCTGTGATCTTCTTGAATTTGCCATCATTTCATGTGTTGTGTGAGTCTGAAGAGGAATTTGTAGACTGGAATCGGACATAGGGGCTAATATCAAATTTATGGACTTGATCTGGACTGGGTTGGGATGTTTTCTTAATATACAATTGCTCTTTAATATAAAGCTCTTTCTTATATACATATGAGTGTCTATGAATTTGTTTCTGTAGTCAACCTGGACTAATACAATACCTAAGACCTTCTACCAATTGAAGCTATCTATCAACAACCTGTTGATAAGAAGAGCAGAACACCCACCTGTGTTCAATGCCCTGCACTACGTAAAGGTCATTAATAGAAAGTCAGAAAATGGAAAATGACTCACTGTGGAAACTCAGTTACACAATATCTGCCTAGGACTGATGGTGGAACAGAAGACCAGAGGTCCCAGCCTATACCCACCATTATCCTTCCACCAAATCATGGGCAATAGAAGTCTTGCTTCAAGATGGGATAAAGGTATATGAGGTGGGCCTGTCAGCTAATCCAATAAGTAAGCAGAGGCCTACTTGTGCTCATTTACAAATCTGTAGTAAATGATTGCCCATTTATTCACCACATCAAAGATTCTGCTGGCATCTGTCTCTCTTCCAACAGAACATTTTCCAACAGAATGAAATCCTCTTTTCAAATGTAGAGTCCCCGACAGGGACAAAGTATGCTGTAAGCAAGGTAAGTATGCACGTACTTGCACTTACTTACCAATCACTAGTGAAATATTTTACATCTTTCTCTCCACTATTCTGTCCTTAAGGTTCTCAGTAAGTCTGAATCAACCCAAGGGCAATGAGTACACTACCCATTGGAAAGTCAACTCAAGGAAGTCCATCCTTGTTGCTTATTGGGTAATCCACCCCTTGGAAGAAGTGGATATCCTGAATCCTCGGGAACCCCAGGGCACAGTCAAGGGCAAGGTAATGGAAACAAGTGGCTTCTTAAATAGCACCAACTTCCTATCCTC
>NW_022103905.1:5005324-5022473 GCF_000313985.2 Echinops telfairi
CCACATGGAACAACATATCAACCTGTGTGATCACGGGGTGTCGAACGGATCACTGAAGACAAATGGGTGCATAAGCAAATGTGGTGAAGAAAGCTGATGTTCTTATTTTAGAAGCACGTTCTCAATCCCATTCATGGTAACAAAAACATTTCCTATCTTTGAAACCCCATATTTTCAACCAGTTAAACGGTGAATGCACAAGAGACTTCTCGGCATAAATTTGTTTGTTTTGAATAGGAGTTAGCTTTTGCTTGATTTATGTGTGTATTTATTTAGTTGGAACACATGTTCAAATAATACAGCATTATCTGCCCTGAGAGGATGTTTTGGTTGTATTCTCTTTTGTGTGAGAAAATTTGCAGGTTGAATGCTACATTAACATACTCACTTAATGAGACCATGAGATAACATGAAAAGCACTGTCTACCCTATCCCCTTCAAATATTGAAATAGAAAGGATTCCTATTCAGAGTGCTTTTTTCAGATTTTCTGGCAAATGACATCATGCTGAAACTGCAGAATGTTGTTAGATGGAGATGTGGCGATGCAATTGGTAAAAGCATTTGGCTGGTGATGGAACAGTTGCTGTGTTAGCCTGAAGTTTCTAGAGAAACAAAACCAGTGATGCACATATGTATGTATAGGAGAGAATTTTATATCAAGAAAATGGCCCAGCCATTCCCCCTCAAGTCCCTGAGTCAGATGCTAGCGAGAGAATTTCAGACTCCCAGCTGCTGGCGGAGGAAGCAGGAAGGCTGAATTTGGATGCAGAATCCAGTCAAGCAGGAAGGCAAAGAGCAAGAGAAGAGAGAAGACTCAATATCCCTCAGGGTCTCTCTATAAAAAGGGCCCACCTTCCAGGAGGCATCAGCAGGCTGAGAGCTGATTGGCAGGCTGGACTCTCCACCCCTACGCTGACATAGGTACTATTAAGTTGATATAAAATCTAACCATAACATTCGGCATTGCAAACCTACCAGTTCTTCTGTGGGGAAAAAAGATGTTGCAATCAGTCCAATCAAGATTGACAGAATAGGGAAATTTATCTAGGGAGTAATTCTATTCTGTCCTGCAGCATATCTATGAGTAGCAATTTACTTGATAATAATGGTTTGGGGTTTCCTTTTGGTATGTTTTTGTGAGGTGTCCTTGAATCAACTGCAGCAGATAGCAACCACACATATAACAACTAGATCTTGTCTGACCCGGTATCATCAAACATAGGTATTGCTGTGTTTCAGCCCATTGGTGCAGCCCCCCGCGTCAATCTATCATACTGAGGGCCTTCCTGCTCTTCACTGACCCGTTCCTTTAAAAAGCGTGATGTCTTTCATCACACATCTTTCATCACACATCCATAGCAGTCAAGGACTAACCATCTTATCCAAGGAGCATTCTGGCTGCACCCCCTCAAAGAAAGGTCTATTCCCTCTTCTGGCTGTCTGTGGTACATACACTATTCTTTGCCAACGCTAGAATTCACATGTGTTGATTCCTCAGTCTTCCTTTGGCATTGCTACATATGGGGCACTGGGAAGGCCATGGCTTAATTTAAGGGTGGATTTGGTGAAGCAATGATACTTCACTGTCATCTCACCTTTCTCTCAGCATTGGCAGCCCAGTTCTTGCTGCTGAAAGTATTGGATGAATGAGTCCAATTTTACTTTCCAAGCAAGACAACACAGCGGCCTTATGATGGTTTGGAGTACAGTGTAAGCAGTGTGCATCTTGTAGATTCCTGTTCTTTACCACTTGACTATTAGAACCAACTATCTTATGGAAGTCCTATTTACTTATACCTTAAATTATAATTATTAAAATTTTAATAAGAATTTTGGTGCAACATGAGGCATCACTTACCATCAGGGAGGAATTGCAGCTTTATTGTAGCCCACACTGACAGCCAACTCATACAAATGAATGACATTTGTATCATAAAATCTCATAGGCCATTCAGAATGTTAATAGTTTTTCTGATCTTTCTTTAGCATTGTGTTAGTCTGGGTAGACTAGAGAAACAAATTCATAGACACTCATATGTGTATAAGAAAGAGCTTTATATACCAAGAGCAATTAAATATTGAGAAAACTTCTCAGCCCAGTCCAGATCAAGTCCATTAGTCTGATATTAGCCCATATGTCTGATACCAATCTATAAATTCCTTTTCAGACTCACCAAACACATGCAATGATGCCGAATGCTGGCAGATCACAAGCCAGTGGGTGGAAAAGTCTTGTGGATCCAGTGGTGGTAGAAGCATCTCATCACTGGTGTAGGTCTCCACGTGGCTCCTCCAGTTCCAGGGCTCTAGCTGCATCAGTATAGCTCCATCAGGCTACTGGTCAGTAATGTCTCACAGGGAGTGTGTCGAGCCTCCAGTGAACTATTTATCTCCTTAGCACCTTCAGATGAGGTCATCAAACTGTGACCTGATTGACACACTAGATTCTACCCAATTCACAAGATGACACCAGATTAAGTAACTATCAAACAGTGCAACAAAATTCAACTTGAAATGCAGATTAAGAATATCTCAATTGAGGCAAGAAAGTAGCATTTTACAGAATTCAGACAACATTCAGATTAAAAGTTTCAATTAAAACATTTTAGCAGGCTTTTTCTCCCAGAAGCAAAGCTTTGTTACCTATGAGCAATCACAACTTTATATCATATTTATCTGTAGACACACTTAGCTCTTCAGCCTCATTTTCTAAAATATTCAAAGGAGTTTCCTTTACCCCATTCAGCATGGAATATTTGTTCGGTCAGACGATTCTATACAATACAATTGAACCAAGATAATTGTACTACTATGTCTTTTAAATGTGTAACTGGGTTAATATTTATCTCCAAGAAAGCTTATCTTCAATGCAGCGATGTTTGACTTCTATATTTTTAATTATATTATTTATATATATGTTGTGATGGTTCAAAATGTCTTTGAGGGCATGTGGATTTAAAACGTATACATTTGATGGAAAATGCAAGTCACATGAAGAATGAATGAAGCAAAGACACTCATAGTAACAAATAAAACCTGAAAATGCTTCCACGTCATTTACGAATAGAATTTCTATGCAGTACACCATAAAACATTGTTAGCTTTCTATACTATTGCTCATAAATAGCCTTGTCTGAGAAATGCATGTTTGCTCTCTTTCTATTCATTGAAAGTATCAATACAACAAATTTTCAGAAACTCAGAGTGCCCAAACTTCCCAAATGAACTAGACAAAGAGAAAGAGGTAAAGGCCGGACTAGCCATAGGTAGTGAGGAACACGTGCTTTTGTATTTGGAAGCTGAATGCAGAGTGAATATGGTTAGGTACAAGGTTAGGAGCCTCGGTGGTGTAGCAAGCTAAGAGCTCCTAATGGCAATTCAAACACAGCAGCGGCCCCTCAGGAGGACGACGGGGTTTTCTGGTCCCATAGAGGCTTTATAACCTGAGAAACTCAAGGGCAAGTCTACCCTTCCCTGTAGGGCTCTTATTAGTTGGAATCAACTTGATGGCAGTGAGTTTGATTTTTGGTTAGGGACAAGTTTCCTGTGCCTAATAGAATTCTAATGCCAATGAGATACTAAGTAAAAGCATACTAATGAATCATAGGTGAGTGCTATTATACATCCTGTGTAGCTTTGTAATGTTGTCCACCCAAAATAAATTAGTACAAAATATGAATGTGTCACACTTCAAATATTTAAATGACTAAAATTTATTGTGGTCCAAGTCAATTTCCTCCTCACTTTTTAAGATGTTATAATACTATTAAATACCTTTTAATAGGTATTATCATTAGTAATTTTCAATTTTCCAGAAATGTATCTGCTTAATTTTATTACTTAAATTTCTCTTGATTTTTTGTTTATTTATAGGATGATATTTGCTTTTCTGTTTGTTTTGTTTTCCACATTCAGGTATGTGTAGAACTTCTTGACCATATAATCCAAAGTTATTTGTTTTTAAATTTTCAAAATTTATTCTAAATGCATATTTGTTTTCATGTATAACCAAAAGCTATCAGCCTTACACCTTGCATTTTCATTCAGTGCTTCAGTTACTAAAACCCCAGCATCCATTATCATCAGGTTGATTCCAACCCATAGCAAGCCTCCATATAGGGGGTTCCAGGCATGTAAATCTCAACCGGAAGCAGGTAACCTCATCTTTCTCTCATAGCACTACTACTGACTTTGAACTGCTGAACCTCAGTTACTAGACTGATGTTTAACTCACAGGCAAAGTTTGCTTCTGTTGTACACAAGATCAATAGGAGCCAGAAGCAATTAGATAGCAGATAACAACAACATTCCTAGTTAATTTTAAGCAGATTTAATGATTTGCTTAATTTTCTGAATTGACCATATTATGCATTTTTTGGTAGAAAATCTCCTGATATCAATTCACTGTACTTAATGTTTAGTCCATCAATATAGTATTCATTATTTGATGTGTTCATATCTGATTCTAAACATCAGTAATACTTGATTCTATTTTCTTTCCTTTTCATATCCTTTCTCCTGTTATCTGCCATGAGCCACATCATCCTTTAGATCCTAATCTTGAGAAGCGGAGTTTGTCCTTTTTAAAAAATGAGGATTTTTTTTCATTAAATATTATATTTCTTAGATAAGTCCACTAGTGTTCATGCCACAAGTACAAACAAGGCATATATTTTTCAAAGAAATAAATTCTAGTACAGAACTTGTGCTTCTCTACTGGCCTGAGTCACCTCTAATGCTTGTAAAGACACCCCCCTTTTATTTTTGGTTGAGATGACCCTAGTTTGTCCAGTTCTTTCTTATAGAAGTGGAACTGAGTTTTAATAAATCTGCATTTCAGAAACATGAAGAAAAAAAAACCATAAAAAATGATGATGATTTAGCCAAGGAGAAGAGATACAAAGAAGACGAGATACAGAAAACATTTGAGTAAAACAATTGAGAAATGATAAGTAGTTAGGTTTGCAGACTAGCCTTAAGGATTATGTAATTCTTTGGTCACAGATAAATTCAAATTATTTTTACAGTGTGGCCCTTCTCACATTACTAATTTGTATCTTTTTTTTCCCATAAATGAAATAGTGATGCTAAAACTTGCTTCTGAACGTTGGTATAAGAATAGTGCTAACTGCAATGGTTTAAAAAAAAAAGGATATTTAAATATTTAAATAAAAATTTAAAAAAGGATATTTAAATGGTGAACAATTTGTATTTGTTCATATAAGCATTTGAAATCAAATAACAAGACAGTATGAAACAAAGACAACATGATCTGGCAGTATAACTCAAAAGTGACCTTTTTGTTTCAGAATACGTTAGTGATGTCCCATTCCCGACGTGAGAAAGACATTTACCTAAAAATTCACACTGTTCAAATTAAGCCTCCTAGGAAGTGTTCCTTTCTGAGAGAAATTGTTTTATGGATGATGAATGCAAAACTGTCTGGATGTCAAAATCTAGGTTTGAAGTTCTGTGATACAACCGCAGAATTAGTTGGATAAAACTGTATATCAATCACTGCAAACGTACAGTGTGCAGCTCCTAAAAAAGAAATTGATGTTCTTCTCTGAATTGTGAAAATTATGCATTATAGTTTAGCCTTTATCAATTAGTATACATTTCTGATGGGGTTGACTGTGGAAAGACTTAAATCAACCCTTCCTGAATAACAAGTTAGATAAAGGTATAATTTGATTTAACTTCAATCTCCTTGATTCTAGCTTTGGTAAATTTCTTATGAGCAGTGGCTGGAGATGTGCTGGGCAAATACAGTAGTTCAGGAGATGGCTAAGATCACTTTGAGCCAAAGTCGTTGGAAACTATTGACTAATTATAGTGATATTTCAAAAGCACATTCCTAGGCATTCCCACGATGGTATTTCAGAGTTGTCACGTGAATTGAGTGAGCAATAGGCAAAAATCTGGGCAGAAGTCAGCCCCACTAGCTCATGCCATGAACATGTAAAGAAACAACTATATTTACTTATGGTTTAACTTTTATTTTTTCTCTGGCTGAATGTTTACTTTGCTGCTCTTGATGCAATTGCTAAAGTTTAGGTTAAGGTTTTGATTTGGATTCTTTCTTCTTTTTTGGTGTGTGTGTTTTTTATTATAAGAAACTTGCCTCTGAGTACTGCTTTTGCTGTTTCCCAAAGGTTCTGGTATGTTGTAGTTTTATTGTCATTTCTTTAAAACAATTTTTAAATTTCATTACTTATATCCTAAATTACTCAGTTGTTGTCAAGGAAGGTGTTCAATTTCCATGTATTTGATGTTGCCCACTGATCTTCCTATTGTTTATTTCTAACTTTACAGTGTTGTGATTTGATAAGATGGTTTGTAATATCTTGATGTGGGTGGTGGCTCTCGCTCACTAGTGGTAGCTATTTGTTCTGTGAGGGTGGCTGGGGTGGCAGGGACCAGTAGACTCCATGATGTGAAACAAGGCAGTACAACAGTACAATAAAACCTACAAAGTCACACCACACACACACACACACACACACACACACACACACACACACACGCAAGCAAATAACTGGATTAATGGGAATACCATGCACTCAAAAACACACAAACTAGACCTAGCAGTGGCTTTCTCATTGCAGTCACCAGTGCAAGCTTCTCAGTGTTCTAACCAGGGTGTGCAGAACAGGTATATATACCCATGGGTGCATAAGTCTGGGGCGTGGTGAACGTTCTGCTCAATGTGACTGCGTGGAATTAGGGATTATTCCACATTCTGTTGTATACTATATTTCTCTTATGATGTTGTATCAAGATAAGCAACATACAGGGGGGGAAAGCTAAAAACAATAAAACCAATCCTAGAATTGGCTACTCTTTTTTATCAAGACCTCCTCTACCCTGTTTACATCTCTCTTTCCCAGGGGATGTGGATATTAGGTTTTGCCCCTTTTAGGCTGGGCTGGAAGTTTATCAAAACATAAGAAAAAAGGAGGGAAGACTTTAAAAAGCCAAAAAGGCAGCCATTCCTTTCTTGCGCAGCTCCTTTTAGCTTCAAGAGACTCCAGGTTGTCAGAGTTTACCCCAGAGCCAAGTGCCAGGGCTGAGTAGGAAATAGCGGCCTCCACTGCTGCCCAAGCATGTGTGTGTGTGTGTGTGTGTGTGTGTGTGAATTCCTTCTAAGCATGAGTGAGCCATAGGGACCCATGATGATATAGTCATTTCATCTTCAGCCTCCCATACTGTCAGACAGTCCAGTCCATTCAATCCTCTTCCAGACTTTACTTGTAGTCCCAGGTATATATGGACGGAGGGTAACAATGGGTTGGGTGCACTATGTGGGAGCCCGGTCATTCTTCTGGTGGGTGTGGGGAAAATGGAGGTGGGCCACTTTAGTGGCTAGATGATTTTATATCAACTAGATACTCGTGGCTAGGTGTAGAGTAAACCGGTTAATCAAGTGGCAGTTTGATGACGCCTCCTTGGGGGATTGACCTTAAGTGTGAAGGACTCTGGGAACTGCTTTCCCCTTGTGCTCCTTCTTGCTGGGACTCTGCTGGCAGCCATGGGAGGTTCCGGTGACCTGCCTTGTTTCCACTGAGTATGGATCCACCCGACTGCACTCACCAACCTGTAATCTTTCTGCTTCCGGGTTCACCAAGCAGCTGCACCAGCATGAGTCGGAAGAGGGCCTTGTGGGCTAGCATCAGACTTCTGGACTTTGCTGTACTTAGCAGGAATGCATTCTTAATATATAATTATTTCTTGGTAGAAAACTCTTTCTTATACATAGACGAATGTCACTTGATTTCTTTCTCTAGACAACATGGCCTAACACAGCCACTTTTCTCTCCTGGGGTGTCGGAGATTTCCCTGCGCTGTGGTAGGAGCCGTTGGGCACATAGGTGGCAAGTGGAGAATTTGCTCTTTCTCTTGGTCTCTTTGTGTGGCTCTCACCTGATCTTTCGTCCTCAGCGTTTCAGGGCTCCATTCTTCTCATTAGCCACGCCCCCCACCCCCCATCTTTATTAAAGTGTGTCAGTGCAGGGCATTTGCCTAGGCTGTTATATTGGCTGCTATCTTATGGTTCATTTTCTTCTATGTATGAAACACCCATAAATGAATAAAATACAACCGAAGAAACGTGAATAAGAAAAGAAATCTTCTTATCTGTAAGGAACTTGTTCCAGAAAAATAAGAGAATCACGGGGAGACTTGCTTGGTGATAAAGCACAAGAATGCCTTCTGTAGAGAAAAGATTCCAGAAAGAAAGCAGTTTTTATAAAAATCAAAAAGGAGCATAACTAGATCAATAAAAACCATTGTGGTTCTTCGTAATTTAATGACTAGCAAATTAATATGAATATATTTAGGAACTCAGCATGATGCAGTGAACATATCATAGATGTGTTTTTTCCAATCTGGCATTATGGTTTTTCAGACATACATTTCTTCTTTTATTACCACTGAATCTGCTATTAAACCAAGTGGGAGAGATAAGTGAAAAAAAATAAGCCCTGAGAAGAGAGAAATAAGAAACCCCTTTTGGAATATTTACTAAAACCTGAATTTGTCAAGTGTATCATTAGGACACTAGGGGAAAATAGACGAGATGCTACATTGAGCAATTAGAAGCGAGAATTTCGGGAACGATTGTAAAGTTGTGGATAGTGAAGGAATAAACAAAGAGGGACGCTGCCATACCCCGAGGTTAGGAACGTCACAAGGACTGCAAGAATCAAAGGTAGAATCAGAGGTTAAAAAGCAGAGGCAAAAATATGGTGGTGCCCCACTTTTCTGTTTCTTCCCACAGTTCTCCTGCTGAAGATCCCCCTCATAACAGCAGACTAGAAATCAGAATAGAATATGAGAGCTCATTGAGGTGCTTCGTGTCATCCAATTCTTGAGGTTTTGTATGAGGGGAAAGACCTGGCACTTGGATGTTGAGGGATCAGTGAAGAATATTTAATACTTAAATAACACAAGGTTATTACATCAAAAGAGGACCCACTGACCCCAAAGTCAGCTGTCCACCATGACTCTGCCGATAGAATTATAAAGACAGAGAACTATTTAACCTTGACCTCTGCAACATTCAGTGCTTCTCTCCTGCTTTACTTTGACCACGCTAGTCACGGTTTGGAATTTGAAGTGTAATGTACATTAATGACGTGGTCTGCTTACTATCACAGTGCTATCTCTTCTGTATGATTCACACAAATACAAAGTTTCTTTATTGCAGTTTTACAAGCAAAATTTTAATCACCTTGATGGCAGTGGTTTTGGTTTGGGTTGCTATAAACATATTTTAATACCTAAGGATAAAGTTGGCTAAATGTTATTACTACCTTAGAGGGAACCACGAAATAAGCATAAGAAACTTCACCTTTTAAGTTATCATTGCAACAGGGACAACTTTAACTGAACCAATGTCACACACAGCTTTCTATTAGCCATCATACAGAATAATGTAAAAGTATAAATGTATATCAGCAACACAATAAAACTGGGATCCCTAGTCATTGGTGGGAAAAGAGCCTTAGTAGCCCATGAGCTACAATCATTACTCCCATGGATTATTATTTATGTGCACCTGCCACACCTATAACTCCGAAGGGAATATATACTTTACATTATTTTGTGGGGAAAAACAGTCTTTGTTCTAGAAATATAACTTTATATGTGTACAAATTTATTGATATATGTATATCACACCTTCTAAATACATGTTTGATATTTAAAGGATTCATACAACTTTAATCCAGGAATACCAATGTGTGTGTGTGTCTATACATACTGGAATAAAAATTTGGTTGACAGTTCTGATTACTGAGACCCTTAGATCTTTATGAAGTATATAGTTATTCAAATGAAATTCCAAAATACAAAGATGCAAAAAATATTATTTTGCTTTTGTCATCGTTATCTGCCATTTAGTGGGTCACATCCCATAGCGACCCTCCACAGAACAGAACAAAATACAACCCTGCCTTGCACTCTCCTCACAGTGGTTATGTTTGAGCTCAGTGTTGCAGTCACTCTGTTAATACAGCTCTTTGATGATGCTCTTCTTTTTTTTGCTGCCCTTCCACTTTAACAAGCATGATGCCCTTTTCCAAGAACTAGTCTATATTCTGCTAACATGTCCAAAGCACATGAGATGAAGAAGCATCCTGGCTGATTTTTTGCTTATTCTATTGGCAGTTCATGGTACTTCCAACATTTTTGCTAGCATTATAATGCAAATGCAGTGATTCTTCTTTGGTCTTCCTTATTTAATATCCAACTCTCACATGCATATGAGGTGATTGAACAATACAATGGCTTGGGTCAGGAGCACCTTAGTCCTCAAAGTCAAATTCGTACTTTGCAACACTTTAAAGAGATCGTGTGCAGTAGATGTACGCAATGTGTTGGCTCATTTGATCTCTTGACTGTTAATTCCTTTAG
Source organism: Echinops telfairi (assembly GCF_000313985.2). Taxonomy (NCBI): domain Eukaryota; kingdom Metazoa; phylum Chordata; class Mammalia; order Afrosoricida; family Tenrecidae; genus Echinops; species Echinops telfairi. Next base: position 5,015,743 of record NW_022103905.1, read on the forward strand.
CATTAAGTGTGGAACCAGGCAGGGCAAAAGATGTAATAACTTCAATATTTTCTTCATTTATCTTGATATGACTTACTAGTCCAGGGTTGAGGATTTTTTTTCTTTTCTTTATATTGAATTGTAAGCCATAATAATCCTTGATCTTCAATAATCCTTATCATCACAGTAATCATCACAATCCTTGCTCTTGTTATGATGTTGTAGCAGCAGCATCAAGAATGTGATGTGACCATGGAGCACCATGTGGGCAGATACCTCCGGTTCTTAGTGCACGTAGCCCCATCACATGGCACCACCACATCCTAACTGTAGCTTGGAAGCAAAGAAAAAGAACAAGGGAGACAAAAGCCCGGTCATTTCTCTCAAGGGATGAAACCTTCAACTGGTCTTATCACCTGTGCTCACATCCTCTTGAACAAATCATGGTCATGCTTTCTGCCAGGAAAAGCGGCAAGCATAGTTTTGTTTTTTTAATTTAGAGTGCATAAAAATAGCTGTGGAAGAGGGGAGCAAGATGTTGTGTACCATCTCTTGCAAGAAAGGCATTTGGAGAAATTCTGACACTAACATCATACAATCAGTTCTCTTGGATTCGAAGGCACACCACCAAGATCTGTTGCTTTCTTTCTATCTTTTTCTTTAGATCTGTGTTTTCTGTTGCTAAACCATGTCCTTCAAAAATTGTTGACACAGTAAGACTCACTCCACTCCCTGCCATTGAGTCTATGCTGACACACAGTGACCCTCTAAGACAGGGTGGAACTGCCCCTGTGTGTTTCTGAGCCTGTCACTGCCTATGGGAGTAGAAAACCTAGTCTTTCTCCCATGGAAGGACTGAAGGTTTCAAATGGCTGACCTCGCAGATCACAGCCCAATGTGAAACCACTCCCCACCAGGGTCCCTCAATAACAAGTTATGATATCTATAACTCTTACATTAAACATGTAAATTAAGGATAAAGTTGAAATGAGTAGAAGATAATAATAGATGGGCTGGAAAAGGAAATGATAAAGGGGAAATCATTAATGTGGACAAGGCAAACTAAGAGAAAATAGAATGAATGGCAAAGTAAGGACTAGGAAAGGGAATAAGATACAGTGAGTAATGAATCCAGTCACTAAGAAGATGGTGGTAGGTGTGATTTTATGAACAATTTTTCTGTGTTTGAAATGGAGAACTGAAAGCCAATGAAGTGTGCATGGTTAAGTTACTTAATGCGATTTGCCATGGAAGTTCATTCCCACTAGAACCCCTGTGAACGATATTGTAGGACATATCTCATAAGTGTTCAAGGGAGGAAGGAGGAAAATGTGTGCTTTACCTACTGATTTCCTGGTTTTATTTGCTGATGGAGACTTGTGTCTGAAGACTCACAGTTTCTGGCAGTGAGATGCTCCCAGGCAGGAATGTGTTGAGGTACAAAAATCTCTTGAGACTGTAGGGGACTTCTGAACAGAAGTTGTAGGAGTATCCATCTCAGGGTATCCCTAAGGGACATGGTAGGAGAATGATCAGTGCCTGTGAGAATTAGTGAACAGGATTCATGACTCTTCTCTCATGTATTCTATAATTATATTAAAATAAATACATCATAAATGTTAGTATTGTTAGTGGTCATCAAGGCAGTTCCAACCCATGGTTGCAAATGTAAATGTAAAGTATCATTTAAAATTGGCCCTTCCTACACTAGCCTTGCAATCTCAGATGGGCACAAGTTCATTTTAAGAATTCTCAGTGCTATCTCACCTAAGGGCCTTATCCTCGAACACTGAATTTGACCGCATTCTGTTGTAATCCATATGATTTCACCTGGTTAACTCTTGGGAATACATCCAGATCTTTCTTCATAGCCCATCTTAATCTGGAAGCTTGGCTGGAAGCATTTTGCCATGGGTGAACCTGCTGGTATTTGACATACATTTGGAATCGCTTACAGCATCACAGCAAAAAGCAAAATGACAGATGAGTGATGAAAAAATGGAATGAGGGCCATAGGTGGCCCCATCCAGCTTTAGCAGGGACAAGGAGACTCCAACTCCACCCCAACCCAAGGCCAAGTGCCAAAAAGTAGAGGTTAGATATGCCTCCATCCTTCTTTACCTGATTCTGATGAATCATCCCTCCAGAATGCGACTTCTCCACTGGATTTGATCATTTCTTGCAATGGACAAACACAACTCACAGGCAATTCTCATGATTACGGAGTTTACTATAGAAGGTAGCCCATTACAAAAATTTAACAATACAGGTCTTTTGTCTACAATGCTTCTTCTCAGCCTTGGGAGCAGGCAGGTCTCCCTCTGGTCCTTGGCTTTTCAGCCATGTGGCCCCTTGGTCTCTGCCTTTTCTGTTAGTCAGAAAGCCCAATGCTCTGCCCTTGGGTCTCAGAGCAGCTCCTCTGTTCTGTCCCATAATCTTGGTGCGGTGACCTCTTTGGGCAATCTGCTTCCACCACTGAAGGCTGTAGTCTTTCATGTGCTCTCCTTAGTGATTCATTGTGATGGCTGGTCCTGGGATTCTCCCTCACTCAGCATCTGTGATGGCTCTTATGCCCCAAAGAATAGCAACATGACCCATCTCGCCCATGAGTGATTCACACACTCGGTCTGCATTGCCCCATGCAACCATTTAGTGAGAGTTACAAAAACACGGATAAAAGATCCATATTTGAGCAATTTTGCTTCACCACAGAAATGAATAAAATAAATAGGCAAATAAATACATGGATAGGGCAATTTCCTGAGACCAGAAGTGGTATAAGATAAAATACATGTATGTGATCAATAATATCTCTAGGGTAGGATGTAGGAAGAAAAGAGAGAAAGAGGGAAAGATTAGTTGAGTTCAGTTCTCAAGGCAAATCTCTCTGAAGAGGATACATTTGCAAAATGTTCTACAAAAATCCCAAAGTATTGCTTTACAAACAGAACAAGGTAAAACGTGTTACATTCAACAATCAGATTGAAGGTAGCAGAGTAATTAAGAAGCTAGACATGGTGGAAGTTGTAATTTGAGAATTAATCAAATTACATTCATCTTACAGGACATGGTATATTACTTAGATTTTGTTTAAGTGCATTGAGAATCCATAGGTTGATTTAAGAATGACAATAGCATGATTAAATCTACATTTAAAAAAATAATTGGAGTTTCTGTGTAGACGATGGACTGTCATGGAGGGTAGAAAAAGTGAATTAACATCATCAATAGGACCGATCACAGATGTTTGCTGAGACATCCATTGGCAGAAAGGGAGATAAAGGGAAGCAAGCAGATCAGTAAAACTGAAGATCGCAGACTCTGGACCATGGGAACTTGTCAGCGAAGAAAAACTGAGAGACTTTTTACTAAGAGGCATGGCAAAGGTCGGAGAAACGGAATTCTGCCCCAAATGGGCCACTTACAAGACACAGACAAACAAGCCTGCGCAGATGGGTTCGCGCCCCCAGATGTTCCCATGTAAATTTCTATCTTAAATTCGCAGATCCTACTGCTTGATAGAATAAGGGCTCTGGTGGAGCTGTGGGGTCAGCATTGATTGTTCAAAGCCACCAGCCACTCTGCAGGAAAGAGAAGGCAGCCTGCTTCCATAAAGATTTACAGCCTTGAAAAACCTATATAGGGGCATTTTGGGGTGGGGGTGGGGTTCAACTCAATAGCAGTGGCGTTTCTTACGGATAGATTGAAGCACAGAGGTGGATCATATCATGTTCTTGAAAGAAGAGGGGTACAGGAAAACCAGACGCACATCATTCAGAGTTTCAGAGATTTAATTCCTGACGACTTTGAAACGATCTAGCTGCATTGTCCATGGTAAATCATTCTGTTAGGTTAAGCTTCAGCTTCTTAGTATCAGGATTAGCATCCATATAGCAGAGTTGTTAAAGCTAAAATCTATAGAGGGAAAAAAGAGTTGAAAATTTAAATGTTGCATGTAAATTTAGGGTATGATTGGAGGCGTCCTATGTTGCTTTTAAAAGATTCTATGCTATTACTTGCTGCTCTTTTATAACCTTTTATTTATGATAATTAATATGATTAGTGTGCTAATTTTCGACAGTTGCACCCTGGGGCAATCGTGCAACAGTTGTAATTTTAAAAATTGGGCAAATAAGTAAATGTCAACGTGTAATAAAATCCAAACGAGTCCTTGATGAATGTTGATGGTGACTGGTAATTTACCCGATAAAATATTGAAACTGCCCAGTTACCTTGAAATAGCTGATTTCTCAAGGTAATTATCCACTCTGCATAGTGATGTGTCATCAGAAGGAATTTTAACACATAGTGGTAATTTTAATTTGCTGATTTGAATGTATTTATTAATTAAATTATATAAATATATAAATAATTAATTAATTATTAATCATTAATTAAACATTGTCATCATTTGCTTCACCTTAAGTCTGAAAAGTATTGCAGAGTTCACTGTGATTAAAAAAAAACACCTCTTTTCAAAGAGTCACAAGGCTATGACTGAAAGTGGAGTGACACCTGCTCAATGAGAGCATCAGTCACCGAGAACGGGAGGAAGAAGAGATTAAGAGAAAGAATCTGAGAAAACCAAGGCAATTACCTGGAACGGATATATGGCATATTGGGACAAGTTTAAAAGGACAGAGTACCCTGAGAATAAGGGTATTATTTTTCACAAAATGAGGCATTACCTCCTGATGAACCATGCTCTGAGATGTAATCAAAACATGTAGCCAGGGATCAATATTAGTTTTGTAAATCTAGTCGAAGAAAATGATAAATTCTTGAAAGGCTCAAAAATAATGGTTGTGTCTCGACTTTCCATCAGGCATTTTCATTAGTAATCTCAACTTAGTCATTGGGAATACTGAATCATCAAGGACTCTACTTTCTACAAATGTATCTAGAACAATACTCTTATTGTTTTAGAAGCAATGTAAGATAACAGAATATGAAATAAACTTAGTGGGTCCAAATCAGAAATTTGCATGAAAAGAAGTTAGAAGAATAGAAAAATCACAAAACAACGAGCCCTGCATACAGCAATGATAAGTATTATTTTATAAAATAAATAATTATTTCTGCTTCATCTAGCTATTCCTTAGTGTGAATATGTGTGGGCATCCTGGGTTTTAATAGGGTTTTTAATATGGCTTATAGATGCAAAGTGAAAAAAACGCACATATTCATTGATAAGCTAGTACAAATTGTTATTTTCACAACTTGCTATCTGTTAGCATAGAAAAACAAAACGAATCCCTTAAATCTGAAGGGGAATAAATGATAGTGCTTGACATATGACTGAGAGGAATGTCTCATTTTTGTTGACCTTCACTTATGTGAGCTTTCACGATACCGCATTTTTTCAAATTTGAATGATTGTGATAACCATGCATGGAGTAAATCTATCAGTGCCATTTTCCCAAAATCATATATTCAGTTCATGTTTCTGCGTCATATTTTGGTAATATCTCCATTCACTTCATACTGCGTTGCATATTAATAGGTGTATTGTGTAAATATGACGTTCATATGCACTCACCCACTACCCACTCTCGTTGAATCAATTCTGATAAATAACCCCATATATCTGCGGTTCTCAACATGTGGGTTGCGATCCCTTTGATGGGCGAAAGACCCTTTCACAGGGAACTCCTGATTGATAATAGTAGCAAAATTAAAGTTATGAAGTAGCAATGAAAAGAATGTTATGGTTGGGGGGGAGGGGGAATCACCACAAAATGAGGAACTGCATGAAAGGGCCACAGCATGAGGAGGGTTGAGAGCCACTGCGATGATTTCCATGACGAAATCTTGTTGAGAACAGACAATCTCATGTTTCTTCAACGGAGCCACTGATGGCTTTGAACTACCAACTTTGCCCTTTGGTTAGCAGCTCATTTCTGACCCCACTGAGCCGCCTGGTTCCTCTTTGTAGGCATCATCATGATGTAGTGGGTAACAAATGGGGCTGCTACGCACAGGTTCAGCAGTGAGAAGCCAACAGCTGCTCTGCAGGAGGAAGAGGAGTCTGTCTGTTCCCATAAAAAATGACAGTATCTGTGGATTGTGATAAGAGTTGTATGAGCCCCCAATAAAATGGTTTTTAAAATGTAAAATTTAAAAAATAACAGTATCAGTAACCCACGGGGGAGTTAGACTCTGACATATAGGGTCCACTCAATGGTAGTGAGTTAGAACATTAGAACAACAACACAAAAATCTCATGTAATTTGCTTGATCGTGGTACTAGCTTTATCACAATGATTTGGAACCTACCCCACACTATCTCTGAGGAACACCTGCATTTGAGTTACAGTGAATGACACTTACAGTCATCTGGATTCTTCTAGATTTGTTATTTTTAATTTTGTCAATACCTCTTATCATTGGTGGTAAAGTTGTTACACATTTGAATGCTAACCATGAGGTCATCAGTTCGAATCCCCTAGTTGCTCTGTGGGAGAAGGACAAGGCTTTCTACTCCTAGAAAGAGTTACAGTCTTAGAAACCCACAAAGAGAGTTGGGCCCTGCCCTAGAGGGTTGCTACGAGTATGACCTGACCCAATAGCACTGAGTTATCATTGGTAATCTGTACTGCAGACAATGTTAAAATGCACAACTTGCTAATGGCTTTCCCAAATGTCCCCTCTCAGCTGTTTAATCTGGGTGCTCTGCTGAGACCTGTTCACCTTGGATGACCCTGTTGGTATTTGAAATACTGGCGGCCTCGTTCCAGTATCACAGCAAGATA
>NW_022103905.1:5022616-5027983 GCF_000313985.2 Echinops telfairi
GAAAGGGCTCACCTGTGTTAGCACAAGGGGCTATTTCAGTGTAGGAAGGAGCATATTTTGAAGAAATAATGTTTACTCAACTTAGTATCCATGAAACATAGTCAAATCAAGGCCTTCCCAGCGCATCATTCACAGGAATCATTTTCATTTATTGCATTTCTAAATGAGAAAGATCAAACAAGAGTAATTTCAAAAGAGAACATAAAATATCTTTAGGCACTTGGCAGCCAAAATTTTCCTAAACATTAATAAAGTGAATGATATTAAAATTAAGTAGTGCAGTCCCCAAAAAGGGGCACCAGCAAGAGTTCAAAAACTAGATTAGCTGTAATTCATATAATAATTGAAAAATGTCTTAATCAGAGTCTATGTAGAAATTAAAAAGAGAGACAACCTATCAGAAGAAAGGGCAATAGGTATATAGAAGCAGCTTACAGAAGTAAATATTTAAAATAGTAAATGTTTACTATTAGAATTCCAATACTAATATTTGAAATAGTAAATATTTGAAAGGAAATACAAAACAAAAAACCAAACAAACAAAATAAAATAAAATAACCAACCCACAAACGAACAAACATTCCAACACTCATACCTGTAGGTTTGATTCTGACTCATTGTGAACTTCCCTTCATGCCCTTGAGAATACTTCTATTTCAAGAGATAAATGAAAGTGGTGTTGTAGTTTGAATTTCATGGGTTTGCATTTATTGTGATGATCCGTTGCTGAAGAATTAGCTATTCGGTATGGCAATGAATAAGGCATTCTGTAAGACCACATGAAGTAATGCTGGTACAAGCACTGAAACCAGAAAAAAGGAAGGTATTTAAAGAAAACACACATATTTCTATGTAGACAAGTCATTGTTCTAAAGGGTTCAAGGAACTCATCCTGTCCAAGCATCTGCTTCTATGTGAACTCATGTTGTTCTCTTCAACGGGATCACCCTGTCCCTAGAGGTCTCACTGGTGTCCTTATGGTGTCTGATTCCCTATCAGGAGTTCAGCACCGGCTTCTCTTATTACCAGAATAGGCACTCGGTGACTGGAGTCACAGCAGGTTCAACAGAGAGTACTCCATTTTGTTGAGTCCATACATATTCACCATCCATGCAATCATATTTATTTGACATAGTCCCATTAAGGAAGGGGAAGAGGCACTAAGAAAAGAGGCTGCTAGAAACCTACAGTTTTTATAGGTAAGATCCCTCACCTGATGTAACCCGGGTGGCCTAGCTGATTATGCATTGAGCCGCTGATCGTGTGGTCAGCGGTTTGAACCCACCAGCTACAGATGAAACTTTGCATCCCCAGAAAGATTTAGGAACCCAGACTAAACTCTGAACTTTAGTCTCTACGAATTGGCTCTAAGGCATCCAGGGTGCTCCTGGTTTTCTCGTCGTAGAGTCCCTGATGAATATAAGGGGGGTATGGACATAGAAGAGTTCATTCGCAGACTGTGCATGCACACACAGGGTCACCTATTTCCCAATGCTTCATTCCAAGTCCTTGACCAACTTGTCAACCCATTTACATGAGAACATCTCTCTTTTCAAATGAGGCAAACAATACAGTGGTCGGAATGGAGATTTCCTGGAGATTGTTTTTTCTTCAACTCTCAGATTCAAGGCTATGCTTTATGGTTCATCAACGCAACAGCCATTTTATGTAGACTCATATCATAATGTGTTGACTCATATCATAACGAAATACCCAATTTTCTTCCTCGAATGTCAAGGGCTCCCACAGAAATGTAAGAATAAGTTGAATGAAAGGTGGCAGAAAAAGAATACAATATAATCATAGATTATATGAGTCTAAGCCACCTGTTTATTCAATATACTTGTATATCTTATACCTGTTAAGTCTTGATTTCGTGTATATAATTTCCATTTAATAATGAAATGCTAATGTGAATGTCCCCCCCCCCATTTGTTTGTGAAGTTGTTCTACTGCAAGGGCTTGCATGTTGCTGCGATTCAGGGAGCTATATCACTAGTATTTTAAATACCACTAGGGCCACCCAAGATCTCATAGAGTTTGCAGCCTAAGAACAGACTAGGAAGAGTGGATGGGCTATCTAGTTCTGGGGGATTATCCCTTGAAAGCCTTATCCTTAGCAGTGAAACAGGATCAGGCACAGTGCTGGAAGATGAGCCTCCCAGGTTAAAAAGGTCCTCAAAATACCACTGAAGGAGAGTTGCTTCCTCAAAGTAGTCGTAACTAGAATAAAGTTGTGGGCTGAATAAATATTTTAGGACCTTCATTTACTGGTGAGGCATGACTTTCCATAAGAAGAAAAATCTATAAACCTCCATTAATAAAGGGAGTGTGGGATGCATGACGTATGAACCTAGGAAACTGGCAATAAGCAAGAATAAGATACTCTTAGGTAACCTGCAATGAGGGTTTTGCAAGGAATAGATTCCCACATAGATGGTCAACCATTCTAACAAACCCTAAAGGAACTGTTTACTGTCATGTAAGCAGACGTGAGGAACTCAACCATAGACGCTACATGACCAGCTGTAGAGAAGGGCTATTGCCACGCTTAGATTTGAGGGGAAATGAAGGGTAACTGTCCATATGGAATTCAAGAAAGTGCGGGCACTGTCGAGGACAGGCTTTCTGTTGGCCAGCTGAAGTAGGGAGAGAACAGAGAAGAGGAGTCGCGAATTCTCTCTCCTGCTCTCCTGTTTCCTGCTAGTGCCTCCCAGAAGCCTGATTGAAGCAGGAGCCAGCTGGTGAGGGGATCGATGATAAATTCTACTGCAATCCATGACACGGAACATAGCATAGTGCCACAAGTGCTCAGGAAAGGACCTTGCCTGCACACAGAGTATATTATGTACATTTTTCTTGTCCATTGAAAGTGTATTTTTAAAACTTTACTTATTTATATATAATATCATTAGAGATGTTTGACTTGAGTTCTACTATCTTGTCTGAAACATCTACTTAAAATACTTCCTTTTTACCTTCTATTCTATAGTGAATAGGAATTTAAAATATCTTTTGACCAGATTCTAGAGGGCTGAGGATTCAAGTAATTATTAGATAAAAACTAAACAATATTATATAAGGAGTCAATATTATGTCAACATTCAAGTATTATTGTAATTTTAGTTTAAATTGTAATAATCTTATCTTTAAGGCTTTAACATTATAGTTCAAGGCCAGTAATTCCTTGATACACTTAGTTTATAGAAAACCCAAGTAGTTACCATAAAGAAAATGGATAAATGTCTCCCTCTTCTATTATTTTACTTCTGATTGTTCACCAAGATAGCACTTCTTCCCCTATAATATTATGAGACTAAGGTAAAGACTTGGAAAATAAATGCTGAAATTCTGAAGATGTGGTTGAGGGTGTGGTAGCCTTCACAGAGGCAGTCCAACATCCTAGAGTTTTGTACACTGAATATTTTCACAAGCAGAATTTCATATTTTAAAATCTAGATCTAAAGTACTTGCTGCTCCATAAAATCACTTGAAAACGTTTGTCTCTAATCCTTTGCTTTTAAAATATGGCAATGGAAGAAAGAAAAAGGCTTTCAAGATAAAACAATTGTCTGAATTTGTAGCTGCCTCTAAACTGCGATCATGCACACTAATTTCCATGTCTCTCTCAGAGCAGGATGGCAGGAAGATCCTCACAGCAGGTGTTCTCTCAGAAATATGTGCCTTGTGAAGGCACATTAGACTGGTTTCTTCTTTATCAGATTCCAGCAAACTATTTCTCTGCAAGCAGCCATAGGATTTTAATAAGTCCTGTGATGCAAAATATGCTATTATGTTTTTCTTGGTTCATGCAGTCATTTTAACATGGAATTGTGACTGTTTCATCTTGGACAGGTTCATGCAAAAGCAGCTCCAAAATTGTATGTATGTTAATAGGATAGTGCTGCTCAATTAATCAGCCAATAGTAAGCAAATATTTTGATACTTGAATGAAAGTAAATATTAAGATACTTTTAAACATCTGAGGATGATAGAGCTAGTGATTCAACAGAAAATTAGTAATGTCTTAAATGATGGTAGTTTGCCTTATCTAATTTACCAAAACCTGAGGCTGATATTGGGAGCAGAGTGGGGCAATACATAAATACATAAACTAAGCTAAATATGATGTGGTGTGTGTGTGTGTGTGTGTGTGTGTCTGTGTGTGTAAGAAAGAGCAAGAGATGCATTGCCAAAGCACAAGAAAGGTGCTAAAATGCTAATAAATTTAAATATTCAGGAACCCATAGTCCTTGATGTTTTTCCCCCAGATTTGTTGGAATATTGTTTCATGGGCTACTTTCACTTCTCAGAGAAAATTAGGTATTTCTCATAGACACCAAGTAATCAAGTGAGGTATAATTGAAAGTCTAATGCCTCTTATAATCTAAGTAAATTTTCATAATCACAACATTATCAGTTGTCTGATTACTAGGTTGAATTCTTCCATTGAATGGGTTGGAGTGCTTTCTCTTTTGTTCTGAATGTGAGTCTTTGTTCTAAATTGAGAGTTGACATATTTCTGGAACTTAAAAAAAAAAATCACAACCAACGCAAATCTAGCATTTCAATCTAGCCAAGAATTCACTCCATTCATCCAATTAAAATGTGGATCTTCTATAATACCTATTCATAATCACTTTTAGTCGATATTTTCTCCATTATGTCCACCTCCCACCCATCAGCTGTTAATTTATAATGAAAACTATTTTTAAGATTTCGGAATTATGGAAAATACGTATTTCCCAACTCTGCAGACTCATAAAGCCACTTCACCTCTGTAGGTCATTGTTTATGCATCAGTCAATACGCATCACATTGATAGCACATTCCACATACGCATATCACTCCTCCATCGTCTCTCCAGTTCCTGTTCCTTCAGTTCTCAAAGAAGCAAAGGAAGACAAAATGAAAACGGAACAGAGCAGACAGAGGTATCCCCTGCTTTTTAGAAATTTGCTTTACACCATTTCCCTTTCACAGGAGACTGATACTAGCCCCTGTTTTTGCTAACTAAAGGAAACCTAAAAAGGGTTGATGTTTATGTGACAAAAGGTAAAAAGGGAAACCATTGTTCAGAGGGTTTTTGTTGTTGTTTCTGGTTTTTGCAGGAAGCCCTAAAAGAGACAATGAAGAACGCAAGCCGCAAGCCGAGAGTAGTTTGCCCAGCCCCTTCCCGGAAGCCACATTGCAGGCACCTTACTTTTACTTTATATGGGCTGTGAAGGTATCACACCACGCCTGCGTTTATGATAAGGAAGTGTTCTTTTAAGTTGTGTGTGTTAGCTGACCCCACCACACTGAGGCAAAACACTGGGGGCGTGCAATGGAGCAGCAGGGAAGCAGAGCAAGGAGGTCCCAAGGGAA
>NW_022103905.1:5028771-5031944 GCF_000313985.2 Echinops telfairi
ATGGGAATACTCAAGTTTTTCATATAAATTCATGGTAATTGCTTCTTTGCTTTGTTCCATTTTGGTTTGATAGGAGTGCTCTACTTATGACTAGTGGGGAAACCTACAATAAGAAAAATATTGTATAGGAAGTATCCCTTTAAAAACGTCTGATATCGTACAGAAAGATATTGGCTCTATATCTCCTAAGGGGATATATATATCCCCTTAGGAATTCATGTGCACAATATAATTCCTCTAACTTTTCCAGTTACCAGAGGGGAAATGTGGACTCTTATACCTACTTCCTTCTTATATGCTATTATCCAGACATCTTGAATCATGCTTGTGATACCCACGATAATGACTTCACAGTGATTTTTATTCATAAGCAGTATTGATTTTATTTTAACAGTTGTGTTGTCACATAATTCAGATATTATACACTTTAATAGTTCAATCATATTCAGCAAAATTGTACAATTATCAACACAGTCCATTTTAACACATTCCCTTCTTTCTTATACTTATTGTTATTAGTTCCCCAGCTCCCCCAACCCCCCCTACCACAGATCCCCAAAACTATTAACCCAGTTGTTGTCCTTATGGACCTATATATTCTGTATTTCATATACAGAAAAACATACAAACAACAAACAAAATAGAGAAATACCTCAACTGAAAAGAAAGCAGATAATTTAAACAATGAGAACAAATTTAAAATGGATCAAAGGGGAGATCAAATGATAAGGCATTAAATTTTGACCTAAATGTGTCTGCAATGTTCCGCTTTGCACTGTGCTCTGCACGGTAACCCGGCTGTTCACAGCCCTGGTCCACAGTCAGAGGAGACTCCCCAGAGGCTTCATCCATGTGCATTTCCCCTTCACGTTTGAGTTCTAAACCGAACAACGTTAAAATAGGTCAAGAAGGAAATCAAATGAGGAGATAGAACATTTTAACCTAACTGCATCTGCTATAATCAACTTTGCAATGCTCTCTGTCTGAAAACAAAGCTATTCTTATCCCTGGACTAGAGTATCAGAGGGGATCCTCCTGAGGCTTAATCGCTATGTAGACCCTGAAAATGGACTGTGGGCTTCCACTATTATTCATGCCTTTCAAACCGGAAGTTCACAATGTAAGCTCTGATGCTATTCCCTCCTTTGGATTTGGATTTTATAATTTAGAAACCTTGGATCACACAAGCTGGTGGGCTTCCTCCATGCAGACAGAAGGATTTTCACGGGAATTTGTGAGGGATGATGTACAGGGGCAGTGAGGGGGATGTAGACACATTGCAATCGATTAATTTTCCAATTCTGATATCCTGTAAACCTGTAAAATATTACTTGTATTTAAGCATCATGGTGTTAATTTCTAATTAGCTCTTTAGTAGGAAAGATATGCATTCATAGCCAAGGAACTATAGTGACAATTAATGGTTTTCAATTTGGAAATATGGTGAGTTGGACTAAAAAGTATATTTAACAAATCTGCATATCAGTTCTCATTAAAAATAATGAGCATTACAATACTTACCTCAGATAGCTGTTTTATGACTTGATTTAAATATTGCACATCCAAAATGACACACTCTTTAAGTGGGCCTGATGCATGTGTGCAAGCCTGTACAAGCTTAGGATTCAAAGAAGAGAATAAAGGCAGTTGCGATCTACAACATTATTAAGGACCACAGCACACATAAAGACAGCCATAAATGTAGCGAGACATTAATCAAAATGTGTTTTACTTAAAAAATGAATGTGGGAATGTTACTTTTATTTGGGAAATAAATTAGAAGAAAAATACAGAAAACAGGTGACATAAATCTCATAAGACAAATAGACCTGGAGGTGTGAAAAAGATAAAGCACGAATAATCAGTTTGAGTAAATGTAGAAAGGTGAATAAAAATTGCCCTACATCTGTCCCCCAACAAATAAAACGTAGGTCCAACCCAGCAAGTAGTAAACACTGGCTTGTATGTATGTTTGCAAACATCAGCTATACTACATGACAGATACAAATAAAATGCCTGTTCTCAAAATATATTCTTTAATTTCTAGTTCTGAGTATAAAAAAATAATGAACTTCAGGCTTATTCTCCTACAATCAAAAGCTATACAAGTGGACCAGATAATGATTAACTGGTTTCCAGGCATTGTAAAAAAACATAACACAGGATTATGATCCTTGTGAAAAGAAAAGCTCATGGCATGAACTCTACCAATCTGGACCAAAACGCAACCTCCATTTACAGAAGACAACAAAATCTAGATTATAAATAGTAGAGAGTATAAAATGTCAAGTAGGAAATACAAACATTTATACTGAAAAAGGTAGGAAACTGTGATACTTCATTATGCAAACAAGTAACAGAGAGAGACCCACAATAATGAGAACGTTGTTAGTGGCAGGCAGACATGACAGTCATGCGAGAGACAGTCACGGAGTCAAGGGGATGATACCAGCAAGGGACCAAATGGGGAATATCATTAGGCAATGGATATTTAAAACTCTTCAAAGAAGCCAGTTGGAAAGGCATGACATGCTAAGGAATAATGATACAGAGAATGGCTGGTTTCTCACCGAAGTGACTGCAAACAATTTAAAAATATTTTAAGTGCTAAAGAGAAAAAAAAAGTCAACCCTGAAATATATGCTCAGTGAAGACCATCTTCAAAAATGAAGACAAAATGAACACTTTGTTGGTGTAATGGGAAAGGTCTGAGGATTTATTTGTGACCAGGGGAACAACACTGCAAGACATAGCAAAGTTCTCCAACCAGAAAGTCTTGGCTCAGAAGGTAGATTCAAATCTTCCAAGGAAATAAAGTGTCAGAGAGGAGAAAACTATTTTCTTTCAGAGTTTATGTAAAATATGCAGACTTTAAAACAAAAGTAACACAGTATTTGTAGGGGGTTTATGCAGATGGAAAAAGTGTGACAGATGTCCACCTATTGGCAGCTGATCTTTGACAAAGGGCCAGACTCATTGACTGAGGGAAGGGATCATTTCTAATGAACAGTGCTTGAAAGACTGGACATCCATTTTCTTTTTTTTTTTAATTAATCAATTTATTGGGGCTCATACAATTTATCACAATACATAGATCAATTGTGTAAAGCACATCTATACATTTGTTGCCCTCATCATTCCCAAAATTCTCTTGCCTCCTGGGTTCCCGGAAT
>NW_022103905.1:5035695-5044886 GCF_000313985.2 Echinops telfairi
TGGTCTGAGTGTCTGTCGTTGTGCCAGTACCACGCTGATTTAACCACTGTAGCTGGGACATCCATTTTCAAGAAAATAAATCAGCACCCATCTATCTTACTCTATATAAAAACAAACTCAAGATGGATCAAAAATCTAAACGTAAAACCTAAAGCAATAATGAAAATCAATGAAACATAGGGATGAATTTAAAGGCCCTCAAACATGGGCTAAGCATGCTCTCACACATAACTTCAAGCATACAGCAGCAGATGACAAAGCAGATGATGGGAACTTCCCACAAATTAGACACTAGCACCCTCATACATTGCTGAAGAGACAGTAAAGTGATGCAAAAACTATGAAAAAAATGGCATGGTGTTTTCTTAAAGTGTTGGAATGAGAAAGACCACTCAGTCTCAATATCTGGTATATATCCTAGAAAAGTAAGAACCTTCACAGAAGTAGGCATGTGCACATTATGTTCATCACAGTACTAACAAATTAGAAGAGTGGCCAAAAAATAAATGATCAGACATGCACGTGTAATATGACACAACAAAAGAATAACAATGCATACCTGACAGACTTTACAACATGGTTGAACTTGGAAAATCCGACTGGCTTCAAGTCAAGGTGAACTCATAGCGACCCAATAGGGCAGGGCAGAACTGCCCCTGTGGGTTTCTGAGCTATAACTCTTCATGGGAGTAGAAAGCAGATGGTTGTTTTGAACTGCGGACCTTGTAGATTGCAGCACAATAGGTAACCACTATGCCACCAGGGCTCCTGTTGGCATACAGGTTTGTGTTTAAGAACATACAACTTGCTTTGTAGACCTATGAATGTCGTGAAGTTTTCATCTCTACACGCGGTGCCAGTGGTAGTGCTTGTGGACACAATAGAGGCAATTCTTACTCAGAGATTGTTTCAAACATTGTGTCAAGGATCCTGGGACACGTTAAAAAAATACTAGATTTCAAGGCTTGAAAGTGGTACAAAATGAAAGAATATTAACAATTGAAAATGTTGATGGACCAAACAAGGACTATTTGATGATCCTTTTCAGTAATTAATTGAACATTCCTAACCACCAGGTCCGATGAAAGAGCATTTTGCCTCATAAAATAATTCACAACACTCATTTGGTCAATGACCTTGTGAATCTTCTTTGTGTGCCATGTTGGAATTCTTAGCTTTTTTCCAATTGATGTTGGTGAACTATGCATATAAGTAGAAAATCCCAGCATTTCTCTAAGGTTATAAAAAGACTTTCGGTATTTCCAAAAAAAGCATTTAGTTTTCATGGAATCCCTGTGAATTATCTGCAATATGAGTGACCCATATCCTTTCCAGTATACACTATAAATTATGATACGTCTTAAAGCCTCATACAAAATAATCAGAGACGTATGAGCGATTAACTAAATGGAACTTCAAAGAAGAATGAAGCACTCGATGTCCAGTCTGTGCCATAAATCACTAGACAGGGGCATGGGGTAGACAGGGAGATGGCAAATTTATTTACCGTCAGTAGTAAAACCAGCAACAAAGAATGAAAAGTTATAACAGGAAAATAAATACTTCTTGGTCTTTATCAGTTTAAGCTAGTATTCCAGTTGGTAATTGACACATCAAATTATCTTTGGCAGAGAAACTAATATATTCAAGGTTCCCCTCACCCCGACCCAGCCGACTCCAATATAAAATCCTTGTGCTTTCTAATTAAAACATGAACTGCCATGCCTGTTAGCGAAATGGTCTTCAGGGCCCACGCCTTCTCAGGCTTACTCCTGCTCTTCGTTGATTACCGCTTTGCATTGAGAGACCCTGGAAAGGAACGGTGGATCCCCCTTAAAAGGACTGTGAGGATGTTCCTACAGTCCTTTTGTGGAAGTGGTTTAACGACGGCCGTGTAGGATCTGTGGATATTTAATAAAGAAAACTACTGAAAAAGAAAAGAAAGGAAACCAAATGGCCGCTGGTTACCGAGGGGGAGGGGGAAAGAGGCTTTGCTTACGGGGCCTTGAGTTCATTTTACTGCAGTGGGACGATTTGGAGAACGATAACAATGACGGTTACACAACACAAATAGTACAATCAACGACACTAAATTATACCTGTAGAATGTATTGAAGCGGTGAGTGTTTTGTTGGGAATAATTCTGCCAAAATGGAAACAATGACAAGAATCACAATGAGTACGGGGAAAAGAAGTGTTCGGAAATTGATTGTTGTAAAGGAAGTACAACTCTTCTTGGTCTGGTGGAACTCTTGAATTGTATGGTATGTGGACAAAGTGCCAATAAAACTATTTTAAAAATAAATAAAATTTGAAAAGAATAGCAGGAAAGAAAAGGTAACAGAAACAGACTGATTATAAAACACTTGCTTGTCCTACTCACTGACGTCAGGTATTGAGAAAAACCCCACTGTCAGCCAGTTATCTCCGACTTGCAGTGATACTTCCCAGGGCTTCCGGGCTGTAAATCCGTAGAGCAGCATGTAGCGGAGCATCTTTCTCTCGCGGAGTGGCTGATGGACTCTAACGCTATTGGCTTTTCAGACAGCAGTCTAATGCTTACCGACAGTGCCACCAGGTACGTATCCCTCCACCCAACTGGCACTGGTTCCAATTCATAGCGACTCTGTAGCGTTTCCAAGGTTGCAAATCTTGACTGGAGCAGACAGCTGTATCTTCCTCCCCTGGTGCAGCAGGTGTATTTGAAGTGACAACCTCGAGGCGAGCAGCTCGATGCTTCCGCCACAGCGCCGCACAGGACCCCTTCACCGGGGACCTCTAGGGATGTCATTACCCAAACTATTGTTAGGCAGGAAAAAATACGACAAGGAAAGTTTCCATTTAATCGAGACATTGAAAGTCATGCACTTGTATGCTCCTGACTGTGAACATAAAGCTTTGAAAAAACGTCCTCTTGCTTCCAATTATTTTGTAGCCAAAAACGAATGGAATTTTGTTTAATTAAATACTTTCATTGGGGGCTCTTACATCTCTTATCACAATCCATACATTCATCCAGTGTGTCAAGCACATTTGCACATATGCTGCCATCATCATTTTCAAAGCATTCTCTTCCCCCTTGAGGCCCCCATTTCTTCAGTAAGAGATAACATGCTCTTATTCCATAATTCAATACTGTCAAGCAGTGTTGCACAATTGCTACCAAAATTAATTTCAAAACATGTTCTTCTTGAACTCTTTGATATCAGCTCTCCCTTAGTCTCCTGCGCTCTCCTCCCTGCCGTACCCCCCCAGGAACTCTTATTCTACTTGTTGTCTCTATAGATTCAATTTTCCTGGGTTTCATAACCTGAAAAACATAGAAAAGCACTTGACAGAGATTCACACGGCAAAACATTGTCATTCTTTTAAGAAGTTTCATACTATTTGAGTAAAGATCAAACACTGTTGGCTCTGGTTTAGCAAAAGTACAGCTTTAAAAAATTTGAGTTAGCTTAGTACATTCAAGTACCCTATTATTTCCATACAGTCAAAGGATAGACATATATACACATATTTACCTATGTATACACATGTATGGATATATGTGATACATGTATATTGGATGTACATTCACCTATTAGAAGACTATGTTTTTATTTAGTCTGTCAATGTTATAGAAAAATCAGATACACTGACAAATAACCCAATTATCTTCAGTGCAATTTATGTCATAATATTAGTTTCAATTATGATTTTTACATCATTCTGGGAATCTAATTTTATAGTTGAATCATTATAATAATATGACTTCAAGCACATAAATTGTATTATTAGACACTGCTTGAAATATCTGTAGTCAGTGCCAGTTTAACAGACTTATCTAACAAATGTGAGAATATATTTATTGAAGGAATGGGATTTGAAAATGCTTTTACAGGAATATAACAATATACATTTACTATCTTATATTGATTGAATACATAATAAAAATCTAAGAAAAATTCTGGAAAAGTGGTTTAAATATTTAAAAGTTTATCCTGATAAATATTATAAAAATGGGTTGTTTTCCTGTCTCAGTATAAAAATATCATCTAGCATTTATCTTGTGCAAATGGTGGTAATTCCTCAAGTTAAGGAGTTATATTTCTTCGTCATGTCTGTCTTTCTGGGTAACAGTAAGCGCACATCTGCATGTACTCGCAAATATTAAATAAAGGTCCCAATGGGCAATTTATGTTCCTGTTAAAAAAAAAAAGCAACAATAAAACATTATCATGGAGGCTATGTCCACATGGAAGAAGCACACCAGCAAGTGTGACTCAAGGACTGAAAATTTAAAAAATCCAAACTCAGGGGAGGGAATGAATGGTATTAGACATTAAATTATTTTCTTGTTCTGTTTTCTTTTGGGGGTGTGTGTGTTGTGTGTTATTGTTTGAAGAGAACTTGTTTGTCACAAGACTCCAAGTCCATTTCAGTTTCACTTTCCTCCTTTTTTCTTTAAGCCGCTCAGACCCCTGTTTAGGTTTGAGGGCTAAGAAATCTGAAGGGTAGAGCTTAAATTCTGGACACTCATTTTGCAGAAGGCTGAGGCTGACAGGGAAAGCCCAAACCCCATTTGCAGCATCCCTATGCAGACCTACCCTCTGTTGAACCCCCACTGACTGTGGCAAGGACCAGAGAGGGGTGACGGCAGGGTGGGTTACTTCAAATGTACTTGGGTCAAACTGTGACACCTTTCCATTGATCTTCCTCTCAATCCAGTGTATAATTGCTCCAGTTTTTAATATTTTCTGCTTTATTATTGCATTGTCTCTTTGTTTCCTTGTGTCATGGATGTCAGGTCATTTGTATTTTGTCTTCATTTTGTGTCATTTTTATTTTTTTGTCTGTGAAACTCAGATTAGGTAAACCTAATTAGAGAGATTAGAGAGAGGAAAATGGGGTCAATAAATTCAAAGGAATATGACAGGGGAAGCTAGCAGGAAGAGAGAAGCTAGCATCAACAAGCACAAGGAAGAAGAAGTGTCCTGAATTAACCACGTGGACCCGTTAGCCTGAAGGAACTTTTAAGCAGATTCTTCCCCAGAGCCTCTCGGTGAGTTTTCTACTGGCCAATACTCTCCATTGAGTTTTCTCAGACCTAGAAAAAAAGAAAATCACTATTCTTACTAGGCAGACTTCTGACCACAGAACTCTGAGAGAGTATATTTGTATTGGTTAAGCCATTAACCTAAGACCATTAAATAGATTCTAATTTTGAAAAACTCTATAGGACAAAGGAGAAATTGTATTTATTGTGTACAGTGTAATACATAAGTGATGAGCTTTTTGAGTGTATTTATTCTCATCATAGAAATATATATATATATGTATATATATTTAAATCCCTATTTTAAAGACAAGAAAACTAAGATTCATACTAGTAAATTAACTTATCTAAGATCACATATGTGAAATTTGAAATTTTTTATAATAATGCCATAGCCCACTCTGTATCTATCTGGGAGTGGAATAAACTAAAGAAGATAAAGATAAAGTTGAAAAAATTGGGGAGGGAAAAGGAGGAGGCAGTGAAAAAAGGGATTTTTCAACTCTGTAATGCATTCAGGATATATACATTTTTATACACACATATATATAACATGTATATGCATATATATACTCTGTAAATACACAGATATACATACTCTGCAATGTAATTAAGATATATACATATATATGTGTGTGTGTTCGTTATATATACATGTATATATATATATCCTCATTGCATTTCATTTTAAAAAATCCCTTTTCTCGCTGCTTCCCCCTTTCTCCTTAGTTTTTTAAAAATTAACCTTTCTCTTCTTGAGTTTATTATATATACATATAGAGAGATATTCTATATTTACATGTAGATAGAACAATAGAGATGTAGAGATAGATATGCCTTGATGAAACAAATAAAAATGTAGCCTTCTCTGGCGATAGATCTTATTTATATTTTACAGAAACGGAAGGGTTTGTCTTCCTCTTAACTGCCTCCTAGTGGGTAAATGTAAGGTCTTACACAGGCCTGACTGAGGATAAGAAAGGGGAAGCCCTCACTTCCACAGTGCTTATGATAAATAATATCTTAATGCAATACTTTAAGAACTATCCAAAAGATAAAAGAAATATCAAAAAAATGAAAGCAAAATATGATTAACACCCTATTATCCATTTACATAACAGCAGATAAATATCACCTTTTCCTTCAGGTGCCAATAGGGCCCTTCACGGTCCTGTTTCTGAGCCCATCAGAAACCGATGATCTGCTGCGGGAGACGGTATGTGAGACCGATGAGCCATACTCCATTTATGCTCTAGAGCTCAACAACGAATTTGTTTGAACGTTATCTTAATGATGCTAAGTGGTTGCTCTGTTTTACATTTTTAACATTTCAGAAATCAGAATGCGCCCCCCAAGAGAAGCCATCTCACATGTACTGAGATGGAAGCCATGGTCTTCATGAAGCAGCTATTGCTTAGGCAGGGTTGTTTGGTTAATAATTTTGGTGGCACAACTGGACAATCGTAGTCTGTTTATTTCTCTACCAACACGTTAGTAACTTCCTTTTTATAATTTTAAGATCCTTCCTTTGTCACCTCCAGTAAGATCAGGAAAGCACTACTATTAAAAAGGAATGTTTGGAAACTGTGGTAACTATTTATAACACTGCTAGATGTGATTGAACTATGGAATTATATGATATCTGCATTAGCTCCCAATAGCTTCCATTTGAGCAACAAATGGAACTGAAAATATAATTATATGGACTTCATCCATGGGAAAACAAGCAAACAAAAAAGAACAACAACAGAAGCCTGATGCTTAGGTAGTAGGCAGCCAGAAGTCTCCCGTGCTTCACCCAAGAGGAGTCCAAGTCACCACAGGCCCTGCCTGTCAGATCCCGAGTCACCAGAGCTCTCTCTACTATGATCTTCCATAAATTATGATCACTGAAACCAAGAGTGGCAGATCAATGTCCTAGTAGAATAAAATAAGATTCTACCACTCACAAGATTTTGCATCTGAGGATATTATTAAAAATAAAAAAGCCAGTCAGAAGTAATCACATCCTAATGTGAAAATCAATAACACGTCCATGCAATGCTTGCCTTCAAGAGACTACTGTTATATACATGTTGGTGGTAGGTGATTTCGGGGTGCCAGGGGGAGGGGAGAAACAACCAGGGGCCTCAATGATATCAGGAAGCATGCCTAACACGTTTATATTTCCACAAAACTCCAAGCAGTGCTGATGAAGTAGGCCAATATCTACCTACTCATTCTAAGCAGTCAGTCACAAGGCTAAACTGATGTGAAAAGAATCATAAATCTAATGAATTCAATTAAATGACCCCTATTGTATCAATTTAAGAGTCAGTGAAAGAACATGAAGCCTTTCCCCTAAACAATCCTTTAAAAGTTTTTAAAACTTAATTTGCAAACAATGTGCCAAGAAATCCCCCCCAAAAAGAAAAAAAATATGAAAATAATTTCTAAAATTAAGTTTAAGTATACTTAAAATGATAGTACCAAATATTTTTTTACATTAGGTATTAATATTTTCATAGTATGTTCACAGTTTTTACTTTAAATTTTTTTTTAATTTTTCTAGACACAATTATGCAATTCTTATTTAGGAAAAATCTAAGTTTGGGGAAAATTTTACTCATTTTAATTAGATGCTCAATTGCTAACAAAACATTTAGCAGTTCAAACCCATGTTAGGAAGAGATGGCAGTCTACATAAAAGATTACAGCCAGGGAAACCCTGTGGGACTTTCCTACTCTGTCTTATAAGTTCTTTATGAATCTGAATCTGATCAATGGCAATATATATACAAAACCGATTAAAGTTCTAGTCATGATAGAGAGAACAAATACTAGACAGAGGAAAGAAAGACAATTTGTTCTCAAAATATGTCATGTAACCTCAAGGTAAGGCTTTCAGATAGGGCAATAGATTGGCAACTGAAGAGAGACATGGTATTGTGATCTATAATCTAGTTGCAATGTCGGGGGGAAAAGACAACACTGAAAAAAACAAATTCAATATATCAAGCAAGGTACTGTTGTTATCACTAGGGATGTTGGCTGCATTGGCAACATTTGTTCCAAGTGTTTCCTCTGAGACATAAAAAAATAGTTTTATTGGCATATGATTCACATAACATACAATTTAATCATGCGATCATATTATGAAGAATTGTACAACCGTCGTAACTCCCCATGTCAGAGCATTTTATTCTCAGACTTGTTAGCTCCATATTTTCCCCCAACCTCCCCTGCCATGTTCCAGTTGCTGTTAGGGGTGGAATCAGTTCTGACCTATAGTGACCTTGTGCACAGCAGGACAGAACACTGTCCTGCCTTGCCCCATCCTCAAAATTGTTCCTAGGTTTAATATCTTTGTTGTAGCCATGTGTCAGTCCACCAGTTGAGGGCATGCTTTTCCCCCTTGCCCCTCTGTTGAACCGAGCATGATGTCTTTCTTCAGAAATGAGTATCTCCTGACTCTGTACAAAGTACGTAAGACCAAGTCTTGCTATCCTTGCCTCCAAGGAGCACGCTGGCTGTACTTCTTCCAAGAAGTATGGTAATGCCCCCAGGTAATGTTTAATCCGGTTACTGTCTCTATAAATTTAGCTCTCCTAGATTTTATATACAAGAAATCACAGAAAACATAAAAAGGAAGCAAACAGACAAAAACAATGATAAAACTGAAAAATCTAAATCGAAAAGAAAGTATATAGTAAACAAAGTAAATATTATAAACTGCAACAACTTTAAAATGGACCAAGAAAGATATCAAATGATAAATCTTACATTTTGACCTAACTGCATCTGCCATAATTGACTTTATAATGCTCTCTGTCTGACAGCAAGGATATTCATATTTCTGGATGATAATCAGAGAGAATTCACTGGAAGCTAAATCCATATGAGGACCCTCCAAATGTATTTTGGGTTTCCGTTGTCATCTATAGCAAACCAAGAGTTCAGAATTTAAGCTCTGATACTATTCCCTCCTCTGAATTTGTATTTCATTATTTATAATCCTTGGGCCACATAGGCTGATGTCTTCTGCCATGCGAACTTAGCTGCAACCTTACTTAGATGGATGTTTGTTTTAAGATAAGCTTTTAAGAGCTGGGAGACAAAGGGCATTTATAGAGGTCTACATAAAGACATGTACATATGCAAATATATTTATATATGA
>NW_022103905.1:5045957-5055439 GCF_000313985.2 Echinops telfairi
TAGCCAGACACCATCTAGTTTCTTCATCACATTTTGCTATGATTATCAAGTAGGGCCATGTCTTAAGAAATAATTTTTCTTAGATTGGGACTAGAATTAAGTGCAAGCCAAAAGTCTATTCATCATATATTTATAATTTATATATGTCTCTGTTTCACTGTAGAGTTATCATTATTTTATGATAGAGAGCATAATAAATCATTCCCCTGGGACATAAGGTAATTCTATTGATAGTTTCATTAATTTAATCAATGCTATAGAATTTAAAACACTTTTGAGAAAAGGGGATTATACATATATAGGCTGGCTTCAGTCCACAATACATGAATTGTTGTCTTGTACACAGAAAACTCCTACGTGACTAGACACCATTTACATGAATCATCGGGGTTGGTGCGAGGGCAAAACTTTCAGTAACTCTCAGTAACAAAGTCAGAACTATGCCTTCAAGACTGATCCACGTCATCAGTAAGCAAAGAGCATTAAAGTAGTAAAGACATGGTAGTCTGATGCCACTATTCATTAGGCCTCCTCAAAGCAAAAGAGTAGAGCCAAAGTCCAAGGATCTCAAGAGTCCTCTGCTCCTTTTCACAGCCTTAAGTCTAAAGAAATAGTCCAGTTCCTTAAATCTGCTACAGGGAAGTTTGAGGTAGAGACCAGTTCAGTTAGAGGGGCTTCCACCATGCGTCCTTCTGGCATGGCCTCTGAAGGGTGTTGTGCACTTGGAGAGGACCAGGGTCACCAAGGCCTGGAGAGAAACTAGGTCAAAATCGTCCAAATTAGAACATCATACTGCACTTATTTCCCTGGGGTTTATTTAAGCATTGTTAAGCCTTTTCCCCTCAGGGGGCAATTGTTCCCCCGGTTTACCCATCAGCAGAAGGGTAATCACCTTCTCTGACACATACCTCATGCCTCTTCCCCATCCTTCAGTTGCATTTCCAGTCCGGCTGACTTATAGTGATAAGTCTATCTGCTCAGTGTCTGTGTCCTTGGGATGACCTTAGCGCAATGCCATATGACAGCAACAGGACAGTCTTCCCCTCCCACCCCATCTTGAGAGACTGACCCCAGCTAAGGTGAGATTTCTTCTGTCTAATGGTTTTTAAGATATGCATATAAAGAGGGTGATATATACATGTATACATGCATATACATATAAAGGAGGTAATATATGGTTCATATATTACATTATTCATATACTACTAAGCAGGCCCTCTACCTTGCTGCTTGGGAGACTGGATTAGAAGATTGCATGACCTAAATGTGGAAGCCTGTCTTCATCTTGATAGTTATCCTTAGAGTGGACTCATACAAGATTTATGCTTTTGTGACTCACTAACTTCACTCAGCATAGTGATTTCCAGGTCTACCCATGTCATGAGGTATCTCAGGTATCATTGCTAGTTTTGAGGGATAGATACATCGTATTCCCTTGTGTGTATGTACCAGAGGTTTTTAATCCATTCTCCTATACATAGCTTCTTGCTATTGTGAACTGTGCTGCAATGGACATGGAAAGCTTATTTCTGCTCAAGATCTGTCTCTTTGGGGTATCTGCTCCTCAAAGCTGCTGCTGGGTCATATGGTATTTCTAGTCTCAGTTGTTCTAGGGAGCAGCATATTCCTTTCCACAATGCCTGTACATGTTCACAGGCCCGCCAGTAGTGTATGAGTTCCCATCTCTCTGCACTGTCTCCAGCATTGCATTGTTCTCTGCTTCTTTTAATTGAGCTATCATTGTGGGTAGAAGAAGATACCTCGTGGTCGTTTTAATTTGCATTTCCAGCATGGCTAATGATCCTGAGCATTTCCTGGTGTTTGTTACCCATTCAAGTGTCATCCTTTTTAAATGATCTATTCATGCCCTTTGCACACCTGTCCATTGAATTCTGTGGGTTTTATTTCTCATGGAGGTGTGGCAGGATTCTGTAGATTTTCGTAATTTGTCCCTTGTTTGTGTGTCACTGGTAACCTTTCCCCCCCAATCCATGGCTCTAGTTTTACACTTTTGGTAAAATCGTTTGCTGTGCATAAGTGTCTTATGTTTAATAGCACCCCACTGCAGGTGCTTCCTTTATTATGTGTAGTAGTGTGTGCAGATGCCTTGCAACAAGACCCCTTAAATTAGCCCCAGCTTTTTCCATTGATAATCTTTATAGCTCTGGGGCTTACATTTAGGACTCTAATTCATCTTGACTTGGTTTTTGTGCATTGGGCAAGATTGTGCATTGGGTCCTCCTTCATTCTTCTGCAGATGGGGCTTCCATTTTTCCAGTACCCTTTGTTGAAGGTGTCGCTTTTCCTATTTAATGCATTTGGCGCCTTTGTAAAAAATCAGTTGCCTGTAGGAGGGTGCTTTTATTTATTATTGTCTTACTATCCCATTGAATTGGTCTCTGTATCTATCATTGGGCCAGTACCAAGATGTTTGACTACTGGTGCTGTGTAATAGGTTTTGTGGTCTGATAATGAAAGGCCTCCTACTTTGTTCCTCTTTTTGAGATGTTTTTTATTTATCCGGGGTCTCATCCCTCACCACATAAATTTGGTAATTAGATTACCAGCATTGCTGGTATATAGGAATCCAATTGATTTCTGTTTGTTAATCTTCTATCCTGCCACTTTCCTTCTCATATCGCCTGCAAGTAGCAAGCGTTTCACTTCTTTGCTCAATCATATTCCCTTGATTTCTTTCTGTTGTCTAATGGTTCTGGCTAAGACTTCCTTCACAATAAGAATGGTGATAGGGGCCACTGATTTTCATATACGGCCTTCATTATGTTGAGTAATTCCCCTCCTAGTCCGACTGTACTTGGCCTTTTTATCAGAAATGGGTGCTGGATATTGGCAAATGCTTGTTCTGCATCTATCTGTATGATCACGTGGTCCTTCTTCTTGGTCTTGTTTGTGTGGTGGATTGCTGATTGTTCTCTGATGCTGAACCATCCCTGCATCCTGTTGTGAATCCAACTTGGTATGATCACATATTTTTGTTGTTGGATTCTATGGGTCAGAATTTTGTTCAGGATTGTTGCATCTATGTTCACGAGGAATATTGATCCGTAGTTCTCTTTTTGGCATCTTTGCCTGGGTTTGGTATAAGCGTTATGCTTGATTTATAGAATAAGTCTCTATATTCTAGAACAATCTGTGTAGAAATGTGACTCCTCTTCACTGAATACTTGACACAATTCCCCTGTGATGCCATCTGGTCCTGGGATTTTCTTGGTTGGATGTTTCTTGATGATCTTCTCTATTTCTTCTTTTGTTATGGGTCTGTTAAGGATTTTTAATATTAGTCGACAGTAATTTAGGTAAATGGGGAATGTCTACATATTTGTCCATTTCTTGTAGACTAGCAAACTTGTTGGAGCACAGTCTTTCATAATAGTGTTTTCTTATTTCTATTTTATTTCCATCTATTTTGATATCACCTTTTCAGTTTTTAATTATAGATATTTTCATCATCTTTCTTTTCCTTTGTTAACTTTACCAGCAGTTTGTCAATTTTGTTAATAATTTCAAAGAACCAACTCCTTGACTTGTTGATTCTTTTCAATTGCTTTTCTTCATCATTGCCACTCCATGCATATTTTTTTATCTTTCTGTATTGCTGTAGTTTTTGCTTCTGTGACTTCTTTTGTTATCTCTTGGGCTTGTAGAATAATTTCCCCCTTATTATTTGCATCATCTTTTTGTCAAAACCTGAGATGGAAAGGGTCTCCTACATAACCACTTCATTTTTATACAGGGTAAAAAGAGTAGCATAATTTCCAGTCTTGGCTTTGCTGCTCTAATCATGCATGACAGGATCAATTAAACATCTCAACTGAAAATGGAGGCTAGGTGACCTGAAGCAGCACACCTGGAGGCAGAACACCTGGTTGCTGCTTGTGCCCACTTGTTGTCTCTGAGTCTTAATCAAACTAGCACTCCAGGGCATTTGGGAATTATTACTAGAATTTTAGTCTGGTTTGTGCTCATTAATCTGTTTTGTTGCCTGAAAACTAGATTTATTTGTTGATTTTTTACTTGTAAGAATTTCAAGAGGATGCCAGACTAAGCTACCCAATTTAGAAGTTGGTGGCAATATTTTGTGAAGATGCAGCCTTGCCACTAAAGAAGCTAATTGGCCTCTAAAATAATAGGTTTGATTTAGAGGTCTGGTGCCAGAGACAAAAGTGTTGGCCGGGTTGAGTCTGCCCCTTTCAAACTTAGTGAACAGTCTTTGCTCAGCTTCCAAACACGTCTATGGCTAATACTTGATGAAGCACATTTTTACTCAGCAAGGGAAGTTCGGTTCATTTACTCACCACTCCTGATTGGATAGCCAAATTAGAGTCAACATTTAGCCTATGTATCTTTATTAATTTATATGTTTGGAAGAATTTTAGGTTCATGAGATGATGTCCTCTTTGACACTTGTATAAAATGAGCTGCCAGAACAGGTGTGATTGATTTGGTTTCATGGCTGATATACACAACGTCTTGATTTCCCACTCGGCGGACAAATAGAGAAATGTACCAGTGACAATCTCATAGTTCTTTTCTCTGAGAAGTCCCAAATAGTGTGCAGGCATCTCCTCATTAATCCTCACAGCATTCCTATAAAGTTAACCACGAGAGATATTTCTTCTATTTTGCAGTAGCGATCAAGGTCAGATGACTTGTCTAGAATTTTGTTGGTTATCTGAATAAAACCAGAAGAGATCATTGTATTTCATAGATTGAGAAGAACCATAGAATTCATGGACATGCTAGGACACTTCTGAAAGGGAAAGGAGAAACTATTAATTATGTAGGACACAGCAGTCATAAACTGAGACATAGCTCCCCCATTTTTTTCGAAATGGATGGGATAGCAACAAAGTCACAATAGCAATTTGGAGGTCCCTGAGTTCAAACATAAATACTGAACTCAATGTTCTAGAGAAAATATTGCATACATAGTAAGGTAAAGGACTTGCTTTATTATTTTCAGTTTTTGTTTAAAAATATCGTTGCTAGTAGTTTGTTGTACTAAAATTCAGCTATTTGCTATGAAATGTTTTAGTAGTTAAAATTATAGCTTAGATGTAATTTAGTATTCAGAATTTTTAATGTGACACATCAACATTATTGTCCTAATTTAGAAAATATGCTTAACATATCATTTTAAGTATCATATTATGTTTCAGGATATAGACACACTATATCCTGAATTTGATCATGCCCTACTTATTATTTAAAAATATTAAGATTTATGAATAATGTTATAATTAGTACTTAGGCACGTGTCATTAAATATCTCTATTAATGTCCTCAGGATATAGTTCTTCCTTTTGTATCTATAAATATTGTGCGTTTGGGCTCACAATTTCTCCTAATTCTTAAATATATATCTTTAGCAATTTAACTTTTTAATGTTCTTAGGCTTTATTTAAATGCTTTGTGAATGGTAACAATAAGCTTTGCATTCAAATCCATCAAGCGTGACCTCAAAAGACAGGCCAGTTTGGTTTCTTTAAAAAACGTCCTTTTTCCTTAAACTTTTCGTAGAGAAAAATAATTTCATAGCATCCATGTTTCCTAATCTATTTACATAATTATTTTAAAATATTTAATCTGATAAATATACATGAATATGTTTCCATTCTTCTGTTTTATCTAATAATTTGAGCTTCATTTCTTATTTACCTTATCGTAATTATTATGTTATAAATTATGTGTACGGAAATTTATTTTTCACCCTACCATTCCCTTTTCAAATAATTAATTTCTGATTCAAATTTTTAAAACGATATCTGTAATTCCTTCGAAATTATTTTATTAATGTTCTAAGTTTTAGATGGCAAAACTCGGTATGATATAACATGTAGTGATATGATAATATGCAATGAAAGAATAATAGGTAATTAAAGATGAAAGATACGGAAGGTAAAGAATGGGAGTTTGAAGACTTATATTTTCACAAGTGGTAAAGTAACTGCTCCAAAATAACCCTCCAGCCACGTGAAAAAGGAAAGAAAGATATTGGGCCAGCTTTGTCTGTCTGCAGTATAAATATAGATATTGCTCTATCATTATTATTTGTGGATATGTGCAAAGGCCACGTTCTTAGTTGTTAACCAAAGCTTAGCGGTTGGGACCCACCAATAGCTCTGCAGGAGACACACCTAGCATCTTCTCCTACCAAGAGTACCACCTAGAAATTTCTCTAGGGCTGTTAGCAATATGGGGCTAGTTTACTAGGGGGCTGCCTTCAACAGAAATATACTCGATGTCACCTAGCAGCAAGTATCTCTTATTCCTCAATCCTTCTCAAGTTCACTGCACTTTATTGTCCTCAGCTTAGACTCCATTTCTTTGATGACATTTTGAAAGTATTCTTTTTTGACGACGTATTTTCTGACCAGAGAAAGCGTATTTTATTAAAATTTTATGAAGCAGGGGTCTGTTTATTATTAGCATGATGGCTGAATAATATCTAATGTTCTGTGTACTATTGTCTAATTTTTATTGCCATAGTGTCTTTGTTAGTTTTCTCTCTTTAACTTGGAATCTATTTTGCATCGGTACATCGGTACACCCTCAAGTGTATTTTAATGGTGCTCATTTTGTTTGCACTAGCAACGTGCTATGGTTAAGGATGAAACCAGTGGAATAAATTAAGTCAGCAGGTAACATCGATGTACATGTGTTTTTTTGAACATTTTTTTTCAGGGACTCATTAACCTGTGGGTATGTCTATTTCCATG
Organism: Echinops telfairi; assembly: GCF_000313985.2. Taxonomy (NCBI): domain Eukaryota; kingdom Metazoa; phylum Chordata; class Mammalia; order Afrosoricida; family Tenrecidae; genus Echinops; species Echinops telfairi. The sequence continues at coordinate 5,052,698 of NW_022103905.1, forward strand.
GCCAGCAACATGCATTTCTGGCTACAGTCCTTAATCTGGCTTAAAAAACTATGCCCAACGAGCTTGTTACAAAAGTAAGGTGAATTTTCCAGCTGTGAATCATTTAACTATCTAGAAACGTTATGACCTTATCATTTAGGGAGGATTTTTAAAAGGACTCTGGAAAGAATTCTAGAAAAATGCCTCTTAAATCCAATTTAGTGATCAGCCAATCTGGAAAGGAAAGGAATATATTAAAAAGAACCTAAAGCTATAGGTAATGGGACACTAAAAATGTAGTTTGCATACGCATCAGTTAGAATGTAGAGACATTTTTTTTAAAGTATAGAGATGATGAAGTAAATCACAATGATAATGTACATATTTTAGAACTGCTGGTTTTACTAATAATTGGTCATAGCATTTAAATATGTGTAGATTCATTGTTTAAATTCCAATTTAAATTTGTAACTAATTAATTATTTCAGGCATTTTTAGGTTGTTTCTGAGTTAAAAAGTTTAAGAGGTCTTACTAAATTGCCAGTAATAGTTTAGCATTTAAAATAACTTGAAAATTCACTGTTTAATAAATTTGATAAATTAGCTTTTTAAGGATTGTTTAAGCACTTTGGAAAGTTTTATTTGTTAGTCACATAATTAAAGTCCTCACAAAGATAATTGAACATATTAAATTTATAAATGCAGTTAAAAATGTTTAAGGAAATTAATTAAGTTGTAAATGGAACCCGACATTCATCAAAGTCCCCCCTCAAAGTTTTGGGTTTTTTTTCCCCTTAAGTGTGCACATTTGTTGTGGGAGAACTGAGAGCCTTCAGGCAGGAAGCGTCCTGAGGGGGGGGTGCCTCCTGGCATTTGTCCAGGAAAATAAGCTTACGGACGGACACAGGGGGTGGGAAAGCTGAGCGACTTTGGCCTGAGACTTCCTGGTGGAGCGAGATGACCTGGGCATTTCTGAGAGGAGCTAAAGCGCTTTGTAAGGTTTTCCCAAGCAGGCCAGACCAAATGAACCAAGGCACCCAGGGTCCAGGGAGACGCTTGCATGTGAGCAAAGCTGGAGAGTAGCTGTGGCTGAAGAACTGTAGCCCCAGTCTTTCCTGATCCCGAATGGTAGCCTCTTTCTTCCTTCTAAGTACCAGCATCCGTAACAGATGGTGGATAACATGGGCCAACAACCGCTGATAGCACTGCAAAGACGGACATTTTAGAACTCGGAGCAGAGCAAGCAGGTAGACCAAGAGGCAGTCATTTGAACAGACCGGCGAGCCACCGCAGGATTTGCTATCAGGAAAGATGTGGTTCAGGGTGGAATTCTTTGCCGCACTTATTCAATCTGTATGCTAAGCAAATAGTCCAAGAAGCTGCACTCTGAGACTAACACGGCATCAGAACTGGTAGATGAACTAACGACTTTTCATGTGCAAATGATACAACCTTGCTGTCTGATAGGCAAGAGGACTTGCGGCATTGACCATGAAGATTACAGCATTCAGTGATTACATTCTGACATAAAGAAGACCCAAATCTCTACAATGAAGCAAAAAGCAGTATCGTGGTAAATGGAGAAAAGATGGAAGTTGTCAAGTATTTTATTACACTTGGATCCGCAGTCAAGAAGTTAAAAGATGTCTTGCTGCGGCAAAAACTTTTATAGGGAAAACCCCAAAGAGGTTCATTTGAGGACTACGGTGAGTGTGACCCTAGCCAGGGATTGATTCGATCCCTTCTCATGCATGTAAAGTCTGCACAATACATTCGAAAACCTGCAGAAGAATGAATACCTTTGCATTATGGTGTTTACAAAAAAAACATCGACTGTACCACGGACTTCCAGAAAATGAACAATCTGTCATGCAGGAAGTACAGCCAGAAGACCCCGTGGAGGGGCGGCTCGGGAGACCCTTAGTCACCCATACTTTAGACATGCTTTGAAGAGGAACCAGTCCTTAGAGAAAAACCCTAAGCTTGATAGAATAACGTGTCAGAAAACAAAAACAAAAAAAAGAGGAAGGCGGTCGACAAGATGGATCGAACCTAAGACTGAAAAAAAGGGATTTCAACAGAGCAACCGTCGTGTCTAACATCTTAAAGGATTGTATTCAAACAAGCAGCCATAAGCAAGGTGCCGACTTAATCCACATCAAAGAAGAAGGAAAAAGGATCAGAGGACTAAGCAGTGCTTTCTTTGGCGATGCATAGGATCACTGCGGTGGGCACCAACGGAATAGCACCTGACCACAACGGCCATACACATCGAATGACGGTCCTAATTTGAATTATGAAATGCTAGTGTTTTTAAATTTTCATTTTAACACACTGCACATTTCGTTTTAACTGTGGAACTTATTGAAAATAGCACTTTTTGCCAACAGGTTGATTGGCAAGTAATTTACATATCATATAACTCAATAGTTCAATCGTTCAATCATACCAAGGAGCACTGTACAATCACCCACACGTCAATTTTAGAGCATTCCCATCCCCCATGGTTAAATTGCCTTAAGATGATTTATGTAATTACAATCTCTTCTAGTGCTCCCTCCCCCCATCCCATCTTCATTAGTTACTCCCAAGAGCCCCTTTCCTCCCTATCCCCATCCTTCCTCCATGTATTCCCTATATGTCCTTGTATCCACAATTTTCATCATGCACCCACTCCTCCTGTGCTTCACAGCTGGGAGGCCCAACAGAAAACAATAGAAAACAAAATTTCACTTAAGGGAAAGGGTAGAAACATAATAGTAT
>NW_022103905.1:5055952-5067349 GCF_000313985.2 Echinops telfairi
ACTTTTCTGCAGCACCCTTATCTTCAAAGATCATTTAATGAAGGTGAGTGTCTAGCAAGGCCATGATGAAATAGCACTTTTTAGGTTTAAAAGATATTCTTTTAAAAGCCCCAAATGCTGCTGACAAGTGCTGTAAATCTGTGTAAGTCAGGGTCCTACGTGGATTTTACTCTCCATGAACTGAATGATTTTATTTTTCATTTTGAAATGTTATAAATGCACATAGATAAAGAGTCATATGGTTCTTCAAAACCTGTTGAGTAAAACATTAATCTCCTTGAGTCATCTTTCCATTTCCCCTTTCTCAGAAGATAGTGTTTTCAATTTATTTAAAGACTTTTTTAAACTTCCATAGCTCTAATAACTTCTCAGACAAAAGAACAATTGTGAGGATGGCGCAGGATCACGTAGAATTTCGTCCTGCTGCACAGAGTCTCTATGAGTTGGAACCAAGTCAATAACACCAAACTATAAACACAATATCTGTAAATAACAATCTAACACCGAGGCACCATTATTTTTCAACCATAGGTATTTTCTGTCAATATATCACCACGAGAGCTAAAGATTAAGATGTTATTCCCATTATTTCTATCAAAGTATACGGTAACATTATTTGTATCAACACCTAGTGTTCATGTTGTTGAGACTACTTATGATTTTCTGTACACCTGCTGTAACTCTGGCCACCTGTAGATTCCCTGAATCATATTTATTGTTTTCTCATACCTGAATGATAGGTACATTTTTTATTGGGTACATTTTTTGTATGTCAGACAAAACATTCATACAATTCAGACAGTTGTGAAACATTTCATCCTGCTTGTGCTCATTGTTATCAGTGTATTTATTTTTCTCCCCTTATTATTACTTTAATCATGGCATAAATATGCACAACAGAGTGTTCTCCAGTTAAACAACGTCTACATGTATAATTCAGTGTCGTTGATTATACTCTTTATGTTGTACAACCATTGTTGATATCCTTTTCCAAATTATTCCACCACCTTTTATACTCAATGACCCCTAAGCAACAAGTCTTCCTCCTCCACCATGCTAACCTGTGTTCAACTTTGGCTTTCTTTTTCTTTTCTAAGTAGGTTTCTTGATATAATATTCACATACCATACACTTCCACAGTTTAGTCTCTTTTAAAAAAGGTTGTATAAACATCATCACACTCCATTCAAGTGCTCCTTCTCCCCCCATCCCCCACCACCCCCCACACACACAGTCATGGTTTGCTTCCCAGTTCCCCTCTCCTTCCCCACTTCCCTTCCTGAAAAATCACTGCATCAGTGGTTGGCTGTATGCATACACTCCTTTTGTGCTTCAGAAAGTAGCAAACCTAATGGAAACAAAAAAATGAAACAGAAATAATAATAATAATAAGATAAATATAAAGAGTAAGAAAGGAAAAACAACATCAATATTTTAAAAGCCAGAGAAAAAACTTCTGTCATGGAACAAGCAGGAAATATTGACGCCTAGAGGAAATTCAGGTCAAGAGGGAGGTTAACTGATGACTATGTTCGATATTATGGTTCAATACACTGTGATCAAGTTTACGATCGTGTCGGTCTCATAGCAAAGCTGTTCCAGTCTCTCGCTATGGTCAGAGGGGATGTACCAGAGGCTTAATGACTAGATGCTCTGCAGATGGATTTTGGGCTCTCACTGTCCTCCATAGCCTTCTACAAATTGGGTGTTTACAAAGTAAGTTCTGATCCTTTTTCCTTCTTCTTTGATGTGGATTAAGTCGGCACCTTGCTTATGGCTGCTTGTTTGAATACAATCCTTTAAGATGTTAGACACTATTTCAACTGATTGAGGCTGTAAATCTTTATTGGGACAGAAAACCTCATGTTTCCCCCAGTGAAAAACAGATGAGTTTGAACCCCTGCTCTTGCAGTTAGAAGCCCAACTCAAAGTCTACAAGATGACAAGAACTCTTCCAGCTTGGGAAAACAAACAAACAAACAAACAAAACCCTGAAAACACAATGAAGGAAGAACTGCCCATGCAAAATAAGAGTTGATCCTAATGACATGGATGCAGGAAAGCTTTCAGGACGTTCATTTACTGATGGGGCAAGATAATAAATGAGAATGAACAGCTGCAAACACCCAACAATGAAGAACAAGGAATGTACAATGTATGGACCTAGGAAAGCTGAAGGTCATGAAAAAATATTATCGAGCACATACAGACCAATGCCCTGGGCATTGTGGTTGATAGCTGCCTTCAGGTTGGTGTGAACTCACGGTAACCCGATGTACAAAAGAATGCAACACTGCACCACTCCTGTGTCTCGCTCGGAACTGTTGTGCAGCTTGAGTCCATTGCTGCAGTCACCTAGTTAGCCCGTCTCCAATCAGGTCTTCTGAGTCTAATACAGCGGTTCTTCACCTGTGGGTCGCGACCCCTTTGGGGGTCAAACGACCCTTTCACAGGGGTCCTCCAATTTATAAAAGTCATAAATTACAGTGATGAAGTAGCAACGAAAATCATCTTATGGTTGGGGGGTCACCACAACATGAGGACCTGTATGAAAGGGTCGTGGCATTAGGAAGGTTGAGAACCACTGCTCTAATAGGTCCTCTGAGAAGAGATCCCAGATCCAAAGGACAAACTCCCGTACCAACCCTTCTTCCTATGATGTAATAGTCTTTCTGATCTCTGCTGGCTTGTTTAATCTTTCTTGTATATTTAGAGGAGATTGAGCGAACCTGCGATCTAATCTTATAGATTGTATCTTCCCTCATTAATGTGTCTGGCTCTAATTCTGCCTCATGAACATTCAACATCACTGAACTGGACACGGAGAAATGATTTGGTGTGTGTTTTGTTGCGTGTAGAAAGGTGAAGATTTTCCACATGTCGGAGGAATTGATCAGATCACAAAATGCAGAATCATTACATAATACAGAGAATCATGACCTTGCTGAGTCGACACTTAGGTTGGTGCGGGGCGCAATCATTCAATCCACACAGGCTGAAGTGATGCTTGGCTTAGTTCCAAATGTCAGCGAGGGGTGTTGTAACCGAGTAAGAGTGAGCAATGAAGATGTCTTGTCAGAGAAGTCGTTGAGAGGGAAGATGCTCTGTGGGCATTTTTAGGCTTGGCAAAACTTTACGTTTTATTCTGGTGAGATTGGAAGCCACTGAACAGTTTTCAAGCAGAATAACTCTCTCGAGTCTGTGGAGTAGATTCTGTAAGTGGAGAAGGGCTAATCTAGGGAAAGGAGCCTGGTTTGGGAGGCATTGTCCTAGTCTTCAGTAAGAGAGCGTAAAGGTGAAGACTACGGGGTGGGCTTCACGCCATCATTTCCGCTTGACCTCGGGAGCGTTGGGGCTTCTCAGGAATTCTTCCATCTTTATAGTCATTTGCCAGATGCAAAGATAGTGCCTTCACATCTCTAGGATGTATTCTGGTTAGGGAGTTATCCTTCCATTCCAATTTACTATCTGTCAGTAGCAAGGCTAGGAATGTTTCCATCTTACTTGATACAGTGAGGCGGAAGGTAAAAGACTAGGGAAGAGAGAAAACTGCTCTCTCATCAGGACCAACACCACCAAATGGAGAGATTATATACACACATTTTTTATCTAATGCTGCAGAGAAGGTTTGTACTCATGAAGACAACAGAGAAGAATTGTGCTCCACACGGGTTTCTACAGCTCAATTGTTGGGATTAAGTCATCCAGTCTTCCTTCTGACCTGTTTATGGACATCAGGCTTAGAGAATAATTACCAGGGAAATATAACTTATCTTTGGATAACTTATCTTTGGAATGTCTTTTCTAACTATCCATTCATTCATTCACTCACTCATTCCTTCGTATTAGGACATAATCCAGACATCATACCATTCAGGAGTTCAGGCATATTGAAAAATGTTGTCCAATCGCTACCACAGTCAGTTTCAAAGATTTTCTTCCTTCTGATACTCCTTGATATTAGCTCCCCAGTACCTGCACCCAGCTCCTCCGCTGTCCCCGCAGGAAGGAAAACAGTCTAGTTATTTACTTTATAGATTCACCCATCCTGGGTTTCATATACACTAAAACATAGAAAAACACCTAATAGAGAGTCAGGAGGGCTACCAACAATAAGTAAATAAAATAGAGATGAACCCCAGTTTGGAAAATAACAACAATAAAAACAGATGAAATGCTAACAATAAAAACATGAAATTCAAAGTGTGTCAAAAGGAAGATCAAATGGTAAGATTTTAACCATTCAAGTTCAGATTTTTCATTTTAATCTTCTATAATTGTCTATACAATACTTTCTGTCTGATAACCAGGCTATTGCAATCCCTCAGTTATGGCCAGAGGGAAGTCACCAGACTCTTGTTCTATGTGGAGATCCTGAAAATGCATTTTGGGCTTCCACTCTCATGCATAGCCTTCTGCAAACCAGAATTTCACCATTTGAGCTCTGATACCATTCTCTCCTTTGGAGTTGGATTATATTATTTGCATTATATTATTGGATTATATTATTGATCCTTGGATCAAATAAGCTGGTGTGCTTCTTACACATAACTTAACTGATGTCTCACTTGGATGGCTGCTTGTTTGAAAACAAGTCCTTAAGACCCCAAGCACTATTCTTACTGATAGCCTGACACCATTTAGTTTCTTCATCACACTTTTCTGTAGTGCCTATATCTTTCATGTTTTCTTCATGAGGGCTAATATCAAGCAGGGTAATCTCATAAGAACTCATTGTGCTTAGATTGGATCTAGGATTAACTTTGAGCCCCAAATCCATTCCTATAATTATGTTTTCTTTCTTTTAAAAAAAATTATGTTCTCTATATGCCTTTGCTTCACCTTCTAGACATCTTTTTTAAAAATTTTATGTTAGAGAACATTACCAATCATCTCCTTGGAGGATAAATTCCTCCTGTTTATAGTGTCATGCATTTAGCCCATGCTAATGTATTTAAAACACTATTGAGAACAGGAGATTAACCAAGTGTAGGCTGACTAAAAATCACAATACACAGATGATTTGCTTATACAAATTAAATTGTTACATGACTGGACACTATTTACACAAACAATGGGAGTTGCTGGTCAGCCAAAACTTACAATAATATTCACTATATGAGAACCAGGTTTTCCCTAAAATAAGAAGGGCATTGAAGTAGTTAATTAATGACAGCTGGCCTACCAACAAGTTCAATACTCTTGATATAGCTGACTTCTGCTTCTTCACACAATATGTGCTTTAGGCCTTAAGCCTTGAGGCTACAGAATATCTTTTCTTTATAATGTAAAGAAGACAAGATCTTTTTTTGCTAATTGTTGCTTTTCACAATCCACTACTGTGTTAGTCTGGGTGGACTAGAGAAACAAATCCAGGGAGACTCATATGTGTATAAACAAGAACTTTATATCAAAGAGCAATTGTACATTAAGAAAACATCCCATTCCAGTCCATATCAAGTCCATAAGTCCGATATTACCTCATATATCAATACTCGTCCATAAATTCCTCTTTAGACTCATGCAGCCATGCAACGATGGTGAACACAGGAAGATCACAGGGCAGTGGGTACAAAGTCTTGCGGACCCAGTGGTGGTGGAAGCATCTCAGCATTGGCGTGGGTCTCTATGTGGCTTCTCCATTCCAGGACAATGTCCATGTGTCTTGTCAGCAGGAAGATGAAGCAGAGAGTGTGTCTATATCTGGCCTCTAGTCAGCTATTTGTCTCTGTGGCACCTCCAAATGAGGTCATCAAGCTGCAACCTGAGTGACTGGCTAGACTCCACCCCTTCACAAGTTGATACCAGATTACGTAACTACCACAGCCAGCATCTCTTGATAAATTATCTGTGTTCTGTCAGTTTTGTTGTAATGTTCATCCTTCTAAAATTTCAGCATCCTGTATTTTCACCTTTTCAATGCCATTAGGTTTGTTTAAGCAAAAAGTTGTAAGAGGATTTAAGAAGATTTTATGTTCTGGTTACCATATTTTATTAATAAGGAAATTTATCAACACAGTTCCTCCAGAGCTCGCAAATAATTTCCAAGGAGAGGAAAAAGAAATCCAAACGCTGCAAAATGTTACAAACCAAGGGATCATATGAGGTGAGAGTTAAAATGAGAAAAACGTCCACCTTCCTTTGGCAATGCAGCTCTTGGGAAATAGTAATTCAGCACCTGAGAGCTAAATAATTCTAGAGGAACATGATATACATTCTTGTATTCAAGGAAAATCACATCAGAGCGAGATTAGGTCTATGAAAACATACATCTGTGTACATGCTGGTGTGAAATTGCTTTCAGAGATGGGAAGAGGGCGAAAGCTCATCTGATTTGTCCAACAATCTTTTGGGTGCTTTTCATGAAAAGAGAACCATTTGTATAGGTGTACAGCAAGAGTGTGAAATACAGTATTTTTCAAATTACATGCGGAAGCATAAAGAATGTTCTGTTTCAGGTCATGAGTACTGCATCCTTATTTAGTGTTTGTCCCTAAATTCTGTGCTTTTATGAATTATTCAGAGCAATGATTTTGCCTTCTTTCTTTACAGGAATATTTCGAAAACTTCCACATTATTCTTGTAGCAAAGACGCAGCTAAGGTTCTTAGAATAGGGAACAAGGTTTAGAATACATTTTTTGTTCCATGATGAAATATTATATGAAAGGGGCAACTGAGTTACAGTTTACACAATTCTCTATTGTAATAAGTAAAACAGATTTAGCCTCAAGAAAAACTGGCATTCTAATACTGACAGCGAAAGAGAAAAAGATAGTGTTGGGCTGTGTTTGCCCGTGTAGACATGAGAAACAAATTCCGAGTCATTCATATGTGTATAAGAACGATCTTTATAGACAAGAGCAATTGAATATTGAGAAAACATCCCAGTCCAATCCAGTTCAAGTCGATAAGTCCAATATTAGCACATATGTCCGATACCAATCTATACTCCTTTTCAGACTCATGCAATGATGCTGAGTTCAGGAGGATCATGGGCCAGTGGGTGGAAAGTCTTGTAGATCCAGTGGCAGTGAAAGTATCTTAGCAATGGTTTGGGTCTCTATGTGGCTCCTTCAGCTCCAGGGCTCTAGCATAGCTCCCCGTGTCTGGTCAACAAAAATGTCTCACAGAAAGTGTGGTTGTGTACCGCCTCCAACGAGCTATTTATCTCCTTAGTGTCTCCAAATGAATTCATCAAGCTGCGACCTGATTGACAGGCTAAATAAATTCTGCCCTTTCACTAATTTTTTTTCTCCCCCTTCACTCTTACTAGTCTCAAATCAACAGGTTATGCAACCTCCACATGGGAAGAAAGGGTGATTTTTGGCTTAATGATGGATCTTTTGGAGATTCTCGGTGTAAGTCTGTAATGCACTTCACTGATAACTGAAAATTGGAAGGTGAAGTCCAACCAGAGGTGCCTGAAAAGAAAGACACTATAGAAAAATCAGCCACCGAAAACCCCACAGAGCAAAGGTTCCCGGTTAGTGGTGACCTAGACAAACTTGCTGTGTCTACCATCCACAGCAAGAACATTGGAAACTGCATGCAGAGGAGAGACCTGGAGCCTTATATCTCTGTCGAAATAATGTCATAAACGCACCAACTGGGGAAAAAAAAAAAACAAAGAAAAAAAATCTACACAAACCTCAAGCAAGCCAGTGACTTCTCTGTTGGCAAGAAACAAGTCCAATTGATCATCCTACCATGCAGGGCAATCTCTGACACACAGTAAACAGAAAGGTGACCCATGAATTCTCCACTAGGCAAACATGAACTATCATCTCCTACCACAAAGCAGAGCAAACACCGGTGTCTGATATGTGAACAACGACTCCTGCTCTGGCTCCCAACTGTCCCCAGGCGAATGGAGGAGTAGTCAGCCCCCAAGCCTGGGCAGTGAGTGCAGGTTGGGAGGGTCAGCTCAGGCAGGAATGCTGTGTACCATGAGAGGCTAATGAAAACTCAAACTCATTGCCATCAAGTCCATGCCAACTCAGAATGCCCCCCTGTGGGTTTCCAAGGAAGTCAAGACAATTCCAGGAGCAGTAAGCCCAGTCTTTCTCTCATGAGGTTGGTGATATCAGAGCCCAGTGTGTATCCACTACACCACCAGGGCTCCCCTGAGGCTAATGAAGGAGGGAAATAAACATCCAAGGTTCCTTATAACTCCCTGATGCCTGGATGGCCCAGTGGTCCACCCACTGAGGTGCTCCGAGACTACAGAGGCTACTGCCAACTACCCTGAGCAGCCATCAGCTCCAGCGGAGGTGCCAACCCCCTGGAGTACTGTAGGGTGAAAGAGGTTGCTAGGACAAACTGGGAAGTAACATTTTTATTCTAGTTCTTTCCCTTCTACTTTGCTCTGTTTCGATGCATCACCTGCACACCCTCAATAAGGACAGAACCAACCCCAATATTCACACCTCCCAGTAATGACTGGAATCAGCCTCGGAGCAGCAGTCTTGAACAGATGTAGCAGCCAGTTCAGGATTGGGGTGTGGTTTGAATTTTCTTTAAACCAGCACTGGTGCATCACAGGATGCACAGGGCAGGTGAGTATGGGGTGTGGGGAGAGGGTGAAGGGTTATGATTTCTAACACCCCCCAACCTCTTGTTGATCAGAAAAGTCACCACCCCACCCTCACCCACATGTGATTGCATCCCTACAGTACACACTCTGGCCAGGACCTGATGAGAACACACAGGTGCTTGAGAAAGGGAAAGTGGAGGCTGGTTCCACCCTGTGTGCACATGCACTCTTGTATTCCATTCATTTGGTGGTTTGTTTTGTGCTATGATTGTTTGTTTGTTTTATTTTTATTATTCTTTTCTTATTCTCCCTGATGGAGTCAATCCAATCAGTATCTCAAGCTTTTTGATTTGTCAAATGTGCATTTTGATAAAGGCTTCAAATGTTCCACCTTTTGGATTATAAACATTTTTAGGAAAGGCATTTTTTATTATGTTAAATTACATTTTAGATACGATCAGTCTGCAGAGACATGCTTTGCTTTGGCTTAAAAACAAAAACACAGTTAACTCATTTACATTATTTGGAATAGCCAATATTTACTCTTAACTCACAATAGTCTGGTTTTGAGTAATTATTACAGGCATAGGAAATATTTCATACACGCACGCACACACACACACACACACAAATCCAGACAAATTCAATCATGTTTTCATACTCTGCTTTCCCTGCTTCAAAAAAACAAACTATACTCTAGCATTTGTCGATACATCTGAAAATTCAAAGTAGTGCCATAAACAGTCTAATCATATTATTTAATTAGCATTGCAGCCATGATCTACCAACTTTACTTTGCCTTCTTTCTAGTTTCGGGGACACTGTTCACTCTCACAACAATTAGTGTGTGTAACTCACATCAATTTCTACTCACTTTTGCCTTCTATTAAAATGCTATTTAGAGACTGCTTTCTTTCTTTCTCCCATGAGTTGCTCACAACGTTTCACCAAAGTCCTGTCCCTTAATATCAAATGTCCTCACTAAATTACTAGATTTAATGCAGTCATGTTTTCACATCTACTAAACACAGTCCTTGTCTAATCCATAAGTATCAGGAACATATGCATTTAGCTGAATTTCTCTGAACTCAGTTTCCTCTTCCAGAGTAACAAATATACTTGTGGGGGTAAGTGGAGAAATCATTGAGGCTACATCTGCAAGCAACAATTTCAGCCACTTTGTCAAGGGTAAAACAATCATCAATGAGGTACACAGATTGTCACCAGAATAAATGAATCAAGAGGTTCCAACTCATTGATTTTTCATTCCCATATGCCTGAACATCTGGGACACAAAGAAACGGTATATATGTGTTAATAGGTAATACAATAGTAATGAATTCTACCTGCTGGAAACGGTTCCCCATGTTCTGTATGCTATCTAAATTTCACAAGAATGTACTTTGAATGCCTTTAGATGGAAATTCAGAAAGAACTATGTATGGTATATATGAATATAAAATTACCTTAATGACTGCAGAAAATTAGAGTTTAAAATGTTTATTAAAGCAGCCATTCTTGGACAAATGTTCTGTAAGTTTGAGTTGATATGATAATATACCGATAACAGAATATAATCTGCGAACTTTAGATACATATTTTGAAATTCAACTACTAGGTTTAGTGGCAATGAAGACGGTGGAGAAAGTTGGATTGTATTTTTCACATCTAGTCATCTTGCCAGATGACACACAGTTTCTGTTTCATCAGGTGTTCATTGAGTTCACACTAGTCACGGTGAAAAGTATCGCATGGATGATTGTAGAAATATAGTAGAAAATGCATACTAAATATGGTTCCAGATACCTGTAAGTTTATAATTCAGTTTGGAGACAATATTATATAAATATAGAAATATCAAAATTATGCACATAAATTTATTTTTTATACCGTAACCAAAAGTTTATTTTTAAACATAAATTGATTTTTAACATGCAAATTCATATGATACAAACTGATTACGTAAGTGTGGTGATACCATATAAAGCAATCAATCATTAATGCCAGTCAGATTCATCAGGGAAAGTTTTGGGGGGAGAAAGTGAATTTTAAAATGAATTTGATTTGTTTGTTCGTTTACCACTCATTATATATTTTCTAATTATAAAAATAATGTATTCCCATGAAAGTAAATGTGCAATTTTCAAATTAATAAGTAGGATAAAATAACACACAAACCCATTGGCCAGAGGTAATTCCTAGTCAATTCTCTTATTTTCCTTCCAATTTGATCTGCTCAGAAGGCAATCTGAGCAAAATTCCGAGATTACATCCTGGAAAACCCTATGGATCTCTGTTATTGGGATCAACTCTATGTCTTCTAACAACAATGACAACATTTTCTTAGGGCCAAAAAACTACCCCCATTGACTTGATTCTGACTCACACTGACTCTACATAAGGTTCATGATGTATCTTTAGGGTACAGACAGCTCACCTTTTCCTGATCCCTATTGGAGGGCAAAATGACCCTGTAGTAGGTCACCATGGGTCTGAATTGACATGATGGCAGTGAGATTATTGTTTTAATATGCGTATAGGTAGATATAACTATAAATGCATAGACATGATGTAGTAATTTAAACAGTAACATTTTAAAATAGCTTTAATTTCTTTTCCTTAGAGTATTAGTGAATGAAAAGATTTTACTGCTTCGGTTATACATTTATGTGTTTCTCTAAAGTGCACTTTGTCACCTTTATAATATAGAATTTCTAATTTTCTAATGAATTTAATAGTTTTATATTTTTGGCTTATGGATACTAAAGGTACATTTATATTCATGCTACACTGAAAACAGTAAAACACGAGGTTTCGGGAATTGATGAAATGCCAATTGACATGTTGCAACAAGTTGATGAAG
>NW_022103905.1:5068607-5079906 GCF_000313985.2 Echinops telfairi
GTTAATAACTAAAGGTCCTTCAACTCATGAGGGCTGCCTGTCCAAGGTCAAGAAAGCAGACAGTGGAATCTTCTTACAGGTAAGACAGGAAGAGTTGGCCCACGGGTAGCAAACAACAGGGTGGGCAGCAACCGTCAGTAGCGAGGGAGCTTTGCAAAGCAGGCCCTGATGGGATCTCAAACTCAAGTGACGCACGGAGGCGTGATCCACCAAGCTTAAGCTCTGCACACACCAGCATTGTGGCAAAGCAGGTCTAGAAGGAGCCTCGAGCTCTAGCCAGGTGCAGCACACACCTGAGGCAAAGAACTAGCTCAAGCAGCAGCAGCAACAGCACATTGATCAAATCACCAGGGAGGAAGAGAGAGGGGATGCCTGCCACAGAAAGTCTTTATCTCAGTCGCCCTCCAATCAAACTGCCACCTGATTAAACTCTGCCCTAATGTTCCTAAGGAAGCCTAGTTGGCCCAATAAACCTAGCTATCACATCATACTCATTCCATCTGTCTGCTGAATCAATGATCAGAGAATCTGGAATGTATGAAGAAGGATGGGGCATTAGGATTGGAGGAAGGCTTATCAATAACCTGCGATCGGTAGCTGTCACAACCTTGCTTGTTGAAAGTGAGGTGGACTTGAAGCACCTGCTGATTAAGATTGAGGACAACTCAACCTAAAGAAGGCCCAAATCCTCACAACTGGACAAATAGGCAAGCTCATGATAAATGCAGAAAAGATTGAAATTCTCAAGGATTTTGTCTTACCTGTATCCATGATCAATGCTCATTGAAGCAGCAGTCAAGAAATCAAGTAATGCTTTACATTGGGTAAATCTGCTGTGCAAGACATCTTTAGAATGTTGAAAAACAGAGAGGTTATTTTCAAGACTGAGGTGCACCCCACCCAAGCTATAGTATTTCCAATTGCCTGTGATAGCGTGTGTGATAGTTGAACATTGAGTAAAGAAGACGGAAGAAAGTTCTGCAGATTTGAGCAGTGCTGTTGTGAAGAATATCGAAAGTACCACAGACTGGTAAAAGACCAGCAAAGCTATCTTGGAAGAAGTATGGACAGAGAGCTCTTTAGATTTCTTCCTCGTACCTGTTTAGGACACTTTGTCAGGAGAGGCCAGTCCCTGGAGAAGGACAGTATGGTTGGTAAAGTATAAACCCCCCCAAATACACTCACCAGCATTGAGTAAAGCCCAATTCATAGCTCCTCTACAGCAAAGGGGGGAAATGCCCTTCTGAGTTTTGGAGACTGTAACTCTTTACAGGAGTCGAAAACCCCATTTTCCCCCTAGAGAAGCTGGTGGCTTCAAACTGTGGGCATTTGGATCATAGCCCCATGTGTAATGACAATAGCCCCAAGGCTCTTCTGGTAAAGGATAGAGGCAGAGAAAAAGAGGAAGGCTCTCAATGACATAGACTGGCACAGTGCCTACAGCAAAGGCCTGATGAGACGGGAACAATTGTGAGCATGGTGCAGCACCAGGCAGCGTTTACTTCTGTTGTGGATCGGGTCACTGTGGGGCAGAACTGACTTGATGGTATCAAACAACAACTAATGATGTTATTAGCATCACATGGAAATAAAATTTTGCTGAAGATCAATAAGAGTTGGGGCAGTACATTAACAAGGAACTGCTAGTGGTTCCAGTTGGATTCAGAAGAGGACTTGGCAAAAGGAATATTACTGCTGACGTCAGATATTCTTTGGCTTGTGCATAGCATAGAAGAAAGATGTTACCCAAAGGCATTCAACTTTGTGGACCAGTACAGAGTATGATTAGCCTTGAGAAGATGAGAATTCTAGAACACTTCGTTGCTCTCATGTGGAACTTGTATATGGATCAAGAGGCAATTCTGAGAACAGAAAAAGGGAATGCTGCCTAATTTTTTTAAAAAAATGTGTGTCACGGTTGTGTCCTGTCCCCACAGTTATTCCATCTGCACGCTGAGGGAATCCCCAGGGAAGCTGAGTTATAAGAAGAAGAATGCACTTTTGGTTTTTGAAAGCAAGGAGAACTAGAAGCACTTATTGATGAAAAGCAATGCCTGCCACCTTCAGTGTGAATTATGACTCACTGTAAACAAAGCAAAATCCTCACAACTGTATCAAAATACCACTACATGATAATGAAGAAAATACCTAAATTGTCAAAGTTGACCTTTTCCTTGATTCCACATCAGTGTTCATGTAAGCGGTGCTAAGAAATCCAACACTGTGTTACATTTAAGCAAATCTATTACATCTAAGCATAAGACCTCTTTAGAGAGGGGAAGAGTAAGGATGTTATTTTGAAGACTAAGGTGTACTGACCTAAACTCTGGTATTTTCAATTTTCTCACACGCATTTAGCAGTTGGACATTTTGGATAAGGAAGACCTACAAAGGAGGGATGCATTTGAGTTATGGTGCTGGGCAAGAGCCCGTCAAGTACCCTACCCTTCCAGAAAACAACTCTCTTCCAAGAATTACAGTCAGAATACTCCTTAGAGCAGTGGTTCTCAACTTGTGGGTCACGAGTTCTTTGAGGGTCAAACGACCCTTTCACCAGGGTCGCCTAAGACCATCGGAAAAACACCTATTTCCAATGGTCTTAGGAACTGAGACAACGCTCCTCTATCCGTCTCCAGCCGGGTCTGCCCAGATACATCCACATAGGCATAACCGGAGTGAAGACTGTTAACCACGCTACACCAGGCTTCAAGACAAATTTCATTTATTTGTAATTAGAAATAAATATTTCACAATATAGAATTACATATTGTTTTGTGATGAATCACTATGCTTTAATGATGCTCCATGTGTAACAATGAAAATACATCCTGCATATCAGATATTTACATTATGATTCATAACAGTAGTAAAATGACAGTGATGAAGTAGCAACAAAAATAATGTGATGGTTGGCGCTCACCACCACATGAGGAACTGAGTGGAAGGGTCGCGGTGTTAGGAAGGTTGTGAACCGCTGCCTGAGAGGACTTTGCCTCGTGTTCTTTGGACATGCTATCCAGAGAGATCCATCCCTGGAAAAGAGCATCATGCTTGGTAAAGGATCAGCCAAAAGAGAAACAGGGTCTCAAGGAGAAGGATTGACACCATGGCTGCCCCAAAGGGCTCTGACATTACAGCGTTCTGGGGATGGCACCAGACCAGGCAACAGTTCTTTCCATTGGGCATAAAGCTGGAATCAGCTTGACAACACCTAACAAAAATGTCTAATTGTCATATATCCATCTACATTTTATCAGCTCCCTATATATATATATTGAATATATATATACATATATATATATACCAATCTATTCCAAGTATATTTCAGAGGAGCAGAGCTAGCAATATGTAAAATTGCTTCACTATGCAAGGTATGGAAGAGCGAAGAGTCAGATGACTACGAAGGTCATGATCCTGAGAGGTTGGAAATAATGTGATATCATTTGTAGCAGAAAGTCTCAACCTTCAGCTTTGAGACACGCTGATAAAACGTGTCTCAAGTAATGTATTACTGATGAGAGTCTCATGCCTATGAATGATTTATGTTTTCCATAAATTAAAGAGGGCTTAGGTTTTGCCAGAATAATACCACTCACTTTTATTTCTATATTCTTTCTATAGAGAAGGAGCGAAGTTGGTGTGGGGTACAGTTAGAGGCTAACATTTCTTTCCCTCCCACCCCGACAGTACCCTCAGTGATTGTGGCCATCAAACATTTCTTCTTCTGCATATCACTTCCCAGAATTGATCAACTCTGGTGGAAAAGCCAACCTGTAGGGAAGTAAAGGAAAGGTAGCAATAGAAATGGCACATTATATATATCACTAGATTATATTGCACATCATATTCTGTATATCAGTATATAAAGAAGTTATATACAATATAATATTTAAAAAGAAGTATTTGATGGAAGCTACTTGTACCATATATTTTCGAGAGGAAAGATTTTCTCCCACACCCTCACCACCCTTCCCTTTTTCATTGCATTCTTTGAAATTCTTCTTTCTGTGGGTAGAAGCTCAGCTTTTCATATTTGTAGCCCAAATATCCATGACCAAGACAAAGCCTGATCTGTTTCCAGAATGTATGGACCCGTAGACACACTACGACCTTCACCCTCAAGCCTATCCCTGTTCCCAACAATCCTACGTGCGGGTCAGTGTGTGTCCAGGGATCTTCTTGGTTGGCACCTTTATGGAAGTACGTTCCCAGGCTTTTCTCCCATGGTGCCACGGGACAGTTGTGAACTGTTAGCCTTTAGGTCAGTAACCAAGGGCTAAGACATCTACATCTGTGATCCCCAGACGACACAAGGTAGTGGGTTTCACTGAGATTTTGATGTTCATTTCATCCTTCTGAGAAGGATTAGTTGTCGATTCTAATGATGAACAGTTATTGCTGTTAGCTTCAGTATTTTGTAAAGATGTATATGATTGGAAGGATAGGAAACAATTTTTGCCTAAACTGCTGTGAGACTATTTTTTCCCCCTGAAGTAAAACTCTCTTTTTTTCTTTTGGAACCTAGTCTTTCCATAAGCCTATGCTTTGGGGAAAGCTTATGTTTCATGACACCATTTCAGTTACTCTTCTATGTATTGACTACACAGATGAAGTTAAAGCGATGTCATGGGAAAACAGATTTTCAAATAGTGAGACTGTACATACACAGAACAGGGATTCAAAGCAACTTCTTAACATTGCTTTTTAAACTTAATCAATAGTAAAACTTGATTACCATGAATGTGGTGGTTGAGGAATCTTGTTAGCTATTGGTAAAATCCTCTTTCTTATCTCTTTTTAGTATTAGTCACTGTACTTTTGAAAAATTGATTTTTACTATTAAACTGATAGAATTCCATCATTGTTGATTGAATGGGAGTGTATTTCCCTCCTGAAATATTCTCACTACAAATTACAGCAATTATTGTGTACCCGTTTCTTATTTAAATTTAAATTGAGTACTTTATTTAATAGTCTATCTTCTGATAAAAGGTGCACTTTAATCTTACATGCAAAAAGAATGAATAATTAATCACTTTCCTAGGTAATTTTCTTAGACCTTAAGCAAAATATTTTAATTGACAAAATATCCTTAGTGTTGTCAGATGATATTTATTTTGATGTGTTTTATTTTTAAGATATAAGACAGGTTTAGTTAATATATTAGGAGAAAAAGAAAATAAGCTAAATTAGTAACACATTTTTAAGTGTTTTGGTCATAGGACCATAGGGGTCTCGTTAAAATACTAATGATACAAGTAAAAGAAATTCTACAAAAGCAGGGCCACAGGAGGAGCCAGCACAGGTGCTTCACTTCCTGTGCATTTGCAGGGATGGCCAGAGATGGGCAGAGAGCCCCGGAAGAGCAAGTGGGAGGCAATCCAGGGGAAGCACTAGCTGAGGACTCACGGTGAAGGTGAGTAGGTCTTAACACACACCCGCTCCCTGAAAGACAATTCATAGATGACCTTGCTATAGGCTAGAGGCATATGGTAATAATACTGTGTTAGTCTGGGTTGACTAGAGATACAAATTCATAGACATTCCTGTGTGTATAAGAAAGAGTTTTATATACAAGAGCAGTTGAACATTGAGAAAACATCCCAGCCCAGTCCAGATCAAGTCCATAAGTCTGATATTAGCCCATACCAATCTATAAATTCCTCTTCTGACTCACACAACACATGCAATCACACTCAATGCAGGAAGGTCACAGAGCAGTGGGTGGCAAGTCTTGTGGATTCAGTGGTAGTGGAAACATCTCAGCACTGGCGGGGGTCTCCATGTGGCTCCTTCAGCTCCAGGGCTCCTTTGTCTTCTCAACAGGAATATCTTCTAGGGAGTGAACATGTGTCCCACCTCCAGCTAGCCCTTAGGGCCTCCCAATGAAGTCATCAAGCTGCAACCTGATTGACAGGCTAAACTCCACCCCTTCCCTCTCAAATTGACAACAGATTATGTAAACCACAAACACTCCAGACCTAACTCATCCTAGTGCCTTCTGAAATTCAGAATTACAATGTTTCAAAATTGAGACTTGGAAATGGGACCTGGACTATATTTAAAACAGATCCTCATGAAGCCGAGCCCTCTGCGACATGATGCTCCTTCCCAGTTATGGACAGTAAGTGAGTATTTTGAGCCTGAGGCATGTGAATCCATTTTTTAAAAGTTTGTTTAAATACAAAGCAGTAGAAAATACGTAGTATTATTCACAGAATTTCAGTTTAATGACTCATTTTAAAATCACAATCTTCTGTTCAACATAGTGCATTTACATGTGAAATAAATGATCCAGAAGGTGATAAAGTTGATCATCATGTCATAATTGTACAGTGTTTCGAGGTACTGTAAGTTGTCATCCGGCTTTGGGTTTTGTGACTGTATAAACATAGTGACACACAGCTCTGTTGCTTTTCCTTTTTAGGTGCAGACAAGTCTCTTCCCCACCCACAGTGACCCTGCGCACAACAGAAGGATCCTGAACCATGCTCACAATTGTCCTTATGCTTGCGCTCAGTGCTGGAGTCCCTGGGCCAATCCATCTGCTGGAGCATCAGCTTGTTTTAGCTGACCCTTTACCTGACCAGGTACGATATGCTTTGCCAGGGACTGGCCTCACCCGAGAATGTGCCCAAAGTAGGCGAAAGGAAATCTCACCATCCTGATATCTAAGGAGCATTCTGGCTGTACTTTTTTCCACTCAGACTTGTTTATTCTTCTACAGCAAATAGTCCTTGCTACCGCTGTAATCAAACGCATCCGTTCATTTTCAATGTTCATTGTTCAACCATCACACACAAATGAGGCCACTGAGAGTATCATCAGGGATGCTATGTGTCAGGGTTGCATCCTCTCATCATACATGTTTGATCTACGTGCTGAAGAAATCGTCACAGACTCCGGGGTATATGAAGAATCATGGTGCATCAGGATTTGAGGAAGGTTTATGAGCAATCTGTGATTTGCAAATGAAACAACTGGGCTTGTTGGAAATGGGAGACTTGAAGCTCTTGCCCATGAAGATCAAGGTTTCCAGCCTTTAGTATGTTTTCCAAGTCAATGTAAAGAAAACAGAAATCCACACAACTGAACCAATATATAACATCATGGAAAAGGGTGAAATGATTGAAGTTATCAAGGATTTCATCTTGCTAGGATCCACAAGCATGCTCCTGGAAGCAGCAGTCAAGAGATCCAATGGCACACTGCATGGGGTAAATCTGCTGCACAGACCTCTTTAGTATGTTGAAAAGCAAGGAGGTTACTTTGAGGACTAAGGTGCACCTGACCCAAACCATGGCATTTTCAATGGCGTCATATGCATGGAGACGTTGCACATTTAATGTGGAAGACTGAATAGAATAAATGCGTTTGAAGTACGGTGCTGAGAAGAATATTGAAATACCATGGGCTACCAGAACAAACAAATCTGGCTTGGAAGAAGTACAGCCAGAATGTTCCTTGAGGCAAGGATGGCAAGACTTTGTCTCATATATGTTGTGCAGGTTTTTAAGAGAGACTAGCCCCTGGAGAAGGACTTTTTCACAGGGGCTGTGAAAAAGAGGAAGGCCCTAGACCAGGTGGATTGGCACAGCGGCTGCAACTATGGCCTCAAACATAATAAGTCTCGTGAAGACGGTGCAGGACTGTACAGTGTTCTGTTCTGTTGTGCATCGCGTGCTGTGATTGGCAACCTACTCAATGACGACAACAACAACAACAACAACAACAGTATGTGAAGGCATTTGACTGTGTGGATTATGACAAGTTACAGATAACATTACGAAAATGGGAATTCCAGAAGACCTGATTTTGCTCATGCGGAAATTGTACATAGACCACTAGGCGGTTCTTAGAATATAATGGGAGTTTGCTGCATGCTTTAAAATCGGGAAACATGTGCGTTATACTAGTATTCTTCTCTCATATTTCTTAAGCCTATATGCTGAGCACATGTTGTAGAAGCTGTACTCCATCCAGAAGAACACAGCATGAGGATTGGAGGAAGTTTCATTAAATCATCTGTGGAATGCACATGATGCAACCTTGCTTGCTGGGTGTGAAGAAGACTTCAAGGCCAAAGACTACAGTTTTCAATATTAAGTAACTTCAACATGCAAACACCAAAAGGCCTCATGACTGGGCCAATAAGTAGCAGTACAATAAATGAAGGAAAGCTTGAAATGTCGATGATTTCATTATACTTGGATCCATCATCCTCACTCACTGAAGTAACAGTCAAGAAATCAGATAGCATGTAGCACAGGGAAAATATGCCACACTAGACCTGTTCAAAGCATGGAAGAGCAACATGGTCACTTTGAGGACTAAGATGAGCTTGGCCCCAGCAATGGTATGTTCAATCGCCTCACATGCATGTGAAAGATGGACAATTAATAAAGAAGAAGGGGAAGAAGGGGTGCCACTGACTGATGACGGTTGAGAAAATATTGAACATCACATCAACATAAGAAGGAGGGACAAATCTGCCCTGGAAGAAGTACTGCCAGAATGCTCCTTAAAAGCAAAGATGGAGAGCCTTGCTCTGGGATAGTTTGGTTAGATCAAGAATAAGGAATCTCTGGAACAGACACCATGATTAGGAAGTAGCTATAAGAGAAAAGAGGGATGATCCTATCCATCCTCTCGGCGCTCCCCGCCTGCCCGTGCAATGCACTGGCACCAGGACACCTGCACGAGGCTCAAACAGAACAAGGCTCGGGAGGATATCACAGGACCAAGCAGTGTGATATTCTGTTTTACATGGGAGTCAGAAACAAATGGAAAGTATCTAACAACAATAAAAGCACTTTACTAAATTAAATATCCTAATAAATGGTTGCTGTTAATTCATTCCACCTCATAGTGGCTCTAGAGGCCAGAGGAGAACGATCCCATAGAGTTGCCAAGTCTGTAAATTGGTTGAAAACTACTACATTTTTCCTACTGATTATCTGGTGAGGCTGAACTAGTTGTTAGTAGCTAGTGCATAACCACTAAACAACACCAAGGCTTCCAATAACTATGTAGCATATATTTATAATACTGTGTATTTGTTCAATGTCACTTGGTGTCAGAATATATTGAATGTAGATACAGATATTAGGTTCTAGCTGTCTTCAATAGATTCAGATATTTGAGATTTGCAATCATATAAATATTGTGAAACTTTTCATTAACTCTGAGTTCCCAGACTCCATAATATTTGCTATCACAGTCCGCACCAGCAGCAAAGCTAGCAATTCCACGTCAAAGGAGTCCTGAGGCTACTGTGGGTTGTGCTGTGTAATTTCCAGGTCAGCAGTTCCCACCATCAGCTGCTCTGTGGCAGAAAGATGAGGCTATCTAGTCTTGTAGAGATTTATAGTCTCAGATACCCTCGAGAAGGTCACTGTGAATCAGAATTGAATTGATGGCAGTTGGCTTTACTAAGAAAAATGCATTCATATAGCTTACTTCATTTGAACTTCACCAGAAAAAACAACAAAAAACATTGTCTTCAGGTAGACTTAGCAAATTAACACCTGGAGGAACAAAGTCTGATTCAAATTATATGCATTGCACTTAGGAGGTAGCCGAGCAAATCATCCGACCCATCTCTTTCACTCTTTTTTAATAATCATTTTATTAGGGGCTCATACAACTCTTCACAATCCGTACATACATCATTTGTGTCCAGCACATCAGTACATATGTTATACATATCGATATGTACATATAGATGTGAACAAAAATATTTAAAGTTCCCAATTTCCTCAACATTTTGGGGTCTGCTTTAGCTAAAATGGTGTTCGGTAGCTGTTTCTCACTATTTCCTGTACCCAGGGCCTCTCTACTGCCCATCCGTCAAACAGGCGCCTACAATTTTGGAGATTATTCCTACCCTCCTTTCATTTCACATAACGCCCCCAGGGGTCTTTTTGATTTAATGGCAGTGGAGCTGTGAGATCTCCCTCCCACTTCCATCTCTTATCCTCAGTTTCTCTGACATCAAAAGCCAAGGGAGCACGATGTAATGGATAGCTAGCTGCTCTCACAGCTTCTGGAGCGGGAACTCGAGGGAAGTAAAAGTGAAGTTGTATCTCCGGCAAAACTTTGATCCGGTCACAATCATTCGAGTCGGAAATATTCAGCCAAGAGCGGCAGAGGCCCAAACGCCTGATGCAGGGAGCTCAGCCAAACACTTGACAACCCACGACAACGGCCAACACCTCCGGCCGAGCGGAGACCGAGGTGGGGTAATAGGCACACACCATCATCATTCCCGTGCTTCTGTGATAATTATAACTCGGCTTCCTTGCTTTGTTATTCTCCCCATTCTGAGAAACTACTTAAAATTCTTGACAGCAAGCCTGTGGAAATCAAGCTGCAAGGGCTCTGCGAGAACACGGTGAATGCTGAGTTATTCAGCCACGTGTGATTATTTCATTTAAAGCCAGGTATGACTGAAATTTTGACTGGCTGTCATTGTAGTGTTATTAAAATTCTCCTCAAAGAATTTCAAAATGAAGACAAGCAGAACTTCAGAAATGGGGAAAGCAGAATGGTGCAAAGAGAGTGGCTGTTTCCCTAATCTGGTTTGACCTCCCTGAGTGAAATCATTAAAGCAGGAGAGCGCTACTTACCAGCCTCTTTGGCAACCACGGCATGGGCCTGTCTCAGATGCGGGATGGCCTTACCGTGGTGTCCCTTGAAACAACTCCATCACCCCAGAGGACTCCCACGTTCAGGCTTCCTTAAGACAAATTGTCCTGTCCAAAGTCTCCGCTGCCTAGAAATTATCCCGCTTCAAAAATGGGATGCTGAGGGAGGAAACCGGAATCAAAGATCACCACCAGCGGAGTGTCGTCTTTATGGCTCAGAAGTGTGGGTAGCACGATTAGGAAGTTCTACTTTTTTAACTATTTTATTGGCACATAATCCACGTCTGTGACATATAATTCACTAGTTCAATCATAGCAAGAACAGTCATGTAATCATTACCACGATTCCTTTTACCACATTTTCTGTTTTCCTGTGCTAATTGTGAGCTTTCTGTTTTCCCCACCCTCCCCTGCTATAACCCAAAGAGATTGTTTACTTAGTTACTGTCACTATAGTATTACCTATCCTGGATTTCTTATACAGAAAAACATCCCCACCCAAAACCAACAACAACAAAAACTAACAACAAAAACGGAGAAAAGAAATCTCAATTGAAAAGAAAGTAGAAATGTCAAAGGGATGAGGTATCAGGCATCATCAGAACAAAAAATCTTATCATAGTGAATGGGGGGTGGGGAGTGCAGAGTGGAGA
>NW_022103905.1:5080367-5091107 GCF_000313985.2 Echinops telfairi
AGGGGCTTAAGTGGAGAGCAAATGTTTTGAGAATGATGAGGGCAATGAATGTACAAATGTGCTTTACACAATTGATGTATGTGTGGGTTGTGATACGAGTTGTATGAGCCCCTAGTGATTTTTTTAAGAAAGTAGAAAATATTAAAAACTAGAAAATCTTTAATATGGGTCAAAAGGGAGATGCGATGACAGGGCTAAATTTTAGATTAAATTAGATTCAGATTAAATTTTAATCTCATTCTCTCTTGGAAGATCTTTAATGTAAGGAGCTAGACTGATCCTTAAGAGGCAAAGATTGTGAGACTTCATTTTTCCAGACGTTGCACCCATTGTCAGGAGCAGGACGCTGTCTGGGACCTCGGGGGAAGACGAGGAATGCTGTCAAGGGGGTGGACTGGCGGGTAGCTGCCCAGTGAGCATAGGGTCAGCTGTGAGGTTGGTGCAGGACTGAGCAGTGTTTCTTTTTGTTTTTTTTCCCCAATAGTTTTATTGTGACATAATTCACATATTATACACTGCCATAGTTCCATCGTATTTAAATAGAGTTGTCTATACACCACCACAGTTAGTTTGAGATCACCCTCCCTGACTCCTGTGTTCATTATTTGCTCCCCATTTCCCTCCAAGCTCCCCCTCCATCGCCAATGTCATTACACCATTCTCTGTCTTTATACAACCGCCCACGCTGTGCTTCGTAAACTGGAACACATACAAGACTTCCACAACAACCTGCATCCTCCCCCCAAAAAACCCTCTGAAAATGGCAAATACATTTTTTTTTAAAAGGAAAGAAAGAAAACACCAACAATGATATTAAAATAATCTAGAGGGATTAAAAAAATATCTCCATGGAGACAAAAGCAGGAAATATTTACTTAATTATTATTAAAAGATCATTTTATTTGTTGCTCCTACAGCTCTTATAACAATCCATACATCATCAATTGTATCAAGTATATTTGTACATATGTTACCATCATTTTCTAAACATCTACTTTCTGTTGAGCCCTTAGTATCAGCCCCTCTTTTTTCCCTCCCTCCTCTCCCCACCCTCGTGACCCCTTGGTAAATTATAAATTATTATTATTTTCATAACTTACATCGAATGCTATCTCCCTTCCCCAATGGTTTCTCTTGTTCATCCCCCTGGGATGGTGGGTAGTGGTGGTTACGTGTAGATCATTGAGATCGGTCACTTCTTCCTCCCCTCTTTTCCCCACTTTCCCCCTACCCAAGCAGGAAAAAAAAAATCCAGAATGGGTCCAAGAATGAGTTCAATTTATCAGCTGCCATAATCAAGTTTGAAACTGTCTCCATCTGCTAGCAAGGTTATTCACATCCCTAGAGTGTGGTCACAGGAGAGCCACCAGAGGCTTAATCCATATAGGGAGCCTGGCCATCGATTTGGGGCTCCCTTTGTCAACCACAAGGAGCCCCAGTAGCATACTAGTTACAAGTGGGGCTGTGTTCCACAAGGTCAACAGTTCAAAACAACCTGTTGCTCAGAGGGAGAAAGACTGTGCTTTCTACTCCCCTAAAGAGTTACAGTCTCAGAGACCTACTGGGGCAGTTCTACCCTGCCACTCTATGTCGATATTGACCCAATGGCAGTGCGATTTCCGTTACTTTCTTCCATAGCCTTCTGCAAGTTGGATGTTCACATTTTAAGCGCTAATATTGTTCCCTCCTTTGTATTTGGATTTTAGTATTTATCACCCTTGGACTACACAGGCTGGTGTGCTTCTTCCATGAGGACTTAGATGACGCCTCACTTAGATGGCTCCTTGCATGAATACAAGCTTTGAAGACCCCAGACACTATTCCTTTTGGATAACCAGGTACAAGCTGTTTTCTTCATCACACTGTGCTGTAGCTCTTAATGTAATTCTTGTTAGCTGCCTTCAAGTCCCCTGGGACTCTTGACAGCCTCATGCACAATAGAATGATCTGAATTCTCTCCACCAGGATGTGTGAATTGGACCACAGTGATCCACAAGGTTCTCACAGATTGATTTTCAAAAGTGGTTCACCAGGCCTTTATTTGATCCGTTGGAACTTGGTCTGCATCGTAGCAGCACTCAAACTCCTTGACAGTGGTGAATGTGAAGGTGGTACACGAGCAAGGAATTGAACCCAGCTCTAACTGACAGCAGGTGAGATTTCTACCAGTGAGCCAGGACTGCTCCCACCATTGATTTGAAGTGAGGAGCTGAGTAGAGAGAAGCAATCGAGACTCTCTGAGATGATGACAATCTTCTATACCTTGCTTTAGGTGGCCATCACTGGGGTATACATATGCAGACATTCAGAGAGTTGTACACACAACAGCTGGGCATCATGTGGAGTATAAATAATCTATACTCTCTATAAAATACATTGTGTAAAAGTAATCAATTGATTATTTGGTTAGAGATGCAAATTCTTGAAACTCAACATCAGAGTTTCTGATTCAGGAAGATGTAGGAACAGGAGTCTCAGAATCTACATTGGGATTTTGCATAAGACAATTCATAGATCACATTTTGAGAATTGCCAATTGAATGAATAATACTTTAGTTTTAATAAGCCCTGGGCTGAAGCCTTCTAGAAACATATTGGAGGCTTTGTTTTGTTTTTTCCCCAATTCCCATTAAAGTTAGGTGGAGTATACTGTTTCTGCACTTAGTGTCCCAAGAGTAATTAAAGTGGAATGATTTTCTCTGCTGTTTATCTAATACACACCCTCGTGTGATTTCTTAAGTCCTGCTCCTGGATTTGAGTGCTAATTTTGATGGCTACCACCAAAGATTCCTTCCCTGTTACAGACTCTTACAGAGTAACTATTGTGTTGTCAGGAGCTATGGAAAATGGCTGAACTTCGGAATATTGATGATCTTCCATATTCCATAAATAGCTGATGGGTGAACAACATGAGTTAGCACTGTGTAGGTCCATCTACAGGGTGGATGTTTTGAATGCCCGGTGACTCTCCCCTTCTCTGGGTGAGCAGTTTGTCTCTCTAGTAAATTGCAGGCCTCCCATGGCTCCTGTGTGCTTTTCATTGAGTTCCCTGCAATACTGGAGACCATAAATAACACCGTGGGACTCATAGGAAGGCCACCAGTGATGCAGGAAGTGCTCCCAAGAAGCAGTTAAAAGTCATGACACTACATGAGAAAGTTGAATTTCTTGCTCTGTCCTGGACACTGAGGTCTGCAGTGGCAGTAGCCCATCATCTCAAGCTAAATGAATGCAGCTTAAAGACAGTGGTAAAAAGAGACAAGGAAACGTATGAAGCCATTACTGCAGTTACACCCGTGGACACAGATACAACTTGCTGTTCTTTGTTGTTGTTCTTAGTCCACTGTTTATATTATTAGTAAAGTTCTGGTCACCACTGGATTATTAGTCGTTGGAAGAATGCCTGGAGTTATCCACGGACTTCTAACTGCCTGCGTTTGCGTTCTTCAAATGTCGGCTGTGTAACTGACACATGGACTTTATGCACAATTGCTATTATTTTCAATTTCTCAACAGTAATTGGATTCTGACAAGTAGTAAAGTAAATGGTAAAAACATGAGCTTCATAATGAGGTAATTCTATTTTTATTTAATTTTAATCTGGAAGGATTTATTGATCACTAAAAGAGAAAACTAATGATTACATATTTAAGACAAAACAAAAGCTTCTTATTGTTAGAACAATTATCGGTATATGTTATGCACATATAAACAATCAAACTTTATATAGAATCTAAGACACAAAAGATCTATTTTAATGCAGAAAGCAATCAAATGTAATGAAAATAAAAATGCAGCTCTAGAGAAAGCGTTTGAAACAGGCTTCTTTTTAACCCCAAATAGAGTGCTGCTTTCACAATGATAACATTTCGGAAATGAGAGACTGCTATTAGAATCTCAGGAGACTGTGTGGTTCAAACCCCATCCCCTACACATGCTTTATATTTGAGCTTTATCCCAAGTTGACAATATTAGCTCTAAACAGATTTCTGGATAAAAGGAATAGTTAAAACATTTAGAAATAGCATGTGTTCACATGTGCTCACATCGATAATATATTTCACAGTGAAAGTTCTGTAGTTTGTGCTGATGTGTTCCTGATTTCCCGGTACCAAATAATTCCAAAAATTACTATTCTAAGAAAATAAATCTTAGACTCCTGAGTGTTTTGTATGCAAAATATGTGGATATCAGGATATCTGGAAACTACAATTGGATATGCAAGTAAATTTATATATATACAGCAGTCTATTGATATATTTTTCATTTTGAAGTATGAAAGAGTTCAAGATATAATAATTATCATAAAAACTCCTAATATGGACTACTGATATTTAAGATACTGTTTATTTTTGTTTCAGATAATCCTCTTGTCTGAAGTGAAATAAAAATCTACAGATACAGCTGAAACCAGACCCTCAGTATTCTGCCTATCCTTTCTTCTCTTAGCGAACTACTATCTTAAAATAAGATGTATAATCCCCATTCATGTTATGCTATTCTATTATAAACATAGGTCTCCTGCAACAGTTTAGTTGTGGGTCTCAAAAATGTCACATAAAATGTATCTCTCACTTTAAAGCTTTTTTCTTTTTTTTTTTTTTAACTCAACATAACTAATGAAATCACCTTAATTTTAAAATGAAATTTGGTTAAGGAAATATACCTTACATATTGTATGTATCATAAATCTTGTTGAAGAAGCAAGTTGTTCCTATCACTTCTTTCCTATTAAAAGAGTGCTATGCAGAAGAATGCAACATACTGGCATGAAGTAGAGAGGTCTGAGGGGCCGGCCACAATCCCAACTATGTGAACAGCTGCCCCTTCCCCCAGAAGAATTTACTTCAGAGGACAGCACTGAAGCTACAGCTCAGGGAGAGGGACATGTTTGATCAGAGCACATGGGAGCAAATGAAGGGGGAGGAAGAGAGAGTGGAGCACATCCTGGCGCACCAAGCCTGGAGGACTATAGCCCTGCTCAGAACAGCCAATGCACAGAGAGGACCATATGGCCCGCCTCACTGTGAGACACGACATCCCTCAATGACCCAAAGCCCTACAGGGGACAACACTGGAGACACAGTGTGGGAATTGCACCCAATCTGACCCCAGCACAGCAAGACAAAACACTAAGGCTGTGCAACAGAACAGCAAGGGGAGCCGAGTAAGGAAGTCCCAAGGGAATACCAAAAATAGATTTTGGGGTCAGGGTGTGAGACCCCATCAGACTCGATCAGAAAACTCTCTTGAAGGTCAACAAACAGACCTTGAATTCTTTACAGGCTTTTCTTTTTTTGTCATTGGTTTTGTTGTTGTTTTCTTTTGTTGCTTTGTTTTGCTCTTTCTTGATTTTGTGCATATTATTATCTCTGCAGGTCTATCTAGATAAGATAGGCTGGATAAACAATCTGAAGGATAAAACAACGGGACTGATATTCTGGGGGGACATAGGGAAAGGAAGTGGTGTTAACAAACTCAGGGACAAGGGAACAACAAGTGATCCAAAATTGGTGGCTAGGAGGGTATAAGAGGCCTGGTGGGGTTTGATCAAGGGCAATGTAACTGAGAGGAATTACTGAAACCCAAATGAAAGCTGAGCATGATACTGGGACAAGAGGAAAGTAAAAGGAAATAGAGGAAAGAACTAGGAGGCAAAGGGCATTTAGAAACGTCTAAATACAAGCGTGTACATATGTAAATGTATTTATATATGATGATGGGGAAATAGATCAATGTGCATATATTTACAGGTTTCGTATTAAGGTAGCAGATGAACATTGGGCCACCACTCAAATACTCCTTCAATGCAAAAGTATTTTGTTCTACTAAATTGACATTCCATGATGCCCACCTTCCCAACACAATTGCTGAAGACAAAGTGGGTACATAAGCAAATGTGGTGAAGAAAGCTGATGGTGCCCGACTATCAAAAGATATAGCGCTGGGGTCTTAAAGGCTTGAAGGTAAACAAGCGGCCATCTAGCTCAGAAGTAACAAAGCCCACATGGAAGAAGCACACCAGTCTGTGTAATCAAGAGTGTCGATGGGATCAGGTATCAGGCATCAAACAACAAAAAATCATATCATTGTGAATAAGGTGGAGTGCGGATTGGGGAACCAAAGCCCTACTGTAGGCAACTAGACATCCCCTTACAGATTGGTCGCGAGGAGGAGACAAGCCAGTCAGTGTGCAGTGTAGCAATGATGAAACATACAACTTCCCTCTAGTTCTTAAATGCTTCCTCTCCCATATTATCATAACCCCAATTCTACTTCGCAAGTCTAGCTAGACCGGAGGATGTACACTGGTACAGATAGGAACTGGAAACACAGGGAATCCAGGACAGATGATCCCTTCAGGACCTGTGGTGAGAGTAGTGATACCAGAGAGTGGAGGGAAGGTGGGGTAGAAAGGGGGAACTGATTACAAAGGATCTACATATAACCCCCTCCCTGAGGGATGGACAACAGAAAAGTGGGTGAAGGGACACATTGGACAGTGTAAGGCATGACAAAATAATAATAATTTATAAATTATCAAGGGTTCCTGAGGGAGGGGTCGGGGAGGGAGGGGGAAAGTGAGGAGTTGATACGAAGGGCTCAAGTAGAAAGCAAATGTTTTGAGAATGATGTGGGAAATAAATGTACAAATGTGCATGATGCAATGGATGTATGTATGGATTGTGATAAGCGTTGTACGAGTCCCCAATAAAATGATTCTGAAAAAAAAAGAAAGGACACTTATCTCACAATATATGGGTGAAGGCACAGGCAGTCAGGTGGAGGTCAGACCAAACCCCGGGAGGTACATATGAATCCAACATGAACAAGGGGAAAGGAAGAATGAAGAGGGAGCATGGGGGTGGAGAAAAACTGAGATGATGACATGGGGGAAGCTGGGCACTAACCCATCCACGGGGAGAGTATTGGTGTGTCTCCACAGAATTGGAGCGTGCATACAGACCCCACCACGGTGCACCAAACAGGGAGGGCAACAAAGGTAACACAAGGAAGAATGCATGAAAAGACTGGACTACAGGACCAGCCCTACCCAGAGCCAACCTGACACCCACCCTGGAAGTGTGTGCCACAGAGAACAACACTAGACCTTCAGCTGGGGGAGAGGAACTGACTTACCTTGCCCACACAGAAGCAAACCAAGAAGGAAAAAGAGAAAGGGGCAGTCGGCCTAGACTCCATATAGACACAGCAAACCCAGAGGATGAGGTCCCTGCATGGAGTTGCTAAGGCACAGAGAGGACTGTGGGACTGCCAACAGCAGATGAAATGTTGTCCCCTAACTGGAGCATATGGTGACAGGGGACAATAATAAGGACACACGATGAGGAGAAGGTGTGAGAATGGAGCATAACAGATCAGCAATTGAAGTAAAGTCAGTCCACAGAGCCCCTGAGGAGCCCCAAGAATGGACTTCAGACTAGGAGGGGCAGCGCCCGGATCTCCCCCGGGACCAGGGGGGAGGGCCCAAAGGGGCCAGTGAACAGACCTGGTCCAACGTAGGGTGTTTTCTTCTTTTTCTTCCTCCTTTTCTTTTTTCAGCAGTATGTTTTCTTGTTGTTTGGAACAGGACATTGCTGGTTTGCCTGCTTATATAGGATAAGCATGGGAAAAAAGCTCGGGGAGGAGGCAATGGGGCCAGTGGCCCCAGAAGGTCTAGGGGGAAGAAGGAGTTGGGAAGAAGGGTGTGGTAAGTGGACAGCATCGTGAACAGGGGAACAACTAGGGAATCAAAACCAGCATCTAGGAGAGGGTGGAGATCCTGTGAGTACTAGAGCAACACTAAGCCAGCAGAGAGGAAGCACTAAGAGGTGGAAAAATGGGGGAAAGTGATGGTTGGGCAGGAGCAGGCAAAAGGAAACAGATAAGCTCTAGGAAGCAAAGGTATAGATAGGGATATTAACAGAGGTGTGTACTTAGGTAAATACATTAATCCATAAAAATGGGGTATTGACCTATGTACATATATTTATAAGGCAATACACTGAGGCAGTATATGGGCCTTGGGCCTGGGCACATAGCTTCCCTCAATACAAAAACACTTTGTTCTAACAAATTGGTATTTTGTGATGCTCACTCCCACCCCACCCCAATGATGGTTGAAGACAAAATGGGTGCGTAAGCAGATGTGGTGAAGACAGAGGATGGTGCCCGGCTATTAAAAGATACAGTGTCTGGGGTCTTACAGGCTTGATGTTAAACAAGCGGCCATCCAACAGTTAAGCTACAAGCCCACATGGAAGAAGCACACCAGCTGGTACAATCATGAGGTGTCATCGAGACTGGGCAATGGGCATCAGAAGATTCAGAAAAACAATAAACAAACAAACAAACATACATTGTGAGAATGGGGGCAGCAAGGTTGGACTGAAGACCTAAAGCCCATCTGTGGCCAATGGAACATGCCCTCACAGAGGGGTAGCAGGGAGGGGATGAGTCTATTAGGGTGCAGTAGAACACCAATGGATCACACAATATACCTCTAATACCTTGAGGCCTCCTTACCCCCCACTATCATCACCCCGGTGCTGCTTCCCACTCTGGACTAGGCAGGAGTATGTACATAGGTATAGGCAAGAGATAAAACTCATGACACACGGAACCCAGGAACAGGAATGGCAATTGAGATACCTATAGGGTAGGGGAAGGGGGAGAAAGGTGGGGAGGGAGGGAGGTACCGATCACAATGGATGGCACATAACCACACACCCCCATCCAGGGGGAAGAACAACAGAAATCAGAGGGGAAAGTAGACAGTGGTCGGTGTGACATTTGAAAATAATTTACAATCTACAATCTATCAAGGGGCCATGTGGGTTGGTGGGGGAGTGGAGGAAAAGAGGAGCAGATCCCAAGGGCTCAATGGAAAGTAAATGTCTAGAAAAGAACGATGGAATATATGTACTAATGTGTTGGATACAACTGAAGTATGGATTGTAACAAGAGTTGTAAGAACCCCCAATAAAATGCTCTAAAAATATACAAATAAATAAGTCAATAAATAAAGGGGTGCTATGAAATCTATATCCTACTTTATATGTACAAGTTAATTTTTTTTTAGAGTAAGACTTGAGACATTAAAAGATCATAGGGCATGCTTATCTTTAATGTTACAAAGAATTAGAAAGGGTAGTTTAAAACCATTCTCTACAAAATTGTACAGAAGAGCAATTAAGAAGGAGAGCATCAATTTTTGTTTTTTATTAGAAAGGAAATGTAAAAAGCCAAGTGGGCAAGCCCTTTGATTTTTAAATCTCTCACCTACTTATTCTTCTTCAATATTTCTTTTTTTAATCGTTTATTAGGAGCTCATATAACTCTTATCACAATCCATACATGCATCAATTGTGTAAAGCACATTTGTACATTCATTACTCTCATCATTCTCAAAACATTTGCTCTCCACTGAAGCCCCTGGCTTCAGTTCCTCATTTTTTTCTTACATCCACAGACTGGAGGAGAGACTTCTACATTTCATTCAAAATGCCCTTCATGCACTGTTAGCAAGCCTTCTCTAATGACATCAAGAGGGACTCAACTAACAAGACCTCCAGTAC
The DNA here is from genome assembly GCF_000313985.2 of Echinops telfairi. Lineage (NCBI taxonomy): Eukaryota > Metazoa > Chordata > Mammalia > Afrosoricida > Tenrecidae > Echinops > Echinops telfairi. Next base: position 5,089,946 of record NW_022103905.1, read on the forward strand.
CCTCATTTCAGAGCAAGTCCTCACTAGGGAAATGAAAAATATGCTTGAGCAAATTGTATACATAGTTAATGAGGAAAAAAGTGCATTATGGTCTTTGATGAAAATGTGTTCATTTTTTTACCCAATTTATTCACATGTCTAGAAGTAGTCTAATTTGGAATATGATAGCTTCTTTCATTATTGATCAATGATGGGAAGGAAAATATCCATCAATAAACCCACATTTGTGTACCCGATCTCCAATATTTCCTCAGGTATGATTGCACGGTGGAAATGATACCACCAAAGGTGTGCTGAGTGAGTTTATGGTGTCACAACTCCAAGGGCTACACATAAGAACTCGGTTGTAGAAGAGCTGCTGTCTCAGCAATTGATTGTCTAGCTGTTCTTCCAAGGTGCAGCTGGTGGATTCCAAACTCCAGTGTTCAGTAACCAACAGATCATGTAACCATTTACACCCCCCCCTGAGATTATACCTTACCCCTAAAATAAATAAATAAAACAACGCCATTGGGTTGATTCAAACTCAGCAACTTTATGGTGGTATTGCTAGGTGCCATCCAGTGGGTGTGGACTTAACGCATCCCTATGTACTTATAGCATCCCTATGTACAATGCAACAAAATACCTCCTAGTCTTGCACCATTTGCACAATTGTTTACAGACTTGAGTTCATTGTGGTAGCCACTGTTTCAATTCATCTAATTGAGGGCTTTCTACTTTTTCACAACCCCTCTACTTTACCAATCATGACCTCTCTCTCTCCAGGGACTGGCCTCTCTTGATAATATGCCCCAAATTCATGAGATGGAGTTTTACCATCCTTGCTTCTGAGGGATATTTTGATTTCCATTTTTTTGTTCTTTTGGCACTCCATGGTATTTTCTATATTCTTTACCAGCATAACAATTCAAATACATAGATTCTTCTTTAGCCTTTCTTATTTAATGCCCAAGTTTCACATGCATATGAGGCCAAGAAAGAGTCCTTGAACTAACTGCAAGCTTTTCTTTCTTGTTGTGTTTTGCTTTGTTTTTTATCATTGGTTTGATGTTGTTGTTGTTTTGGTGTATATTTTTGCTTGGTTTTGCTCTGTCTTGTTTTTGTGCATGTTATTATCTCTGCAGGTCTGTCTAAATAAGATAGGCTGGATGAACAATCT
>NW_022103905.1:5092516-5099043 GCF_000313985.2 Echinops telfairi
GGGAGGGAGGGGAAAAATGAGGAGGTAATGCGGGGGGCTTAAGTGGAGAGGAAAGGTTTTGAGAATGATGAGGGCAATGAATGTACAAATGTGCTTTACACAATTGATGTATGTATGGATTGTGATCAGAATTGTATGAGCCCCTAATAAGACAATTAAAAAAAAGAAAAAGAAAATTATGATAGCAGCCTATGTGCAAAAGTGCTTGACACATTGGATGAATGTATGTATTGTGACAAGAGATGTAAATATTAATACAAATATTTAATAAAAAAGAAAGGGCTGCAAAAAAGAAAAGAAAGAAAATTGCCTTTGGGTTTAAAACAAAAGACAAAACAAAAAATGCTCTTCCATAGGCCTCAAAATAACACCCTTGCTTTTAAACCCTTTGAAGAGGTCTCCTGCCCCAGATGTACCCAAATGCAATGCATTCTACGATCTCTTGACAGCTGCCTCCCTAAGCATCGATTGTGATAGAAGCAAGAAGGAATCCTTGCCGACGACAATCTTTTCTCCATTTATCATAATGTCACTGATGCAGTGGTAAAGATTTGGGTTATCCTTTCATTGAGTGTTCATCCATATTGAAAGCTGTGATCTTGGGTAACCATCAGCATGTGCTTCCGGTCCTCCTCTGTTTCAGCAAGCAAGGTGGTGCCGTCACAGATGGCAGCTTGTTTAGGAGCCTTCCTCCAGTCCTGATGCCGCGTTCTTCTTCCCACAGCCCGACCTTTCTGATCATTTGATCAGCATGCATACTGAATAAGTCTGATGAGCGGATACAATCATGGCACCCATTGCCTGATTTAAAATCATGCAGTGTTCTCTCCTTCTATTTCAATGACTGTCTCTTGACCCTTGGACAGGTTCTGAGGAAGCACAATGAAGTGTTCTGGAATTCCCATCTTATCAATATTATCCATTATTAGTGATCTTTGTGTGTTCCGTTTCATTTTGGGCGACTTTCAATTTTCCCAGATTCATGCTTCATACCTTCCACGTTTCCATTATCAAGAGACACGTGTAGCTGTGTTCTCTCATTGCCCTCTCTGTAAATTAAGGTCCTGAAACCTTTCTTCCATCCGAGTCATCTGAGGGACGGATTACTTTGAGAAGGCAGCTCGGTCTCGCTCACATTTTGAGAGCCTTCCAACCAGAGGGGCTCGTCGCTGGACACCACGTCTGACGGTGCTCTGCTGCTCTCTATGAAGTGTTCAGCATCTGACCAGGTTCTAAGACTACTCATCAGGTTTACGGCGGCTAATTCCACAGAAGTGCACAGCCTATTCCTTCTCCTAGGATTATTTTTTAAATGCCAGTGACATTGGCATAATTTCCAGCATCATAGCAAGACGCACGCCAACACGATACAGCAAACTGACAAACCGTCTAAAACCAAAATTAAAATAACTGCCACTGAATTTTTGCCAACTTAGAGTGCACCCATAGGCCAGGGAAGAACTTCCCCTATGCGTTTCCCAGACTGTCATTCTTCACAGGAGTAGAAACCCCCAACTTCCTCCCATATAACCCAATCTACAGACACAGTGGGTAGGAATATGTAAATTTTTGCAGGAACAAACTGCCTTGTCTTTCTCCCTTGGAGCTGCTGGTAGATTCAAACTGCTGATCTTTCATTGAACAACTGAACCCCTAATCCACTACGCCACCAAAGCTCCTCCATTACTCAAAGTGCCTCCAGAATTCTGCCGTATAAACTATACATGTTAAGCCAGGCATCATTTACTGCTGGAATAAGCTTTGCATACTTATTTATATTTTTCCTACTTTCTCTCTAATTTTTTTATAAAAATATATTTTAAGTGATAGCTCTGGAGCATCAGCATAACTGACAGTTTGACAAAATGCATACAAAACATATGAGGCTATTGATGTGAACTTTTTAAAAGAATCTGTGAATATAAATGCACTGATACTTTGTAAATCAATTGTTTCTATACCTTATTGCTATAACCTCTGATATATTTTCAATAATGCCTTTATTTTCATGTCCATAGCTCTTCTTTGTCTATGACCTTATAACTAATAATAATTCAGCCTCTGTATGAAAGTCACTTGTATGTAATCAATACTTATTTAGGTTATTATTTAGAGAACTTAATTGGCAAGAATAAGAAAATCTAAATCAAGTGAGTTTAAATGATAATGAAATTGATTAAAACAAGCGAATGAAAGTCCAGTGGAGCAGTGGGTACAAATGCACACAATTACTCATGCAAGATAACATATGATATAGTGCAATGAGTACCAATCCCTTCAGCCATTGAATCTACGCTGATGCATAGTATCCCCAAACAGTAACACTGGGAGTCCTATTTAACGGAGAACAAGGCAGTGAATGCCAGAAATACAATTCATAATGCCTGACACCAGCCTAAATAATCCTACAGTGAGACCACTCTCTGTGCACTTCATTTGGGTCAGCCAGAGAATGATAGTGATGTATTGAGTAAAAATCTCATTCCAAGTCTCAGATATTGAAATATAGGGCATTTCTCCATTTCTTTCATACCCATTTGATTTACAATCTGAAATTGCTTCAACTTCCAAAGCTCGCCTAGAACCAAGGATGTTCATCAAGTTTGGCTTGTTTTACATGAGGCTAAGGAATCAGGAAGGCCTTTCTAGTGACCGGTTGCCTCTCTACATTCTTCGATGAAGTCTTTCACTGACTAGCTCACAGGATCTAATACAATTGCCTTAGAAACCTTAGGGCACATGCCTTCAAAAATCAAAAGGACTGTTTTTGTTCCATGGATAAAATTTATTTTGAGATTAGAGCTAATATAATTATTTTTAAACTTAAGTAACATCTTCCAAAGTTATATTTATTGAAACTTTGTCACAAATTAGGAGAATTGTAGCTCACATAAAATGATAGTTTTTAGATGGATAGATTATTTTTAAAGAAAGTCACGAAGACCTTAAAAATGGACCAAGCGAGGGAAGACCAGCTCAAGGCTAGTTACCACAAGGCAGAGGTGAGACATGTCTCCACCTTCCTTCCTTCTTTTACCCTGTCCTGATACCACCTGGGCATCCCATAGCACTTTACTTCTCTGCCAGGGTCAATAATTTGTTGCAATAGCTACACAGAACTCACAAACAATCCTCACCATGAAGGGGGTTTGTTAGGGAATTTAAAAGATCACTGCAAGTCAGAATCAGAAAACGTGTAGGATACAGTCTGTTATCCACAACAGACCCTTCCCCTAGAGCTGAAGCCTTGACTTAGAACCATAATCTACTCAACTGTGAGCAAGTACATTTCCACTGGTTAAAGCCATCCACTCATCCTTTTCTGTTATAGCAGCATCAGGTAACTAAAGCAATAAGCAATCGGGGTTCCTTTCAGTGATTCAAGACTTTTTTAGTATTCAAGCATCAATAAATGTTAATTTGCCATATTTGCAGACTTCGTGAGAAATAAAATCATAATCATATCAATAGATGCAGAAATATATCAATGCATGCATTGCCAACATTGAGAAACTCATCATCCATTCATAATAAAAATCCCAGGAAACCAGAAATAGAAATGTAAAGAACCTATAATTAATATCATATCAGATGAAAAAAACCTGACACCATAAGCCCCCAGGATCAGAAAGTCAGTAAGAATGGTGGCTTTCAAAATACATATCGATATGATACTGGAAGCCCTGGAAGTATGAAAAGGCAAGATGAGTGTATACAGATTGGGAAGGGGATGAGTGTATACAGATTGGGAAGGGAGCAATGAAACTCTGTATTGTGGGTCACAACATTGTTGTCCATGTAAAAAAAATGATCTACAGGTCAGCTCCTGGGATGAACTAAGAGGTGAGTTTAGCAGAGCTACAGAACACATAATAAATATTTTTAAAAGATTATTTAAAAAAAAAAAGATTATTTATTAGATGCAAGCAGCCAACAACTGATACTTAATTTTTTTAATAAAAATTTCACTAAGAAGTATCTGTAGGAGCTTCAGTCTAATAGTAGACAACCCTGACAAAAGCAATCAAACTTATAAACACATGGAGAGAGATACTGTGATTAAGGGCAGAATGACATACTATTATTAATGTAGCAGTTCACTCTGATGCAATCTATTTAACCACTATTTAATTTAAACAAATCCCTAACAAAATCCCTACTAGCAGTTTTGTATTGGCAAACTGATCCTAACATTTTTATGAAAATGCAAAGGAACTAGAATAAATAATTCGGAAAATGAAGTACAAAGTTTAAGGACCCAGTTCCCTGAATTGAAGATTTATCCCAAAGCTACATTCATTTAGTCAGTTGAAGGTTGCTGAAAAGGTATAACCCATAGATCACTGAAACAGATCACAGAGCCCAGAAATATGTACACAAATATGGTCAAATAATTTGTAACAAAAATCCAAATGCCGTTTGTGACCCTTAAGATTGTGCGACAATGTGGCGTCACCATGATTCTCCAGTTGGCAGTCCGGTGTAGTCATTCCCCATGATTAGATCTGCTATTATGTAATTACTTCCTGAACGCAATCTGCTATGAGCACTCCATCCCTGAGGTGACCTGTTTATATGGACAATCTGGAAAAACTCACGAGCTTTTTGTCTTGTTGAATCCTGTATCTGGTTGTCACTGCTGGGACTTGAGCCAAGGCTCTGAAGTCTTACCTGGAGCCCAAAGATTCTATAGTCAGGAAACCACCCACTGGGGGGTTAGCAGCTCCCTGTTTAGCCCACTGTGCTGCCAGTGTTCTCTGACGAGCTAGCAGACATTTAAAAATATGATGCCGGAATACTAGACAGCTATATGCCAAGAAAAGGATGGAAAATAAATCTGGGTAAACATCTCTTACTTCAAGCAACAACCAAACAAATCACATCATAGACCTGTTTAACACAAATGTAAGGCAGGCAACTGTGAAACTTTGGGAGAAAGCGTGTTGTCATGGATGTGAAACAGTATAACCACACAGGGAATGTTGGGGCCAATTGTTTCTAAAAAGGCCAACATACACTTGCCTTGTGATCTAGATATTCCACTCCTCAGAATTTCATCAAGATACAAGAAAGCATATGTCCTCAGAAAGAGGTGTAGATTCAAGTTCATAGCTTTGTTAATTATAAGTAAAACCTGAAAACAGCTCTCAAATACGCATCAGTAAGAGGATAGGTAAACCCATTTTGATGTACTTCTATCCTAGAAAACTGCTTAGCAGTAAAAATGATGCACTATTGATGCATAGAAGAATATGTGTGAATTTTAAAGTACTTATGCTGAATGAACGTTTTGGTTGTGCTTTTTAATGTTATTCTGTATATGAAATTCAGGGTAGGTAAATCCATAGAGCCAGTGATGGGATCAATGGTTCCTTCGGTGTTATGATTTGCAGCTCTGCAGAGGGATTTTGGGAGAAATGGGAAAGTAATAACTATGAGTGCAAGAATTGGAAAAATATTCTGAAAGTGACTGCAATGGTGATGGTACAAATATTCTTGATGTGATTGAACTATTGAATTCATGATAAATAAATTATATGCCAGTAAAACTGTTGGGGGGAAAACCATTTACATCTCAGAAACCCACAAGAATACTTTTACTGTGTCCTACAGGGTCAAGGAGTGAGAATGGAGTCAGTACAGGGCAATCTGGTTTTCATATGAGAGAAATGTTTAATACTTATGATAAGCATTTATTAAAAGTTTAATCTTAATACATAAAAAAGAAAGAAGCCAACCCCAAACATGTACATTCTATGTGATTCTAATAATTTCCAAACCTAAAAATACGTGAGTTGTCTATACTGGCTGACAGTAGATGAATGGGTCTCGGGTGCCATGGTCAGAAGAAGCAGAGTAGAGGACCACAAGATAGGAAAGGAAACAACAACATTTTTCAGACTTCTCTATCATGATCTTGATAATCATTTCATGGGTGTATACATAACTCAAAGCTAATGAAATTGTGTGTGTTAAATGTGTGACTGTGGTTACTTCGTATGTAGTTTATTATAGGTGAACTATACCTGAAGAAACATTTTTTTGGTTTTTTGCCTTTTGTTTTTCAAGTTAGTATTGCTAAATTTTTTTCTGGTTATTTGACCACTTAGAGTTTACTCATTAGAAATAAAGTGAGAAATTACCTCCTATATATATTTATGAATTTTTCTTCAAAATCAAATTTTAGCATTATATCTTACAACATCAGGGCCAGTTCTTCATACTCAAAAGCCTATCTTTTCTAAGTGAATTTCAAAAGAAAAGTAACCATATAATCCTCCTGTAAGGTCATACATTATAAGGATGTATTACATTAAACAATTAAAGCAGTGAAGAAGTAATGGTTACCCAACCAAAGAGGTTACTTAGGACATCATTGTATACTGGCAGGGTGACATTCATCACACTATATAGGGGAAAATGGTGCTTAAATATAATGGAAATACCATTAATGTAGACAGACAGGTCTTACAACTGTCATCAGTTCCATTAGACTTGACATTATTATTATTTTCTTTAAACAATGT
>NW_022103905.1:5099917-5101654 GCF_000313985.2 Echinops telfairi
CCCACATGCAGATACGCCCACATATGAGTACCCAGTGTGATGACATCATCATCCCAACCCCAACACTTCCACCCCGTACAAATACAGGTGTATGTGACAGTGTTGGTGCCACAATGTACTTAGGTGGACCAGTTACACGTGTGTAGAGAGCAGTTGTTGTGCTGAAAGCAACTGCTGTGTTGAAAGCATCAGTATTGGAAGTAAAATGACCCTTCATGAATTATAATTACTAGGTAAATGTAAAATCATGTACTGTAAAATCATCATCTACTGCAAGAAATACATACCTGTACCACGGGAACTTAATCTGGATGCTGATCGGTCTTTTTATATTCAACTGGGGTTATGTTCAATTTGTAGCAATGAAAATACATCCTGCATATCAGATATTTACATTGAAAATACATCATGCATATCAGATATTTACATTATGATTCACAACAGTAGCAAAATTACAGTGATGAAGTAGCAAAGAAAACAATTTTATGGTTGGGGGTCACCACAACACAAGGAACTCTATGAAAGGGTTACAGCATTAGGAAGGTGGAGAACCACTGGCCTAATAGGATATCATGGTAGGATTTTAGTAAATTTATGCAGACCTGTAGTTCTAATCGGAGTGGGTTCGTGCTATAAACTCCTTGAGAGTCCATTTGGATCTCTTCTCCTCTGGCATAAGTGACCAGGATCTTCCCTTATAGCACAAGAATCTGAATGCCAAACATGTGAAAAGGGGGTTGCAGTGATATTAGGAAGGAAGGTGCCCCTCCCCAAGCATTCTTACTTAGAAGAGCAATGCTGTTGAATTTTAAAAGGCCTAAGAATGGTCCAATGAGGAGCCCTGGTGACCCAGTGGACCGATCAGTAGTCTGAAATCACCAGCCACTCTGTGGGAGAAAGAGGAGGCGTTCTACCCCTATAAAGAGTAGTCTTGGAAACTCACAGGGGCAGGTTATACCCCAGTTGGAAATTCACAGTTTATACCCCTGCTGTCAGGAGTCAGAACTGACTCCATGGCAGAGAGCTTTTGAGAAGAATGGTCCATGTACGTAGGTCCCGTGCCTGGTATCTTCCTCTTGATTGAGGATATTTACCCTGGCTTATGGACCTTCAGCTGCGTAAAACACCCACAGCCTTTCTCCAATCCTGTGGATATTTGTTTTGTACATTTGGGCTTAAAGGTGAACACAACAAAGTAGATATCTATCCAATATTGTAAAGAACCTTTCTCAGGATCATTCAAGATTTTCAAATTGCACAGTACATAAACATAGTTATCACTGAGGATAACTATAATATCTTTTCTTTATTCCTTCTTATTCGCTTACTCCATTTTCCAACTATCTGAAATGATCTTGCATTCATTTTAAAGGATGATTTGAATGCTGAAAAGAGTTACTTTGCTTCCCTTATAAGGTTGGCGGTTCAAGACCAATCTTGGAAGAAAGGTCTGGTGATCTATTTGTTTTGTTTTTCAAGTAGGGGATCTATAGAGAACAGTTCTACTCTGGCATCATTCAGTTCCTCGTGCATCACAAGTGATTCTACGGCAACTGGCTTGCTTTTTCATTTTGAAATAAGGAAAAGTCGAAGGTGAAAATTGAAAGGGTGAATGCTATTTGGTTAGGATGAAACATTCAGGTTAAAGAAGACAAAAGCAAGGGGAAAGAATGAACAGAACATGAGTAAGTAAAATAAAAAGAAGTATTACTATAAAATTATAGAAACATTTATGAA
>NW_022103905.1:5102196-5103842 GCF_000313985.2 Echinops telfairi
GGACTCTACCTGACACACTGTGACCTGAGGATGTACGTCTGAAAATACATGATGTCTGAGGAAGCAGAAGACAGCTGTACCAGGATTGCTGAACAGTTGATAGACAAATATGGACTTGCTACACCAATGCCCTAGATGCTGTATAACGATATGCATTATTCCCACAAACCTGTGACTGACACTCTCAGTGATTATCATTGTACAATCCCTGACAATCAATCCCCATTGTGTAAATAGCGTTCAGCCACGAAAGGATTGATTCTGTACAAGTCAATACTTCAGGAACTATGATATGGAGTTTGCCTACATTGGCCCAACATTCCTCTCTCAACAGGACTTCAGAAAATTAGCAGTAGGGGCTAGTCAAAGACATTATTAACAGAAGATCATTATGCCCCCAGGGGATGATTGAGAAGATTCTCTACCATAAATTAACAAGGAACCTTTGAGAGGGAACCAAAGGCAGATAAACACAAACAAAAACAACAAACAACAAAAATCTCAGATCCAGGAATGGGTTTCGAGCTCACCCTAAATCCTAGCTCCAACTTAATAACAATTAGTTCTTACATCGTGACCCTGCTCGATACTTGCCCTCTGGAAGGGAACACAGGAGATATGGGCGCTATAGCAAAAGGTGGTGAAGAAATTAGATGGTGCCCTACTATCAGATAAAATAATGTCTGGGGTCTTAAAGGCTTGTCTCCAAAGAAGCAGTCAGCTCAGTGAGATGTGCACTAAGTCCACGTGGCAGAAGCACACCATCATTGATCACCAAAGGATTATAAATCATATAATCCTAACTCAAAGGAGCGATTAGTATCAGAGCCTAAACTGTGAAAATCCTGTTTGCAGAAGGCTAGGAAGGACAGTGGGAGCCCAAGATCCATTTGTGGGAATTACATAGGAAATAAGCCTCCAGTGATCTCCCTCCATCAATAATTATGGGATGGGAGTAAAGTGGTTATTAAACAGAGTGCATGGGGGAGGTGAGTATAGAAGATTAAAGGGATACACCTGACTTGAACAGCTAAAACTTTATCAGTTGATCCCCCCTTGGATGCATGCTGATCTGATTTTCACCATTTTGTGTATTTTGTTTTGGTGTGTTCATAGTAGGGCTTATCTAAGAGGTGTTATGTCATGAAGGGTCGCCCTCTGGAAAGTGTGATATATGTTTTCCTGTCTTTTGGTATATGGAACCCAAGATTAATGAACCTAGAGGGAGAATAAGGAGAATCAAGGTTTCAGCGGTTGGGGGTTGGGTGGGGGTGGGTCGTGGTAGGTGCAATGGTGGCGATGGTGTTGGGGAAGGAGGTGTGAACAGGGGAATGATGTCAAGGAGCCCAGGGGGGAAAAAAAGAATGTTTGGAAACTGATTGTGGTACCAATTGTACAATACTGCTTCACATGATTGAACTATGGAATGATATATATACTAACTCCCAATCAATAATAACTTAAAAACTTAATAATAATTTCTAATTTTCTTAAAACTTTTCATAAAAAATCCCCAAGTGCATCCTATGTCTTTGAGCAAATGTATCAAAATTATCCCTATGAGAAATTCAAAGAAAACATCAAAACCTTCTGCTTGAACTTAACTAGCCCAGCAGACAAGACCACTGTTTAGATAAGAATGTAAT
>NW_022103905.1:5105326-5124242 GCF_000313985.2 Echinops telfairi
TTGCAAATCTCACCGGATGGTTTTAACGTGGATGACAATGAATTTTGAAAAAAATTAAGGCGAAAGTTGTTTTGTTCTTGGGGTTTTTTCCATTAAAATAATTGCAAGGCCACCTTAACTAGATTTTGACGGCTTCCTTTCCCACCAATTGCCCCCCTCCAAAAAAATTTCAACCTGTAATGAGACTCAATAGAATTTTTTAAAGGTCACCCTGTACATATTTTAGGAAATCCCTATGTGAAGTCATGTGTGACGGTGTCTGATCATAAATGACTAAAAAGCTGCTGTGCCATCAATTCCGACTCCTGATGATCCAGGTGCGTCGGCGCAGAATTGTCCTTCAGCGGGTTTTCAATGTCTGATTTTGCAGAATTTGATCTCCATAACTTGCTTTCAAAGCAGATTGGGTGGAGCACCACCTCAGAACAGAAATGGTTTCTAAATACCGATGGAAAACACTCATGGTTGGCTTTAACAGACTTCTTTGGATTTTCTTCAATTCTAAATTCAGTTTCAGAACGAGCAATTGAAAGTCTGCTGCCCAGCTGTCCCTCATGATGATGACTAATGATGTGGACCATCTTCACTCTCTTTCTACGTATGGAGTTCATTTGGTTCCTGTGCATGCCATTTGGCTAAAGTCCATATTTGGTCATTCTTTATGTTGTGAGGGCAACAGGGTTTTGACAGTGAACTCCTGGGTCTTTCAAAATCCTATCAGGAGGAATTCTGTGTTTCTGTCACCAAGGCCCTATTTTCTCCATATTGAACCTTCGTCTTTATTTCCAACTTTTACATTTCAATTACCAGTGACTACAAATAAGTTTCGATTGCATGTGTGATCAATTTCATACTGTAGAATTTGTTTAAATTTTTTATTCTCCTCTTCTCTGACATTAAAAATTGTGTGAAATTTTATAATGGTAATAACTGGTCTTCCTCTTAGGTGTATACATAGTACACAATGACTGATGGCATTCTACTTCAGGATTAATATTGAACATTCTTCCTGATGATACATGTACACCATTCCTCTTCAATTTGTTATTCTTGGAATGGTATACCATTCAATGGATTTTCTTCAGCTTCAATTTGAACTTCAGTGTGGGGCATTGAAGATCTGCTTTAATTTGTAATTGTCTATGGGGCATTGAAGATCTGCTTTAATTTGTAATTGTCTCTATCAGTCAATTTAGCTCACGAATGCTTAGGATATTGATTTTGGTGGGTTCCAATTCATTTTTTATGACTTCCAATTTTCCTAAAGATATACTTTGTACATTCCATGTTCCGATTATTAATGGATCTTTACAGCTGCTGCTTCTCATGTTGATCTACGCCTCATCAGAAAATGTAGGTCCTGAGAGCTTTATACTATCCATGCCATGGAAGCTGACTCTACCTTGAAGAGGCAGCTCTACCTCATTCATATTTTGAGTATCACTTGACTGTAGGGTCTCATCTTCCAGGGTCAATGTTCTGAAGCTTTCCATAAGGTTTCACTGGCCTTTTTTCAATAGTTCTCTAGTCTGTCTTAGAATGGAGGCTCTACTGAAGCCTATCTGCCTTGGTTCACCCTGATATTATTTGAAGTACAAGAGGTATACCTCCCAACATCGCAGCACCATGAACACTTACACAATACAACAAAGTGATAGAAGAGTGTTGGAATGTGTCCATGAGTATCTCAGAGACTAAGGCAGGTAGTTTCAGTGCAATCCATAAAGTTTTTAGTGGCCAATTCATCTGACGTGCACAGCCTATTCCTTCTTAGTAGTCTACTCTTAGTCCAGAAACTCTGCTGAAACCTGTTCAGGTTTAGTGACTGAGATAGTTTATTGTGCCAACCTGGCTGATAAACGCAGGTGGGATTGACTGAAGGGCAGAGAGATAAATGGCTTGATGAGCCTTGCCTTTCTTGTCTTTTGCTCTGTGATCATCGGACCAGTGTGCGGCTGCCTTGCTTGTTCTGTGCCTCAATTTAAAGGCTACACTGCCTGTAGAATGCTTAGCATGTGAACTGTGTCGCTGTAAGTTGAGGTCCCTTTAAGACTTCTCTGGAGCTGGGGACTGGCGGTTGGTGACCAGCTTTGTGATTGGCTGCTGTGCTGACATAGCCTAGCTCTCTCTACAAATAGAGGAAGATCTGGCATCAGACAGAGACTTGAAGCACTGCTAGTCTCTCAACTTTCTCTCAGGGACATGAGTTGCACTAAGGCATTTGTAGTGCTTTCTAATTTAACTGTTTATTTTTTGTATTATATATTTATCTGTATATGATTTAACAGTTCATTTCTCATTATATGTCTAATTATCTTAATAAATAAATATATTAAACTATCAGGAATTTGGTTTTATCTCTCTAGAGAACCCTGTCTAACACAGTGACCCTGTTTGTATTTGAAATACAAGTGACATAACTGCCAGCATCATAGCAACACACAAGCTACCACAGTATGACAAAGTGACAGAGAAGTGTGGGATGACATAAAGAACATCATGCATGAAGAAAGCAAAGGGGCCTTAAAAAGACAAGAAATGCCACTTCTCTGTCAGTTTGTGACAGACAAGCTGTGGTGGCCTGTGTGTTGCTGCGATGCTGGAAGTACCAATTAAAAACCTCATACTTAACATGGAAACATTGTCAGTTACTGAAGGCCTAATGAACGGAAGCAGAACATTGTTCGAGATAGTGCACTACTCAAAATTAAAAAAAAAAAACAGCTGTAAAGAATTAATAATAATTAGAAATTACCGTACATGAAGTATGAATCTAGGAAAATCTGAAGTCATCAGAAATTGAATGGAACTCATACAGATCAAGAAACTAGGTGTAATGAGTTGATTGGACTGGTATTGGCTATTTTTATTTTTTAAATCATATGGCTTATTTTGCCAAGAATGACACATCAAAAGGAATGTCATTGCATTAATTGTCAAAAAGGATATTTCAAGATCTATCTGGAAGTACAATTCTGTCTATGATAGGATTGTATCTCTCCACCTTCAAGGAAATCAATTAAATGAAAATATGATTCACATTTATGTGCCAACCACAAAAGCTAGTGATGCAGAGTTTGAAGGATTCTACCAATGTCTTCCGTCTAAAATTGATCAATCTGCAATTAAGATGCATTGATGATTATTGGCCATTGGAATGGAAAAGTTGGAAACTACGAGAAAGGAGCAGTAGTTGGAAACGATTGCTTTGGTGATAGAAACGAAGCTGGAGAGCATATGATAGAATTTTCCAAGACCAATAACATGTTCCTAGTAAATATGTTTGTTCAACAATACAAATGGTGTCTATACTCATTGACTTCTCCAAATGGAAAACATAGAAACAAATTGACCACATTGGTGGAAAGACAATGGCAAAGCTCAATATTAGCAGCTATTACCAGACCAGGGCCTGGCTGGAACAGAACATCAGTTGCTCATATGGAATTTCATGTTGAAGCTGAAGAAAATTAAAGCAGGTGCACAGAGACAAAATATGGCCTGTGGTCTATTTGACCTGACCTCGTAGAACACCTCAAGAACAAATTTGCTGCCTTGAAGACTCATGACAGAAGACGTATGAGCTGTGAGATGACATCAAGAGCATCATTCCCGAAGAAGACGAAAGGTCCCTGAAAAGACAAGAAAAATGTAAAGAGTTGAATATAAATGTCAACGGGCAGTCCAAGAAGACAAAGTAAAATGTAATGAAATGTGCAAAGACTTCGCGTTAGAAAACCCAAAGGGAAAACTTGCTTAGCATGTCTTAACTTTCCCAGCACAATAAGACAGGGAGGGTCTACTACTCATACATTAGTGAAAGCAATGACCCAAGGAAGGCAATGCTAATTTCTCAGGCAAACATATTGAGAGTGTGATTTTTTAACTTCGATTGCAATTAATGTACCCGTAAGGATGACCAAGGGCTCCTAGTATCAGTCTTTGATATGTAGTCATAGTCCAGTTCTCTCCAAGGTACTCCCAGTCAATTGGCTAATATAGGCAGCATTCACCATGATTTGGAGAAAGAAAATGTGAGGCATTAACTCATGTCTTATATTATTAAAATACCCATCATTATTACTTCCTTCAAAATGTCATTTACCTATATTCAAATCTATATGGATAACTATAAGGAATTCTAAAAGAAGAATCCAATAGATACTATATTTTTTGGCACAATTTAGTTAACCAAATCTTTTCTAAGGTTATTTTAGACATGCTAGTTTACTGCTACTTAAAATAAGGTAAAACATAATACTGCTGATTATAGGAAATTCTTTCTCTAAAAATTACCTGATACAGCACATATTCTGACTGAAGTACACATTGCCAGATTGATTTATAGAGTAGTATGACCATAGTTCAGGTAGATGGCAGGATTTAGCACTCCCTTTGGAATCTATGTGTACATGGTGATTTACAATCAGTCAAGTGCATTTTAAATTAAAATGTGTGTGCTTCACCAACAAAAACTACAAACTCAAACACACGTAAATCTCTGTTTTCTACATTTTTTTCCCCCATGTAAGGTCATAGTACTCTTGGGTCCACAAAGAAAGACAAGGAAATCACAAAGCCTTTGTAGGAATCAAAATGATGCTGGTAATGCTCTATTCCTTAAAATAGATTTAAAACATATCTATCTTTGTCTTTTTCCATGTTGGGGAATGAGTTCAGTGTCTATGTATCATTCTTCATCAATTCCTTCAAGTAGTAAATAAATTGTTGAAACACAGACTTAGAAATCATTAGAATTATATTTTGACAGAGGACGATGTAAGGTATGAAAATAATAATCTGTAACGTATCGAGGATTCATGAGGGATGGTGAGTCGGGGAGGGAGAGGGAAGAAATGGGGAGCTGATATCAGGGACTCAAATGGGAAGCGAATGCTTTGAAAATGATAATGGCAGCATATGTGCAAATGTGCTTGCCACAAGGGATGAATGTAGGGATGGTGATAAGAGATGTAAGAGCCCCAATAAAAGTAATTAATTAGAAGATAAATAAATAAAATGCTTAAAAGAAATATATTTTGCTTCTGGTTTTGTCACCCACTATATTGGTACAGTTGAATTAATTATTAATCTCTTTAGATCTTGCTGTTAATGCCCCATTATGGCCTGGTGGCATTGTGGTTATTTGGCTTCATCTGCAAAATAGATTAAAACCATCCATCTCTTTCAGGGAGAGAGAGAGAGTTTTTTTGCTCCAAGGTAACAGTCTCGGAAATCCACAAGGGCAGTTCTACCCTGTTTTACAGGGTGTGGTAGTTACATAATCTGCTGTCAACTTGAGACTATTAGGAGTGAAGGGGTGGAGTTTAGTCTGCCAAGGAGGTCACAGCTTGATTAGCTCATGTGGAGGCGTTAAGGATTTAAATAGCTTGCTAGAGGTGGGAAACATTCCTCTCCCTGTGAGACATTCCTGATGACAAGCCACATGGAGCTAAGCTGATGTAGCCAAAGCCTTGGAGCTGGAGGAACCACATGGAGACCCACACTCACACTGAGATGCTTCCACCACCACTGGATCCACAAGATTTTCCACCCACTGACCTGTGAACTTGCTACATTTGCTGTCATTACATGTGTTGCATGAGTCAGGAGAGGAATTTGTAGACTGTTATCAATATATGGCCTAATATTGGACGTATGGGCTTGATCTGGACTGGGTTGGGATGTTTTCTTAATGTACAATTGCTCTTTGATATAAATTTCTTTATTACACACAGATGAGTCTCCCTGGATTTGTTTCTCTAGTCTACCCAGAGTAGCATACAGGGATTTTATGAGTCAGCAGTAAGTTGAGGGTTGAGTTGAGTATAAGAATAATAATTGCATAACAAATTTACCGGATATATGAAAAGTCCATGACACCATGACTTATAAGGAAATTGGAAATCTGACTCAGCATTCAACAACTATTACCATTATTTTTAAAGGCAATGGTGTTGCTTGGTGCCATCTGTACAATACAAGGAAACACTCTCCAGTCCCGCTTCAGCCTCACAGTCATTTATATTTTTATCTAATTATTTTAGCCAGTGCCAAACCATCTCAATAATCGTCTTCCATTCTTTCCCATGATCCCTTGATGTACCAAGAATGATGCCCTTCTCTAGGGACTGGTTGGTCACTCCTAATATGTTCAAAGGATGTGATAGAAACATCTCACCATCCTTGCTTCTGAGGAGCATTGTTACAGCACTTCTTTCAAAACAAATTTTAATTCTTCTGTCATCAATGGTACTTCCAATATTTTTCACCAATGCCTAAGCCAAATACATGAATTCTCTCAACTCCATTATTCCTTGCCCATCTTTCACATGCATATGAGGCAACTGAAAATACCATGACCTGGGTTAGTCACACCTCAGTCCTCAAAGTGACATTCTCTGCTTCTTAACATTTTAAGATATCTTTTGCAGCAGATTTGCCAATGCAATATTAACTTTATTGAGGCATAATATGCCTATAATAAAATCCACCAGTGAGTTTTTACCATGTATACTGTAACCTAACCATGACCTCAATCCTACTACAGAAAATGCTGATTACCTTAACACATTCCCATAAAGGGCCATCGACTTCATCATCTGAAGAAAATTTGTGCGACCTACTCCAAGGTCTCAATTACAGATGAGCTAAGATACTGAAAATCCCGCCTGCCTTCTGAGCTCCGCAATATGAAAGTCTGTTAAATAATACAAATCCTCTTTTTCCAGACTCAGTTCTTTTCTATTGTCACAGTGACTCTTTTCTCATTAGTAGGTTCCTGAATGTGGTAGACCAGGCCACTAAGCAGAGCAGAGATAGCCCCAAGGAAGTCTCAGTGTCCTATAGAGCCAGTTAGTCACAAATACTACCCTTTTCCTGAGAGCATTGGAGAAGTTTTCACTCTCTGGCCCAGAAAATTTTAAAAAGATGGTTTGTTGCTAGAACTCAGAAATTTGAATAGTGTCGGCCAAGAACATTTTCTACTTATGCAAAGGACAAATGCCTATAGAATTTAAAGGAAAATATTTGTGTAAACAATTATATTACATTAAACCAATATATTCTAAACTTAGGTGTAGGCAGGCAGTAGAATAAGAAGACAGTGGGTTGTAATTGTGTTCTGTGTTCTTTGTTCTATGCTTTGGCTCCTGGTTTGGCTGCTGTTCCTCTGATGGTATAGCTGTCTTCTGGCTCCAGCAGATTCACTGCCCAGGGCTCTCAGGTCCAGAGGATGGTCTTTACTCCTCGCTCTTGCTGGTAAGGAGATCCCTCCTCCTCCTTCGCAGAGGGCTCATTTTATACAAAGCAAGATCCTATGCCAGGGTATCCTGTTTGCAATTACTCACAAGTGAATCCTTTCAATATCTAACCCCCAACTTCTTATCAGATCTATACAGGGAAGAGCCATTTGGCGGGGGGTTGTGATTTTGGCTAGGAGAGTCATATTCAATAATTCACTGCCCTGCATGTTTATTATTTAAAGACTATATATTGTTCCTGAGATGTAACTTTGTTGGAGAACCTGGTTTACCTCATACCAAGTTCAGTGAAATTACATCCATGCCGTGGCTGGACTTTTTGAGTATTGGAGGACCCATCAGGATCACAGAATCTCAGCCCTGCTCATTCCCGTCAGAGAAAATGGTCTCAATTTTCTACCATCATTATCCCATCAAAAGTCAGAGTTAGAAAAGAAGACGTCCACACATAGCACATGAAACAGTGGCTTTCTAACATCTCACAGAGTCATCGCGAACATTGTAAGTTGACATCCAAAATTCCCCATCATTTTCACTTTAAACCACTATAATGGATATAGGAAAGCTATTCTTTTGTAGATATTAACATCTTAAAATAAACTTGGTAGACAATTATTGCAAATATTTTCAATAAAATTCAATTGCCATCATGATTACAAATCCAAAATCCATTAAAGAAAAATAAACTGTTCCTCAAAAATCAAACATTGTTTGCTTTAAATTTACTACTTAAGTTTCCATTTTGCCTCCTCACACAGTTTTTCCTTGTAAAATATACTGTGATTTTTGAAAATATTTCCTAGAGCACCCTAGAATATGTATAACAGCAAATACACACAGATATACCCCAAATGAAAATCTGTTCCTAATTTTCTATGACTATCCTCATTGACCAAGTCAACACAAGTTTATTAAAAATTTTGTTAAATAATGACTGAAAACAATAAGCAAAATTTTATTAGTAGCTAATTTCTTAATAAATTAGATGGCACTTTTGTTTCAATTGATACTCATTTTTTTTAAATTACAAGCACTGTTCGGGGATCAATATTATTTCCATTTTTGTAGACATATACACTGAGATAACATATCTCAGTACGTGGGAACAAAAGCAATCTTGTTATAGTGATGAAAAGCAATTCATTGATGTCTTTTCCTTTATGAGACAATTGTCTCAAATTCATCTCTCATTAAAACGGATCTGTAGTGATCTCTTCACGGAACACTACACTTTTCCTCCATCTATTTTTTTGAAAAGAACTGAAAGCCACCTGCTGTGTCAAAAATACATTTTTAACACATCGGTTTAATTTATATTGTTCCTTTGGTGTCCACACACAGAGGTGACCCGATGGAAAGATCCCTTTGAGTGAATGCTAAGGCTTTCATTGGTAAAATAGGAGAAAGGCAATTATAAAAGAAAAACCGGAGAAAAGGGCAATAGGCAGGATCCTCTCACATGATCCTATGACCACTAGCAAATTATCAAGCACATCAATTCTAAGAAAATATACACGTGGCGATTGAAAAATTGAAAAGGCTTTTCTTTACAACTTTTCTCACTAAAGTGCCTGCCTGGAAGTCTTAATGAGCCCCCAGGGAAAGTATATTCCAGCTTGAGGACCACTGCAATAAGAGATCTAAAACTAATTTTACGTAAGGAAGATTGTTTACTATGTTACTCTCTGCACTTCTATTCAGTTCCATCATTAAAAGGCTACAATGGCTCCCCATAAACCAACTTCACAGAAATATAATATATCCTTGGCACTTTTGAGAGCTGGAAGAATGACACATGCAAACCATTCAATGCATACTATTAGCTGAGATAAACTCAACACTGCATCTAAAGGCCAATTGGGGGGCAGGGGGGAATCATTTAAATATAACTTTAACAGTTTCTCTGAAGTAGTTACTGAAAAAAAAATGATGCTTCATTCATTAAAGTCTCTTGCAATACATACTCTATAGTAATTTCTCTTAGGAAAAGTTGCCAATTTTGAATATATTTTATTTTATTAAATAAAAAGAGTATGTAACATTATATGCTTCCACTTTTGTCTTGACTGTGAGGATACCCCCCCAAAAAAAAATGCTAAATAACTGTCCAGATTTCTTAATTATCTTAGTTACGTTCCCTCTTTACTCATGAGTTCATATTTATACCCTTTCAACAATGTTATTGCACAGAGGCAAATTGTTTAAGCCACGTAAATCCTTGCTTTAAGAGTTAGATATAAATAATGGAGGAGATAAAATATGAATAACTACAATATGTATAATCTGAAAATACAGTTAAGAAGAATAAAATTTATTCCCCAAATCTATCAACTTCTGTTAGGAAACTAATCTCTTTATCTTTTGAATCAAATAATTACACTGGCCAACACACATTTTGTTGCCTCAAGTGAGGCTTGTTTATGGGACTGTTTGACCTACTGATTGCAAAAATGACAGCGGCTGTCTCCTATCAGGTCTAGTTTTTTGAGATACAATGCACACAACCACTCTTCACTCTGCTTGCCTATAAATGTCAGGATATTTTAATGTAGTGTTTGCTAGCCTGAGATAGAAGAAGTGTACAATGACTTTATTTAAAGTAGTTTGTGTTGTACTAAACATTTAGGTCAAGTCGTACTTCACATGGTGTCCTTTGACTCAAAGATAGATGGGAATACTGTGAATTACATGAACTTGGGATTTTCCCAAAGCATCACTTCACCTTTATTAGGAACCAAATAGCAGACAGCCCAATGTGTTGTCCTAAAAAGGGACCAGAAAGAAAAGTTTCTGTACAATAAATCAGGAACCTTGACAGTATGGTGGGTTAGGTGTTAACTATTTGAGCCCACCAGCTGCTCCGAAAGAGAAAGAGGAGACTTTCTGCTTCCAGAAAGATTCACAGCCTCAGGAACCTATACAAAAAGCTCTGCCACATTCTGTAGGGTTGATATAAGTCATGATTGACTGACTGGTGATGAGTTTGTTACAATTAATAGAGATTCAAATATAATGAATCCATAATGGGTCTGTCCAAGTTCAAACTCCCTTATTCAAATTAAAATGCTCCAGTGTTGCTTTGAGATGGCACAACTTCTCGACCTTGCGCCAAATCGAAGCCCCTTACAATGTCATCCAGGCGATGCCCACTCACTGACCCAATAGCACAGGGTAAAACTTCCTCTGTGAGTGTCAGAGATTGTAACATTTACGAGAGTAGAAGACCAAGTCTTATCCCCGCAGAGCACAATGAGCAGAGGGATGGATACATGAGTCCTGGTGGTACATTCATACTGTGAATTATGCATCAAATTAAGGGGAAACAAAAGAACTCGAAACACCATAAGATATGGACAAATCTAAAGTACGTTGTGCTTATCAAACTTAGTCAATCTTACAAAGATAAATATTTAATAACACCATTGTTCCAAGGGAAAACAAAGAAAAAGAAATGTGGTTTATACATCAAAAGACAAGGCTGATGGCTAAGAGGCTGTGGAAGGGAAGGGGAAGGGAGACGAGAGAAGAGAGGGATAGGATACTGAGGAGAGGAGGAAGGATGAGCAGGGGAGAAAGAACGAGCACCACACATATAGAAGGTTTAACAGGAGACTGTTGCTGATTTCATTTCTTGAGATGGGCAAATCCAGGACACCTATGATTATATATACATTATATATATATATACAAACACACACATATATATATACACATATATATATAAGGATAGGCTTATATAGCTAGAAGTAATATAACAGCTGATTAGTCCACACAGCCTTGCAGAGTGTTCAGTTCAACTCACTTTTGTGCAATAGTTTAATATACCAAAAGTCCACTCTGTCAGGAACCTGACAGAGAAGGAATGGCATCCCCTCGCTTCACTGCACTCAGACAGAAGATGCAAGTCGGAGCAGTGGTAGTGGGGATTATTTCATTCTACTTGTGATCCAAGTAGGAGAAGTTGGTAGTGGGAGCTGGGCTTATTTAGTTCTGGTCATGGGTCATGTAGACGTTAGTTCATGGATTCCACTAGTCATTTCCACTCTTTGCTCTCTTGAGTCTTATTTTTATCACTCTTTCTTCCTCCAGATGGAAAAGGGCCATAGTTGTATCTTAGATGGCTACTTTCAAACTTTTAAGACCTCAGATACTACGCAACAAAGTGGGATGAAAGTTCAATAGCTTCATCACTTACCCCCCACTTTTTTATATTGATGCTGTCGTCATGTGCAGTTTGCCACCTCTGGCTTTCTGTTTCTCCGTCTTTTAACTTTGCTTTATTTTGGTAGTTCTTTATCTGAGTAGGTATCTGGTGTTGCTATCTGGTGACCTAATCTCAGGTTATAATTTGAGGTTGTTTGTTGTCTGTTGAAAGGACACTCTTTAATATGTCTTGTAAGGTTGGTCTGGCTTTTACAAATGTCTTTAACTTCTGTTTGTCTATTTATTACATATTTTGCAATCATATTATAATTCTCATTGTCTTCTTGTCTGCCTAGGTCCTGCCTAGTAATCAGCATTCAGTCATATTGTTTATCCTTTGTAGTTGAACTTTTACATTTTCTGAACTGCTCAGGATAAATTTGTCTTTAATTTCGTCAAATTAAATTACTATATGTCTTGTTTACTTTATTTCAGACTCTGTCCAGTGTGGGACATATTGAACTCCAGGATTCATTGAACATCTTGGATGGAAATCTTGTCTTTCATGATATTAGGAAAATTCACTATCAGCAAGTCTTTGACAATTGTTATCTGCGGGGTTTTGATTGTTTATTTATGCCTTTTCCTGTTCTAGAGCTATGATATTATGTAACAACTTCCTCTTGATAATGCCACACATTTTTAAGCTTTCTTTGTGCTTTTTTTTTTCTTCCTGACTGATCCATAAACAAATTGGTGTCAAGGAATTGTCCTCTATTTTGTTTATTCTGTTTTCCATTGATTCAATTCTCCTCCACTTTCTGCTATTGAAATGTCTATATTTGAAATTTTACTGTTAATCTTTTGAATTTTCAGTTTCTGTTGGTCTCTACTTGTCTATTCATTTTGTTATTTTGTTCTTATATTATTTTCCTTAATCTCTTACTTTGTCTATGATTTCATTAATTTTATCTGTATTTTCTTGATCTGTGTTTTGACCTGTTGGAAATCATATATGTATTCGTGTTTTTATTTCTTGATTGGGTAGTTCCATTAGCACTTATTCTTCAAGAATGTTTTCTAGTTCTTTGTTTTTTGCATTGCTGAAGCTATTTTACCGGCTACTTTATGTGACTGATATTATTGGAGCACAGGTTCACTGCACGGATCTCCATTGATTAGTCTTGCAGGGCAGCTGAGAATATAGCTGGCATTTCTGTTAAGGTGATGTGTCTGTCCAGTTTGTCACTGATAACTGGTCCCAGGGTGTCTGCTCACTACTGGATGTTATGTGGGCTCACTATCAATTGCTAGTTTGTTGGAGTGAAGGAAATCAAGTAATTGGTAACCAGCTGGTCAATACAGAAAATCTCACAGATGTCTTCTGATGGGGGGTGCTCTTGAGTGGCTAGAGTGGGCAAATGTCTTTGGTTGGAGTTGGGGTATGGTGCAGAGGGAGGCAACGTTATGCTGCTAGTCTAGGGAATGATCTTCTGTCTGAGTGCAATGAAGGGAGGGTATGCCATTCCTTCTCAGGTTCCTGACAGAGTGGACAGCAGGACGTAGGAGGTGCCACTGGTCTGAAGGGTCCCTGGTGCTCCTCGTGCCAGTGAGTGAGCACAGTAGGAAGAGCCTGCAATGCACAGCACCCTGTGGAAGTGGAAGACAGGTGTGTGTGGTTGAGCAAAGGGGCAGGCAAACTGGTCCCTGGACCTCTGTCTCAGGAAGTCCGTAGTGGTGGGTGCTTCTTGATAAATTATGATTAGAGAAGAAGTGAATGAAGAGGGTAGGGATGGTTCTACATGTCTGTCAGTCTCCAGTAAAAATCGTTCAGGGGTGCTGTGGATGTGTTAGTTTGGGTTGACTAGAGAAACAAATTCATAGAAACTCAGTGTGTGTAAGAAAGAGCTTTATATATACAAGAGCAATTGAATATTGAGAAAATATCCCAGCCCAGTCCAGATCAAGTCCATAAGTCCAATAGTAACGCATATGTCCGATGCCAATCTATACATTCATCTTCAGACTCACAGAATACATGCAATGAAAATCTAGTGGCTCCAATGGTGGTAGAAGCATCTCAGTGCTGGTGTGGGTCTCCATGTGGCTCCTCCAAGTCCAGGGCTCTGGCTCCATCAGTGGAACTCCATCAGGCTCGTCATCAGAAATGTCTCACAGGGAGTTGGAGTGTGTCACACCTCCAGTGAGCTATTTATCTCCTTAGTGCCTCCAAATGAGGTCATCAAGCTGTGGACTGTTTGACAGGCTAGACTCCTCCCCTTTACTCTTAAGTCTCAGATTAACAACAGATTATGTAACTACCACTGTGGGTGAGGTGAATAGAATTAATTTGGGAAGGGTAGGGAGCACTCCTGCTTGGCTCTGGAGATGGGTACTATCACTCTTGTTTGGCTGCAGCAGGTGATAGGGACTTTGGCTAGAAAAGCTGCTTGCTTTGTCTCAATATGGGTGCTCTTTGCAGGTTTAGCTGGTGTGTACCAGTGAGCCAGACCTCTCTGGTTTTTTTTATAGGCTCTCATTCTCCTTGGAAGCCAGCTCCATTCTTCAGCCTTGCCTTTGATGCTCAGGGCCCAAGTGTTCTCATTTATATCTGATTCACTTATTTTCTTGGGTCTTTGTTGTAAGGGGGAAATTATGAGTCATCTGACTATATTGCCATGTTAGATTGCCTCCTACTATTACTTTTTAATTAACCACCTGAGTTGACAGTTCTGTTTATTCTTGAAAGTTCAAATTACCTATAGTAATATTACTGTCCATTTCTATTTCTTCTGCCACCAGGAAGATTATAATCTAGGAAACCCTATTGGGAAATTCTACTCTGCCCTATAGAGTTACTGTGAATCAAAATTGACTTATTGGCACTTAATAATAGAAACAATAATGGACGATTCTCAAGACCTCTGATTACACATTGGTTACAGCACTCAGTCTCTAACCAAAAGGTTTAATAGTTTAAATCCACTAGGAAGTTCTCAGGAGAATGATGTGGCCCTTTCTTCCTTAGCGCCCCGTCTCCCCCACACACACACCACTACCATGACCCCAGGGCTGCTTCCCAATTCAGACTAGACCGGAACATGCACACTGATAAAGAAAGGGATGGGAGCTCATGACACAGAGAATGCAGGAACAAGAGTGGGAAATGTGATACCAGAAGAGTAGTGGGAAGAGGGGGAGAGGATGGGAGAAAGAGGGAACTGATCGCAATGAGCAACACATAACCATAAACCCCTCTACAGGGGGAAGAACAACAGAAAACATGGGGGAAGAGAGACAGGGGTTGATGTGAGAGAGGAAAATAATAACAATGTGCAAACCTATCAGGGGGTTATAAGGGTGGGGGTGGGGAGAGAGGAGGGGCTGAAAGAGCTGATGCCAAGGGCTCTATAGAAAGTAAAAGTCTAGGAAAGCATGAGGGCAACATATGGCCAAACATGACTGAGTCAATTGATGTATGGATTGTGACAAGAGTTGTACAAGCCCCCAATAAAATGATTAAAAATCAACAACAACAAAACTCTAACTTTCCTCTAGAGAGGGAAGAAGGAGGTGGGGAAAAGGGTGTGGTGAGCAAGCAGTGTCATGGACAGGGGAACAACGAGGGAAGTGGAACCAGCATCTAGGAGAGGGTAGAGATCCTGTGTGTCTTAGAGCAACACCAAGCTAGTGAAGAGGAAGCACTAAGCAGTGGCAGAAGGGGGAAAGTGATGGCGGGGCAGGATGATGCAAAAGGAAACAGAGGCAAGCTCTAGGAAGCAAAGGCATAAATAGGGAGATTAACAGAGGTGCCCACTTATGCAAGCACATTAATCCACAACAATAGTGGTTATTGGCCTATGTAAATATATTTATAAGGCAATACACTGAAACTGCAGACAGACCTTGAGCCTCAGCTCATTCCTTCACTCAATACAAGAACACTTTGTTCTAACAAATTGGCATTCTGTGATGCTCACACCCGCTCACCCGCCCCCACCACCCCCCTTCCAGGATTGCTGAAGACAAAATGGGTGCATAAGCAAATGCGGTGAAGAAGAAGATGGTGCTGGCTATTAAAAAATATAGTGTCTGGGGTCTTAAAGGCTTGAAGTTAAACAAGCAGCCATCCAACACTGAAGCAACAAGCCCACATGGAAGAAGCACACCAGCCAGTGTGATTGTGAGGTGTCATTGAGCCTGGGCAACGGGCATCAGAAGATTCACAACAAACAGTAAGCAAACAAACAAAAATGCATTGGTGAGAATGGAGGGGGGGTTGGAGCGGAGAACCAAAGCCCATCTATGGACAGTGGGGCATCCCCCCACAGAGGGGTTTCAGGGAGGGAATGAGTCAATCAGTGTGCAGTAGAGCATGAATGGGTCACGCAACATACTGCTGTTCCCTGGAGGTCTCCTCACCCCCACCCCCACCCCCATCACAACCTCAGTGTCACCTCCCAATCTAGACGGGAGCATGTACACAGGTATAGGCAAGTGTTAAAACTCATAACACATGGAACCCAGGAACAGAAATGGGAATAGAGATACCAAAAGGGTAGGGGGAAGGGGCAAAGAAGTGGGGAGGGAGGGGAGCACCGATCGCAATGAATGGTACATAATCACACACTCCCATTGAGGGGGAAAGAATAACAGAAGCCAGAGGGGAAGGGAGACAGTGGTCAGAGTGAGATTTGAAAGTAATTAACAATCTAAAATCTATCAGGGGCCATGAGGGTTGGGAAGGGGGGAGGAGGGAGGAAAAAAAAGAGCTGAACCCAAGGGCTCAATGGAAAGTAAATGTCTAGAAAGGAATGATGGAATATATGTACGAAGATATCGGATACAATTGATGTATGGATTGTAACAAGAGTTGTAAGAATCCCCAATAAAATTATTTAAGTTATTGATTCTATATTTCTATTTACTAAATCCTGAAACCCCAACTCAGAAAACTGCTTAATTCTTGACTCAGGTGTTTACCTCATCTGAGCCAGTAATTTAATCCATTGAATCTGCTGTCCTTCTATAAAATTTGGATAACATATATTCCTGGCATGTTTGTTACCACCATTAAGTGAGATCATCCACTTAGGTGAAGAGCGTAGCGCAGTGTCTGACACATGTTGGGTTTACATCACACGAGAGCTGGTGCTTCTGATGGAGAGTAGGCTGCAGAATTAGGCTTCGGTGTAATCCCCATGAATCACAGTAGGCAGAGGCTGGGCCACAGCTGTCCCCTGTATTTTCCATGCACCAGAAATGCACAAATGATTCTGATGACTTCTCAGAAACCCAGGCAAATGCTCAAATGACTGAGTTTCAACATCACAGAGACCCTTTGGGTTGGAATAAAGGACATATCGATGGCCTTACCTAGTCTTTTCTGCTCAGTTAATTGGATTTCCTGAACAGGCTTTCGCAGTGACAAAAAGGAAATGTTTGGGATAGAAATACTTCTTCAGTCAAGTAGAACACCCACATTTCAAATCAACATTTTTTTCAAACATCTCATCACATAGATCAGGTTTGCCACCCCCCACCCCCAAAAAAATATTCCCCCCAAAACACAGCATTTGTGCCTATCTGCACTGCTTCTCTACTTCCCAAAATATTTGTTTGGCAATGCCTGGGTATGGATTGAGGATATCAAGAATATCTTTTTTTCCTCTTTCAAGACCCATGAACTACCTATCTATCTTCACCATCTCCTTTTAATGCTTGAAGCATTTCTTATTGAATTAAGGCTGATCTTTAAGTGAATGACACCTACATCTTCAATATGTTCTTTTGTTCCTTTGTTCATATTTTTATTTCTTAGTTTGAACCTCATGAACCTCTTTTCTTAACTCCCTGTTCAGGCCCAAATCTTGCCTCCATATTTTCCATATTCATTGACGCCATCATTTGGAAACTCTTTTTTATGCAGCAAAACGGTTTCCAAGAGAATGTGCTAGACTCCAGAATGCAAGGAGAAATAGGTAAAGTCATGTGGATCCAGGTGCACAAAGCCAGAGGAAGAGGGAAATAAAAGAGCACTGGTTCCACCCCATTATGAACAAGTCTGTCACAGACGCGACCAGTGATCCTGTTGCCGACTATTCAATTCCAACTCACAGTGAATCCACGTTTGTCAGAGTAGAACTGTGCTCTCTGATTTTCAATGTCTGATTTTTAAAAGTATTTTAGTGCTTCAGTAGTAACTCTGGATGGGATCCAAATTCCCTCCTTTTGGTTAGCAGCCTGTCACATCACCCATTTGTACCACCAGAGTTTCCATCATAAATATTTATTTTACATATTAAGAAATTATTGGAGAAAAGTGTTTCTAAATCTATCAGGGATGAGATACAGGGTGGGTGGGTACCCGGGTGGGTGGGTACCCCTCCACCCCCAAAACCAGATTTTTTCCAATAGTATGTATTTAAATTTTTTTAACAATAGAACCTTATCACCTTCAAGGTATTCTAGATTACACTTAATACATTTGCCAAATCTGATTCCATTCTTGGAAACATTTTTCAAACTCATCTGTTTGGATGGCTGACAGCACCTCTCTCTCTCTTTTTTTTTTTTCCGTCTCACCTCTTCTAAGTCATCACCTGTCCTTTCAGGTCCCTCTTAATTCAGAGAAATGAAAAAAAGTCACACTCAATGAGGTCAATAAGTAACGTGCATAAGGCACCAGAGCATGCTATTGTTTTTTGGGGGGGTTTTTTTGCCAAACACTGGCACACTGAGAGGGCTAAGTCACAGCTGCATTGTCATGATGGCAAAATCAGTCCCCTGTCTAACACAAATTAAACCTTTTTGCCACGTACTGTTACACAACCTTTTCAGAACCTCTGAATAAAAAGTTTGACTAACAATCTGGCATGGTGGAACACACTCCAAATGCACTATTCCCCTTACACCAAAAAAAACAACAACAACAAATGAGCAGCCTCTTGATCTTTGATTTCACTTGACAAGATTATTTTGGGTGAGGTAACGATGGCGTATTCCACTGGCTTGATGGATGTTTGCTTTCTTTCACTGCCATAAGACTAGTACCATGTCAAGTCACCAGTAATGAAATTGGGGGACAGTCTGGGAGGCTTTGGAGCTGTTCTTTCAAAGCACTGCACTTCCAGTCAATGTTCTCTTGTGCTCGTCAGTCAGAACCCACGGCACAAATTCCCACCAACCCTTCTCATTCCCAAAATTTCCATTAAAATTCACTAACCCGATCTCTAAGAAGATAGTCCAGATAATTTCCCCATTGGTCAGTCTTTGAGTACAAGCACATGGATTTTGTCAACATTTCCATCTATTCAGGAAGTTGATGGCTGTCCAGAACAAGGTTTGTCATCAATCAACCTTTTCTGAAATGAGAAAACGCCTCGTAC
The DNA here is from genome assembly GCF_000313985.2 of Echinops telfairi. Classification (NCBI taxonomy): domain Eukaryota; kingdom Metazoa; phylum Chordata; class Mammalia; order Afrosoricida; family Tenrecidae; genus Echinops; species Echinops telfairi. The sequence goes on from NW_022103905.1 coordinate 5,124,120, forward strand.
ACTTGATTATTCCCCATAGCACTGTCCTTGTAAGCTGTGTTCAACATCGCAACAGTTTCTGCGGCATTTTTCCCAAGCAGGAAATTTCACAGCTGCATGTTGGTCTCTTAAATTAGCCATCAC
>NW_022103905.1:5125284-5131803 GCF_000313985.2 Echinops telfairi
GGTCAAAGCCAATGAGGCCTCTGTGTGGGTGTGGCCTCCTCCTGAGAATTCTGTGAATTCCTGGGTTTTCCTCCTTGGAGGCAGGAGACGCTTCTCTCCCTCTCCCTTGGCTCACTCCCTTGGAGACACTCTACTGCCAAACACATGATTCTAAACTGATAGACTCTATGCCCTGGTTGCTGGAGAAGCCACATGGACCTACCCTGATGCAACCAAACCACTGGAGCTGGAGAAGCCAAGTAGAGATTCCTGCCAGCGCTGAAAAGCTTATAATGCCACTGGATCCACAATACTTCCAACCCACTGACCTGTGATTCTCTTGCTTTCAGCATCATTGCATGCATTTGTGAGCCATAAGAGGAATATATAGATTGGTATTGGACATATGGGCTAATATTGGACTTTTGGACTTGATCTGGGCTGAGCTGGGACATTTTCTCAATATACAATTGCTCTTGTATGTAAATCTCTTTTTTAAACACATATAATTATTCATGAATTTGTTTCTCTAGTCTACCTGGACTGACACATATGCAAACGCAACATGGAAGCAGGTCACCTTGAGCTTCTAATTTAATGTTACCTCGGTTCAAGAACTGTTCACTCTAATAATGTGGCACTGTATGATACTTACCTTCCTGGCATGATTGCTGAAGACAAAATGGGTGCGTAATCAAATGTAGTGAAAAAAGCTGATGGTGCCTGGCTATTAAAAGATTTAACATCTGGGGTCTTAAAAGCTTATAGTTAAACAAGCGGCCATCTAGCAGTGAAGCAACAGAGTTCACATGGAAGAAGCACACCAGCCCATGCAATCAGGAGGTGTTGATTGGAGTAGGTTTCAGAAGTTTAAAAAACAAGCAACCAAATTGATGTAAAGGGGCATGGAGACAGTGGAAACCCAAAACCCACCTGTAAGATAATTGGACAGCCCTCTCAGAAGAGCCACACAAAAGGGATGAAAATATCAGGGTGCAGTATAACACAGATGAACCACATAACTATCCTTGAGTTTTATAGTATTTCTTCCCTGTACTATTATGGTTTTTATATGTTTTACCTTAATAATCATGTTAGATTTGCGTATGTTCATTTGTATATTTAAGATTGCTTGGTACATGAAAGTCAAGATAGCTAATCCTCCAGACATAGTAACAGGAGTATCGGTTCCCTGGGGGTATGGAAAGAGGGGGGAGAGAATTAGGGCACTGATAGCATTGTTAAGTGTATAATCACTTGGTGGGATCGAATTACAGAATTGTGTGTGAATGGATATATTGGATCATGTAAGATAGACAAAACAACAACACTATTACAGGAGGAAAATAATAAGGGCTGCTGGGGGATAGGGGAGGGGAGGGAGCTGTAAAAGGGTAGCTGATATCAAGGAGTCCAAGAAGACAGAAAATATTTTGAAACTGGCTGTGGTAGCACTTGTACAATACTGCTTGATGTGATTGAACTATGGATTATAATGTAAAAGCTCCCAATAAAATGTTAAAAATTTTAAAAGAATTAACACCTTATCATTTAATCTCCCTTTTGACACATTTTAAATTTGTTTCACGTTTTTTAATGTATTTTCTGCTTTTATAATATTACTTTCTCTTATATGTATTATTGATATTTTTGCACTTTTTATGAATATGAAATCCAGGATAGGTAAATCTATAGAGACAGAAACTATATTAATGGTTTTTTGGGAGTAGGGCAGGGTAGGTTGGGGGAAATGAAGAACTAATAACAATGAGTACTAAAAAGAACAATGTTCTAAAATTGATTGTGCTAATGTAACCCTTATTACAACTCTTCTTGATATGATTGAATTATTGAATTGTATGATGTGTGGATTATGTGCTAATTAAACTTTTTTTACAAACTCATGCATTCTGAATCACACCCACAAAAAAAATGTTTTCTAGGAAGCAGAATGAAATTCAATCTAGGAAGTTGTGTTAGATTTCTGGATTTCTCCATCTGTATTATGTAGAAATGGGCATACATGGCACATTAGAAATTATGAGCCTCCTAACATAAACTAAATATATACATTGCACTAAATATTTCAAAGCAAATTAAACCACTTAGTGTAATTAACTATTTGTGAATTTATTATTAATATTTTACTATTTTGTTCTTAACAGAACAAGAGGCACAAAACTGCATAGCAATTCACAGAAAATCTCTGATTAGATCTTGTTTTTTCCTCACGCTATTATTTCTTTTGTTTTTAATTATTTTATTAATTAATATATTAACAATCTATTGAAGATACTCTGGATGATCGTAAAATGATCGTCTTCACGATCTCCATGCAGCTCTAGAAAAAGGACTTGACCGATGGAGTAAAGCTCCAACGTATCCCTCATTGAGCTCATCACTTTCCTGCAGCCCACATAATAACCTTCAGGTAATTATAAATATAATTATTTTGAGTTAATTATTTCTTTACCTACCCTCCCACTGAACAACTTATATAACCCTCATTAATAGTGATATTTTTGTATATAAATTATTCATATCTGTGTATGCTTCATCATTTCTATTTGCATCTACACAATTACAATAAACAGCAGTGGAGGTGGCCATACCTGACCTCCTCTGGCTCCCCTAGTGCCAGGAGGCAAGTGTCAGACGTGTCCCCGTGCTCCCTGCTCCATCCTTCAGTAGCTATGCTGACCCAAACCCTTCCTTCCACACCACTTCACATTTGGTCTGGACTCAGTAATATGTTGCAATGTTCTATCGCACACAGAACTTTCAGACAATACTCATAATTAAGGAAATTTAATAGGGAAGTCAATAGATTACGCCAAGTCAGGATCAGCAAACAGTAAGAATAGAGTAATTGGTCTCCTCAGCCAGCAGCTAAGTCTCCTCTCTTTGGTTCTCAGCCTCTGAGCCACAGGGTCCCTCCCTTTGCCTCCATGGGCCAGGAAGCCAGCCTGCCTCTACCTTTGACCCATAGCTACGTAGTCTCAGGCCTGAAGAGGAGAAGGTTCCCCATAGTCTTTGCACTGCTCCCCCAACTCTTCGAGACTCTGCCACTTATGACAGAGACCTTGGCGTGCTCCTGCAAGGCTTCTTTCTACTGCTGCGTCAAAGATTTCTTACTCCGTCAAAGATATATTTCCTTCCTTTAAAGATTGTTCTTCCTTATAGCCAGTCTGGTGGCAATGAAAACTGATCCGTCCCCTCTCTTGGTGTTTGTTATACATGCCTTACACAATCATCTGATGGAGTCTCTGACAGAGACTTGGGTAGAAGAGCCATATTAAGAAATTTCCCTTCACTGCAATAACAGAACCTTGAGATTTACCCATATTGGTGTGTAGAGTAGCATTCTACTCTTTTTTTTTACTTTGATGTGGAATGCATTATTATGAACCTATTCCAAATTTGTTTATCCATTCCCCTACATATGAATCTATTATGAACATTCATGCTTCAAACCTACCTGAACTTATCTATGATTATAGTACATAAAATAGCGAATCCAGCTTTATTTTGGTTAGATTTTCCTGAAAACAAATATGTACACACACATTCCTTTAACTTTAAAACATTTGTGGCTGTTAAGTGCCATTGAATTGACCCGAATTTATAGTGAGCCTATTTACAATGGAAAGAAACAGTGCCTGGTTCTCTACCATCCTGACAAGCATGGCCATATTTGAACCCATTATTGCAGCCAAGATATCAATCGGCTCATTGAGACTCTTTCTCTTCTTTTATTTTAACCATTTACTTTACTGAAGGATCTTAATGGTGCTGTGAGTTAGGCCTTAGGCTGTTGACCTCAATGTCAGCAATTCCCATCTAAAAGCCACTCCATGGGAGAAAGACAAAGCTGCCCACTTCCATAAAGATTTGCAGTTTTGCAAACCTACGTGCCTGCATCAGTTTAGTGGTGCTGGGTTTTGTCCGGTTGTTTGCTATTCACTTTCCCAAGGATGCTGGCCTTTTCTGGAACTGGAACAGATCCAAAGCACACGAGACAAAGTTTTTATGTTGTAAGCATATCGCACTTCAACTGTCTATATATGCATATTCTCTATGTGTCTCCAAATGGATTTAGATCTACATTGATATCTATGTCTGTATCTATAACTAAGGAGCCCTCGTGATGCAATGGTTAAGTGCTGGATGCCTGCTCCTTGTGATAAAAGAACTCTTGATCTGGTCCTAGGAGAGGCTGCAGGACAATTATACTCTGTCACATAGAGATGCTCCATTATTGAAAATCTTTGATGTGCAGATGAAGAGCCTTGCTTGTTGAAAGTGAGCAGGACTTGAAGGACTTGCTGATGAATGTCAAGGATGGACGCTGACAGTATGAATTACAACTCAATGTAAAGGAAACAAAAATATTCATAACTGACCTAGGATGTAACGTCATATTAAACGGAGAAAAGACTGAAGTTGTCAAAGAATTCATTGTGCTTGAATCCACGAGCAATGTTCATGAAAGCAGCAGTCAGGAGATCCATGGCACATTGCATTGAGGAAATCTGCTACACAAGGTCTCTTAAAAGCGTTGAAAAGCGAGGATGTTATTTTGAGGAGTAAGGTACCCCTCACCCAAGCCATAGTCTTTTCAATTGCATTCTATGCATGTGAAAGTTGGACATTAAATAAGGAAGACTGATGTTTGGTGTTTGCAAAAAATATTGAAGGTACCATGGAGTACCAAAGAACAAACAAATCTCTCTTGAAAGAAGTAGAGCCAGAATGGCCCTTGTGAACAAGGGTGGCAAAACTTCATCTCCTGTACTTTGTACATGTTGTGAGGAAAGACCAGTCCCTATGCAGGACATCAGGCTTGGTAAAGGAGAGGGGCCGCACAAAAGAGGAAGACCTGAGACCAGGTGGTTGGACGCAGCGTCTGCAGTGATGGGCTCACACATAAGCACAGGTGTAAGGATGGTGCAGGATCAGGGTTTCCTTCAGTTGTAGACAGCATTACAAAGAGCTGGAAGTGAATCAATGTCGCCTAACAACAACCTATGTTTGAATAGACCCCAGGGCACACAACAACAGCATATTTATGTCTATATATTTTTCTATTAAATGATAATTTAGTTATCTCTTGCAAAAAAACCCCAATAAACTAGAACTAGGGAGCCACTCCTATGAAAAGGAATGAAATGTGATACTACATTTAGGGGAAAATGGAATATGATCAATATGTGATTTATGCTCAAGAACTATACAGTCACTAGGAAAGGGTGCCAACTGTAATAGTTGATAAAGACATTGTGAGTGTTGTGAAGATAGCAGGGGTGACTATTGGAGAATTCTATGCCCAGCTTGGAGAAAGGAGGACATGGTTATCATGAAAGGGGCCTGTAATTTTCTGGAACAGTCTTGATAGTGGGGATTATTACAGTTATGGTCATTTCCTGGGAAATGCATGTGTCCACTGGAACATGTGACATTGGAAAATAGTTGTAAACCAGGTTAGAGATGGAGTAGGTAGTGTTCCCTGGGTGCTAAAGGAGACCTGGTGGCATTGTGGTTAAATGATTGGCTGTTAACCAAAAGGCCAGTGGTTCAAACTAATCAGACACTCCACAAAACAAAGGTGCACCAATCTGCGTCTGCAAAAATTACAGCCTTCAAAATTCTAAGAGGCACTTCTACTCTGCCCTGTAGGTTTAGGATGAGTTAGAATTGACTCAACAACAATGGTGTTGCTTTAAGGGAGTGATACAAATGGTTAATCTGTTTAACTGATATCTGAAGGATTATAGTCTACCCAGAGGTAACTTGGAAGAAAGTTCTAGGAAGCTACTTCAAAATCAAAAACAAAACAAACAAACAAAAACAGTCATTGAAAATTCTTATGGAGCACAGTTCTAACCTGGCACACCTAGGGTTGCCATGAATCTAAATAAACTTGATGCCAACAAGTTGGCAATGTGTAAAAAGCTAAAAATAAATGAAAACTACCATAAACAAGAGTCAATAGCATCTCTGACCATTCCATCCTCCTTCCTTGGGTGTGCAACCTTCCTAAGGTGTGCACCTTTCTTAGGGCTTCATGTTCCTTGCTGGCTGCATAGAGGCTTCCCATCACTACCAACTTGCTTCCCATCACCACACATGCTTTCCCTGAGCCAACCTTTCAGTTTCCCATTCCCACAGCATCCTTGAATATTATCTAGGACCACCAATGCTCAATCTTTGTGCCCTTTTGTTTGGGCTAAAGCATAAAATTTATTCTTTTTTTTAATCGTTTTATTAGGGGCTCATACAACTCTTATCACAATCCATACATACAACAATTGTGTAAAGCATATTTGTACATTCATGACCCTCGTCATTCTCAAATCATTTTCTCTCCACTTAAGCCCCCCACATTAGGTCTTCATTTTTCCCCTCCCTCCCCTCTCCCCCCTCCTTCATGAGCCCTTGATAATCAATAAATTATTATTTTGTCATATCTTGCCCTGTCCGATGTCTCCCTTCACCCACTTCTATAAAATTTATTCTTGTAAATAAAATGATTTCATATTG
>NW_022103905.1:5133183-5136405 GCF_000313985.2 Echinops telfairi
TATATTTATAGGTTTAGTATTAAGGTAGCAGGACATTGGGTCTCCACTCAAGTACTCCCTCAATGTAAGAATACTTTCTTCTATGAAATTGGCATTCTATGATGCTCACCTTCCCGACACAACTGCTGAAGACAAAGCAGGTGCATAAGAAAATTAAATAGTACCTTATCAAGCCTTCAATGTGATGGAAGTGAAAATTTAGCACAAGGAAAGGAAACTCAAAAAGTGGAACAAAGGGAAGAAACTTTTGTTGTTGTTGTTGTTTAAACTCACACATTTAATAATGTACTTTGCCACTGGATGCAGTTTTTAAGCACTTACTCTGTCCTCAGCATTCCGAAGACAAAGATGAATTACAGATGGTTCATGACTAATCTAGTAGACAGATATGAACAACCGAAAGAGACAAGCTCTCATCTTGTAAATACCCTAATAAACATGGGCAGACTACTGAGGGGACTCCCACAGCAGTGACTAGGACATCAGGGAAGGTATCAGCAAAGAGAAAACCTTTGTATTAGATCTTCAGAACTGGGCAAAGATCTACCAATGAATGAAGAAACAAGACTTCCCAGGTGGCACAAACAGCCAGAGCCATGGCTCAGAGGTATGGGGAAGCAGTCATGAGCGAGATGAAAGTTGGTTCAAGTAAAGTTGGATTAAAAAAATTAAAACAGAAAGCAAAGGAGGGGTGAGGGAACTCACGGCGGGAGGGGGTGTGTGTGAGACCAATATTGCAGGAGAGGAGCTTGAAAGGGGCTCTATACGCAAACAGTAAAAGTTTCTAAATATACAGAGTGAATTTGCATGCTACCCTGTGTCTGGATCATGTGAAACAGCGGCTTAAAGGTGCTAGGGAACAAAGGAGCATACTTTTGATTATACCACGGGTATGCTGGGCTTTAACTAGACCCAGAATACAAAGACCCAAGCCTACAAAATGAAAGAAAAGGATGTGGTTGTTTTCTGAACAAAGGGATTCTTAACTTTGTAAAAGGACTCACATTCTTTCTTCGCAGATACAAAACTGGCACAGGAGCTGCCGACTTCCTGGAAGTGTCAGTTTGCTATCATGGAGCTCTTCCTGACACGCTTCTCAATCTTCCGGAGAATTTTTTTCCCCCTTTAATGGTTGTGCTTTGGGCTGCTAACTGCAAGGTCAGCGGTTTGAAACCACCAGCCACCCCGAGGGAGAAAGAGGGGGCAATGCACGCCAGTAAATAGTTACATTCTCAGAAACCCATCCGGGCAGTGTTGGCCTGTCCTGCAGGGTCACCGAGAGTTGGAATCGACTGGATAGCAGTGGGCTAGTTTTTGTTTTAAAAAACACAATGTGTTGGTCTCAAGGCAATTTTGACTCACGGTTAGGAGTTGAACATGGAACCACTCTTTAGGACAGATTAAAATTGCACCAAATGTTCCGATGATGAATTCAGACCACCAACCTTTTTGATAGTTGGCTCATTGCTCCAACTAGGGACTCCTAATTGTATCTGCACAACCCACGGCCCAAGAGTTGATTCTGACTGACATCAACCCTGAAGAGAGTCTCTGAAAATGTAAGTCTTTACAAAAGCAAATAGGCTCATCTTTCTCTGGAAGAGCTGTAGGTAGTTTTGTATTGCTGACCTTGAAGTCTGCAGCCCAGCCCCGAATCCACGGTATGCCAGGACTCCTAATTAGATAGTCAAGGGAGCTTCAAACATTCCTTGGAATAATTTCATTATTTTTTCCTTCTAGTTTCCCATGAACTTTTTTGAAGCTCCCTTGTACGCTGCTTAAAACCAAATCACAATAAAATATGGATACGTATTTCTAATATGGCTCTAGTAAGTGTTGTGGGTTTATATTCTACCAAGCACAACCTCCCTTCCTATTTGGGTGAAAAAATAAAATAAAATAAAGACTAAATAGCAGAAAAGCAAAGGGATTACTCAAGTAGTTCTCATCATATCAAATCAGACTCACCCAGAGCTGAGACTGAAGAAAAAATTTAAACAAAACCCATGACGCAGCTGAGCAGACATTAATGGGGCTCATGCAAGTGTTTGGTATTAGACACCAAAGCTCCCAACTAACAAGTGAGAATTGGGGATTTAGAGCCAATGAGATCATCAGAATCACAGAAGGGTACAATGCCCTCAATTCTCATGAATAACATCTGTCGGTTGGTCATGCGTTTACCAAATGCCTCAAAATAAACATAGCTACTAAGGCTGTAGTATAATACATCTCTTCCTTGCCAGTTATGATTGTTTTCCTACTTTAATTTTAAGTGAACCAGGAGGAATTTATTTCGGTTAAAAATAGCATGCATAAAAATCTTTAGACTAACCACCTCCAAGTTACTTTTATTGCCACCCTCCTCCATACAGACTCGGTTTCACTCCCCCGGGGGAGAATTCACTTCAGAGGACAGCACTGAAGCTGCAGCTCAGGAAGAGGGGAAGGGGGACTGCTCTGGTAGGAGCGCATATGAGCCAATGAAGGGGGAAGGGGAAGAAAAGGAAAGAGTGGAGCACATTCTGGCTTGCTGAGCCCTGGGGACAATGTGCCTGTTCGGAACAGCGATGCACAGAGATGACCATGGGGCCGGCCCCACCATGGGACACAGCGTTCCTCATTGACCCATCGCACCACTGGGGACAGCACTGGAGACAAACAGCGGGAATAGTGCCCGCCATGAGCTCACCACGCCGAATGCCAGCCTCTGGGGGCATGCAACAGAGCAGCGGGGGGAGCAGAACGGTGAGGTCCTCAGGGATAGAGATGGTGCCGGGGCATGGCACCCTATCAGACTTGACTGGAAAGCACACGTGAAGGAAAACAAACAGACCCTGGACTATTCATACGGTTATACATGTATGCATATGTGTGTATTGTTGTTGTTGTAGACATTGTTTTACTTTCTGTTGTTGTCTCATTGCACTCAGTCTGGTGATGGTACATAGCATGTCTACCTGGAAGGGATAGGCGGAATAAACAAGCCAGAAGAGAGAACAATGGGATGACAGATCAGGGGAACATGAGGGTGGGGGGCGGCGAGGAAGAGGGTGTTAACAAGCACAGGGACAAGGGAACTACAAGTGATCCAAAATCAATGTCAAGGAGGGTGTGGGAGGCCTTGCAGGGCTGGATCAAAGGCAATGTAACCAAGAGGAATGCCTAAAACCCAAATGAAGGCAGAACATGATAGTGGGACAAGAGGAAAGTACAAAGAAA
>NW_022103905.1:5137738-5144070 GCF_000313985.2 Echinops telfairi
CAGGGAGGGGGGGGAGGAATGAGCTGACACCAAGGGCTCACGTGGAAAGCGGGTGTTGTGAGAATGATGAAGTCAACATATGTACTAATGTGCTGGACACAAATGATGTATGTATGGATTGTGATGAGTTGTGTGAGCCCCTAATTAAATGATTATTTAATATAAAAAAGACTAGGTTTCAATGTTTACTAAAGTTGCACACTTCAATGTTTGAATTGGTAGGAATTAACATTTTAAACAATAACATTTAAATTTGCATGGGGGCTTCAGAGAATTAATGGAAAATGCGCATTTTGAAAATTAGAGTGAATGGGCTTCAAAACTATTTTTCACCACAAGAAACTCATGCTGACTTGTTAAAACATGCCCAACTAGGATCTAGTTAGAAGCAGTAAGAACAATAAGACAGCAAACAACCTCCATTAGACTGACATGAGTTCTTAAAAAATGAATGAAAGATGAGACGACACTAAATACATGGTGAAGCTCAATGGAAGAATAGTAAATTCACTGCTGCTTTATGAAAAGTGTCTATGGCGAATACCACAGAGAAATTAACAGTTTACAAATTGATAAATCATTGACATGGTTTAATTCTAGGAACTTCAGTTCTTCAGAGATGGACTAAATGGTTACAACCATCACTTACAAACTTTCCTTAATTTTCTGTTGAGAAAATTAATCCTGTGCTTTGTGTTTTTATGTTTTAATTTCAATTATCCATGACCTCTTTGAAGAATCCGTGTTTTGATAAAGGTTCAAGTATACAAACTATTTCTATTACTGTTTTCCCATATTGAATGTGTTCATACTAGTGTATGTGCATGTGTGCCCGTGTGCATGTGCATGTGTGTGTGCATAGAGGTAACATAATACTTTATTGTAGAAGACTGGATGTTTGCCCCATAAAACCAGGAAAAGCTAAATGGTTGTATTAGTTTCTCAGGTCTCCCATAACAAAACAAATACAAATTGTGCAGCTGCTAAGAACAGATTTTTATTGTCTTACAGTTCTGGAGGCTAGTACTTAAAATCCAGGGTGTCAGCTGGCCAATGTATTGGTACAGATAAGTTCTCTGTATACACGGAATCCAGTACAGATAAACCCTCCGAAACAGTAGTGGGAGTAGCGACACCATGAGGATTGGGAGAGTGTGTTAGTCCAGATTAAGTAGAGAATCAGATCCAGGAACATTCAAATCTGTATACAAAAAAGTTTTATATCAAAGAGTAATTGTATGTTAACTGTATAGTAATTGTATGTAAGATCTTTATATCAAAGATTAATTGTATATTAACAATTAATTGCATATTAAGTATATATAAGATCCAAGCCCAGTCCAGATCAAGTCCATAAGTCTGATATTAGCCCATATGTCAAATACTGGTCTATAAATTACTCTTCAGATTCATGCAACACATGCCATGATGCTGAATGCAGGAAGATCACAGGCCAGTGTGTGGAAAGTCTTGCGGATCCAATGGCAGTGGAAGCATCTTCCCACTGACTTGGGTCTCCATGTAGCTCCACCAGCCCCAAGGCTCAGTCGCCATCAGCATAGCTCCATGTAGCTTGTCAACAGTAAGACCAAGCAGAGAGAGAGTGTGTCCTGCTTCTAGGGAGGAAGAAGTTCCCAGAATATCCATGAGAAGGCCATACCCACAAGGAGTGACAGGCAGGCTGTGACCTGATTGACAAGCTAGATTCCATCCCTTCACTCAAGGTGACAGGAGGTTATGTAGCTGTCACAAAGAGGGAAGAAGGGGGACTCCATCACAATAATGGATATATATAAGCCCCCCACTGCACCCAGGGGGACAAATAACAGAAATGTGGGTGAAGGGAGAGAGTGGATGGTGTAAGATATGAAAAAATAACAATAATAGCATATAGTTGATCAAGGATTCATGGGGTGAGAGGGTCGGGGAGGGAGGGGATAAAAGAGGAGCTAGTACCAAGGGCTCAAGGAGAAAGAAAAAAGGTCTAAAAATGAGGATGGTAACATATGTACAAGTGTGCTTGATACAATTGGTGTATGGATTGTTATAAGATCTGTAAGAACCCCAATCAAATGATTAATAATAATTTTTTTAAACTTTAGAAGAAAATGACTTTTTGTAACTCCCAGCTCTGGCAGGTCTAATTGTTTCTTGATATTGTGTGAGTTCAGGGTGCACTTTCACTTGGCCATCTCCCCAGATTTCTCTAACTGTTCTCTCTATAAATGCACCGCACTCAGAATGGACTGCTATCTATTCTGTCCTGGTAGAGCCTTATGTTAATTTAACTGGCAACATCTTCAAAGAGCCATTTCCAAATAAAATCACAGGTAGCAGGGATTAGGGCTTGAATTTATCTTTTAGGGAGACACCAAGATTACAAGTGAGCTATTAAGTCAATATAAAGTCAACAAGTGAGATATAAAATCAAATAGCAATTATATTAGCAACAAACAAGTGGAAAATAAAAAATTTTAAATGTTCTTAATATCACAAAAAATATTTAGGAAAAGATTTAACTAAAGAGATTAAAAGCAGCTATATACAAATCTAAAGGGCATCGTTACAATATAAAAATAATACCTAAATCAATGGATAAATAATTTTTAAAATTAGAACATCAAAACGTAATATGTTCATTCTACCAAAATTGACGAATATATTTAATGAAATCTCAATAATAATTCTAGTATGTTATCTTGCTGAAATTGATTAGCTGATTAGAAAATGTATACAGAAAAGCCAAGAGCATAAAATAGTCAATGCAACCTTGGAAAAGAACAAATTGGAAGGTATGTACTGACAAAAACTGCAAACATTCAGTAAGAAAAAGAATGTAAAATTTGTAAAGTATGCATGTAGGAAAATATGATCTTGAGCCTGAGTTCAAGATATACTAAAAAGCTACAATTATCATGACAATATTACATTAAGGTAGAGATAAACCTATGGATCAATAAAACAGAAGAGGATTTCTTATCAGATATAGAAAATATGATCAAATAATTTTTTTAGAAGTGATCAACACAATTTAGTAAGGGAAAATCAATCTTTTTGGCAAATATGTTAAAACAACTAGATATTCTTATTGAAACAAATTAACTTCAACCTAAAATCACATTGAATGTAAATTTTAATTTGAAGTTAAACATAGATTTAAAAATAAAAGATAAAACTCCAAACTTCCCAAAATTAGAGAAAAAGCTTATAACCTTGGGGTAGGCAAAGATTGAGGTCTAAATTTGAAAAAAAAAAAAGGGTACCTTAATCTTTACCAATATTAATGGCTTCTTATATTCAAATGACATCATTAAGCCCCATAAATAATAGTTTTAAAGTATCATCTCTTACAAGCAGGCATCACATTCAAATCAATGCAGCTTCAATGGTCCGTACTGTTCCTCTAGACTCAAATGATCGAAGTCCCTTCTGCTAAAGACTCTCCACTCATCTGTCAGTTTGTCCTACTGTGGTGGGATATATGATGTGTGCTACTGGTACCTATGCCGCTGGTCCTTCAAATTACAGCAGGGTCACCCAGGGAAGCCAGTTTTATCAGAACTTATAGACTCTGAAAAAGGAATAGACTGTCCACTTCTGGGTTATGAGCCACTGAAAACCTTATAAAGACAGCAGCACATTGCAAAATATAGTCTTGGAAGTTGAGTCCTTCAGGGTGGAAACAACTCAAAATAGGAAGGGAAGAGCATCTCTGAGCAGTCTAACTTAATGATCTGGGTGGACTTCCTTTGCCGTTCAGTCTCAACTCAAAATGAAAAGAACAGATGGCAGAGATCCATTCATGATCAGAATGTGTAATTTATGAAGCATGAATATAGGGACATATATTATTGAGTCTAATATCTCACTTGAGTTTAGAAACCCACCCACAAGCCAGTGTATGCATTGAACTCTGAAGACCAAAGACTAGAGGTCCACATTGTGGAAGGACATCAAGAACATCACACCTGAAGAAAGCAGATGATCATGTAAAAGACAGGAAAGAAAGAAAAGGCCAAAGCGGCTATTTAGAGGAGGCTTTGAAATGTGCTCTTGAACACAGAGAGCTAAAGGAATGAAGGAAAAAACGAAGTAGAAAAACTGGGCAGAAACATCCAAAAGGCAGCTCAAGGGGCCAAAGTAAAGCATTGTAGTGAAATGTTTAAAACCTGAAGTTAGAAAACTGAAAGGGAAGAGCACATTCGGAGTAGCTCAATCTGAAAGAACTGAAGAAAAATATTCCAGCTTCAAGATGCTATCTTGAAGGAATCTGTGGGCCAACTACTGAATGATGCAGAAAACATCAAAAGAATGGTGGAATGGATATTCAGTACCCAACGAAGTGATTGACATTTTAAGAGCTAGAATATGATCAAGAATCAATATTAAAGGAAGAAGTCCAGATTTCATTGAAAACTTTTGTACAAAACAAGAATACAGCAATTGTAGGAATACTAATTGAAATATTCCCCCCCCAAAAAACTGTTACAGTCTTGAAAGCACTCAATCATCTATGCCAAGGAATTTGGAAGACAGATACTACATTCTACAGATAGAAGGTAGAAATGATTGAAAAATATCATTAATATCACTGACAAGTAAAATTTTGCTGAAGCTAATTCAAAAATAGTTTCAGGAGGAGATCAACAGGGAACTGCCAGAAATTCAAACAAAATTCAGACGAGGACATAGAACAAGAGATATTACTGCTTATGGCAGACAGACGTTGGTTGGAAGGACAGAATACCAAAACAAGTTTACTTGTGTTTTATTGAAGATGCCAAGGTATTTGACTCTGTGGATCCTAACAAATTGTGGATAACATTTTTAACAACGGAAATTCCAGTACATCGAATTATGCTGATGGGGCAGCCGTGCATCCATCACAAGGCAATCATACAAATAGAATAGGAGGGTACTGCATGGTTTAAAAGCAGAAAAGGCAGTGTAAAGATTATATGATTTGTCTTCAATAGAGAGTCAGATTATATGCTGACAAAAATAATCCGAGGAACTGGACTATGTGAAGAAGAATGTGGCATCAGGATTGGAGGAAGAACTATGAAAAAACTAGGATTACCGTTGACCTTGCTTGTTGAGGGCCAAGAAGACTTGAAGTGCTTCCTGATGAAGACAGAAGACTGTAGCCTTCACCATGGAAGCAGCAGTGAAGGAATCAAACCCCATATCGTATCCGGCAAATCGGATTGTGCCCGACCAAGCCAGGGCATTTTCAGTCATCTCGTATGCATATATGCAAGCTAGACAATGGAAGATTAAGCTGAATATGGAAGATTAGAGAAGAATTGATCCTTTTCTATTATGGTGTTACAACGAGCCCCAGAGGCATAGGGGTTATGTGTTGGGCTGCTAACTACAAGGTCAGCAACCTGAAGCCATCAGGTGCTCCCCCCGGAGAAAGAAGAGGCTTTCTGCTCCCAAGAAGAGTTAGAGTCTCAGAAATCCATAAGAGCAGATCTACCCTGTCCTACGGGGTCACTATGAGTTGGAATCAACTCAATGACAGTGAGTCCGGAGTCTGGTCTTATGATGGTGCTGGTGAAGGGGATTGAGGAGACCATAGACTGCCAGAAGATCAAACAAATCTGTCTGGGGGGAAGGCTAGCCAGAATGCTCCTTGGAAGTGAGCATTCATCTTTTGTATTTGGACACGTCATCAAGAAGGAGCAGTCTGTGGAGAAGAGTCAATAGAAAGGAAGAAGACCCTCAGAAGATGGCATGGCACAGTGGTTGCAGCAATGACCTCAAGCATGGCAACAAAGGTGAAGATGGTCAAGGTCAGCACGTTTTTCCTTTTGTTTTACCGAATCTCCAGGAGATTGTCCCATTTAATGTTGTGTTTTATTTTCTCTCTAGTTTTCCACTTTGACATTGTTGTGATTTTCTTTTCTTTCTTCCTTCCCTCCCTCCCTTCCACCTTCTTTCTTTATTCTCTCTACCAACAATAACAAGGACCAGTGCTACAGCAGTAATAACCCACAAGCTGTGAGTGGTTTTATATGTACATATATTGATGTAGAAGGACACATGAGAGTACATAAACATATATAAGCATATGATGATATATACTTGTGGGCATTTGTATATACAGATGTGCTGCATATGTGCTCATACATATAATAGATCATGTGGCACCACAGTTATGGAAACACCTTACATGTATACAAACACCTCATGAGACTGAGGTACTTGGCTTGAAGGTTAAGGACCGTAGTTTCAGGAGACATTTAAGCCAATGAGCACAACATAATGTTTTATATCCTGGTTTGGTGATTCGCTTCTGGCATCCTAAAAGCTGCCTAGCAGCCATA
>NW_022103905.1:5144646-5163022 GCF_000313985.2 Echinops telfairi
GTCTACCCAAAAGCAAAAGTAAAAAACAAGACAGGCCCGGGAACCTGGAAGGCAGGGAGGCAATGGAGAGAGTGCTGACACATTGCCAGGGCAGGAACCAAAGTCACAAAGACTCGAGTATTGATTGTTGAATGGGAAACTAATTTGCAATGTGACTTTCATGTAAAGCTCAAGAACATGTTTTATAAATCACTTCAAACCCCTATTTATTCAGTCCTGGTTTGCCCTGGGAGAAGTCTGGTTGGCATAGTGGCTACGGGTTGGGCTGCCATAGCCAAAGTCCTCAGTTTGAAACCACCAGCCACGCCCCAGAGGAAAGATGGGTTCTCGCTTCCGTACAGAGCGCCAGTGTGGGAAACTCCCAGGGGCGGCTCCATCTTGCCCTGCAGGTCTTCATGAGTCCTGAATGGCTGGATGGCAGGGAGTGAGAGCCGTCCTCAGCATCCGTGGACCCACGTCCATTTCCTATCTCTTGATTTCCTTCTGCCTGCTTTATGAAAAGGTCAAGAATAGTCACAAAAGTTTATAACTTCTGAAGTAAAAGTCAGATGTACTCATTTTCTCTCTTAAATGATAGCTTGTAGGGATATCAATTTACCTTTGAGTATATATTTCAGTGTCTTAAAAATTGATATGAGTACATGCTATTCTCAGATTAATTATATTGTAAAGACTTTTTAATTGCATTTCAGTCCCTCTTTAACCAAATTGCTACTTAATGGAATTTTAATTAATTTTCAGTTTTGTTTATTCTTAGGCAATGGATGCAAACTGGCCTGTCCAATTTCTGGGGGTCTTTTGTTTGTCTTGTTTTTTAAGCTGAGGGCTTTGGGGGTTTGCTCCTTTTGCACAGCCATGGACATGATTAAATTTTATAAGTATTCTAAAGGGATCTGACAATTAGATCTTTTATATTTGTGGGTATAAAATTATCTTGTTCATGAATATTTGCACTTTTCCACTTCATATCTTGATTTCTCATTGTCTGATAATATAGGGCTAAATTATCTCACTGTAGTTTGTATGTTTGCGTATACGTGAGAATTTTGATAGCACTTTTATTTTTTCATTTTGGGTGAATAAAAATTTATTACCATTGTGCCTCATTGATGGATTTTATCAATAGATATAACCACTGCTTATTTAATTTTCCCCGTTTCATCTTATGGTGATTCCTTTCCTTCCTTCTTCCCCTTTCATCCTTTCTTTTTGTTCTCCCTCTCTCTCTCTTCCATTTACATCAAACAGGGGAGTTTTAAAACGTATCATTGTTGATCAATATCTTTGACCATAATTATATCATCTTACTTTATCCAATCTCAATTTTTTACTTCATCATTTTGTATTTACCTGCTTTGCTTCAGAGGATTTGTTTTATCCTATAAAATACATGCTAAGTAGAAATCATATTTTTAGTTTTACTGAGAGCTATTTTTGTCAGATTTCTAAACCTGTACCTTGTTCATAATGGATAACTGCTATTCTGACTCTGAAATTAACAATGCACTTACAGGGCTCATGTCCAGGCCTTCATAACCGGGGCCATGCCACTGCTGTGAACAGTTGTAGTGAGGCACGACCTCAGAAGAGCTGGTCCTTTCCAATGAAAACTGCGAAATTAAATTACTGTGAAATTATGATGTGGCCTATTGAAAAATGTTTATTTTATTTACAATGTGTGTGAATTTTTAGAAGAAAGGGAACATGAATCAGAGTGATGCTTTTCTTGCCACGATTGCACCCTTTTCTCCTGCAAAAAAAAAAAAAAGTCTTCCTACTCGCAGCCATGCTGCAAAAACACCAGCTTTATTTATTTTCAAGTCAGAGAACTTTCATGTTGTCGTTAGGTGTTGTGGAGTTGCTTAGGATTCATAGCCACCCATGGACAAGACATCACCATTGTAGGCCATCTGCACAATTTTTCTTATATTTGAGCCCATGTCGCAGCCACTGTGTCAATCCAGCTTGTCCAGAGAGTCCTCTTTTCTGCTGCCCCTGCACATTACCAAGCATAGTGTCCTTCTCCAGGGATTGGTCTCTCCTGATAACATGCCTGAAGTACCTGCGACCTCCTGACTTTTAAGGGACATTGTGGCTATCCTTCTTCCGAGACAGATGAGCTTGTTCTTTTGGCAGGTCATGGTATTTTCAATATTATTCACCAGCACCATAATTCAAAGGCATCGATTTTTCAGGTTTTTTTATATTCAACCTCCAACTCTCACATGCCTATGTAATGACTGAAAATACCATAGCCAGGCGCACCACAGTCCTCAAACAAGTATCTTTGTTTTTGAGCCCTTTAAAGAGGTCTTGTGTTACATATTTACCCAATGCAGTACGTGGTTTGATTCTTGACTGACTGCTTGCGCTAGTTATAGAATCGTTTGTCAGTCTGAGGATTAAAAGTGAAGGGATGGAGTCTAGTCTGTCAATAAGATCATAGCCAATGAGGCCTCTGTGTGGGCATGGCTTTCTCTTGTGAATTCTGGGAAATCTGGTTTTTCCTCCTTGGGAGAGACTCATTTTACACTCCCTGAGAGACACTGCAGCTGACAAGACACACAGGACTACCCTAGTGCCCTGAGCTGGAGAAGCCACGTGGCCCTACCCTATTGTAACGAGATCTCTGAAGCCAGAGTAGCCACATAGAGATTCCTGCTGGTGCTGAGATGTGTTCCCTTACAAGCCACTGGATCCAAGGACTTTTTACCCACAGGCCTGTGATCATCCTGCATCCAGCATCATTGCATGTGCTCCGTGAGTCTGAAGAGGACTTTGTAGATTGGTATCAGACATATGGGCTAATATCGGACTTATGTGCTTGGACTGGACTGGGTTGAGATGCTTTCATAATGTATAATTACCCTTTATATAAAACTCTTTCTTATACACACACATATGAGTTTCTGTGACTTTGTTTCTCTAGTCCACCCAGACGAATACACTTCTGCTTCCAGGAGCATTGATTGTGGAGCCTCTCACTTATTGCCATTGACTTAATTCCCACTTCTAGTGGCCCTATAGGCAGGCTATACTTGCCCCTGGGAAATTCAAAGACTAACTCTTAACAGGAGTAGAAAGTCTCATTGTTTGTCCATGCAGCTGGGTGGTGGTTTTCAACTGCTGACTTGGCAATTAGCAGCTCAATTTGCAACAAATACACCACCAGGGCTCCCGTGGACCCAAACAAGGCAAAATTCTTCACAATTTCAAACATTTTTCTGTGTCATGATAAATCTCTGTTTACCCCTTGGTCCAGAAGTGAGGGTTTCTATTTTCTCTGCATTGATTCCTAATCCATACTGAAGGCTGGAATCCTTGAACTTCAACAGCAAGTGCTTTAATTCCTCCTCACATTCAGCAGGCAAGGTTGTGTCATCTGCATAATTGCAGGTTGTGAACAAGCCTTCTTCTAAACCTGATATCTCATTCTTATTCATATAACCCAACTTCTCTGATGATTTGCATACAGATTGAATAACTAGAGTTAGAGGATACAACCTTGATGCATACCTTTCCTGATTTTAAACTATACAGTACTCCCTTGCTCTTTTAACACACTTGCCTCTTGATCCTTGGAATTCCCATTCTTCTCAAGGCTCTGCATCGTTTGTTATGATTCACATAGCCTATGCCTTTGCATAGTCAATAAAACACAAACATCTTTCTGGTATTCTGTGTTTGCAGCCAAGATCGATTGACCTGACATCAGCAAGATTACCTTTGCTCCATGTATTCTACCGAATCTGGCCCACATTTCCAGCACCTCCCTGTCAATGTACTGCTGCAACCATCATTGAATGGTCTTCAGGAAAATATTACTTGTATGTGATATTAATTGTTTCATTCTATAATTTCCACTTTCTGTTGGGTCACCTTTCTTTGGAATGGGTACAAACATGGATCTCTTCCAGTCAGTTGGTTGAATAGCTGTCTTCCAAATATCTTGGCAGAGGTGAATGAGGGCTACTGGTGCTTCCTACAGCATTCACAGCATGTATTTAATGACTTCTGCATTTATATTAGAAGTAGCCCTGGTAGCACCTCAGTTAAGTGCTTGGTTACGCACCAAAAGGATGACGGTTCAAACCAACTCAGTGGGATTTGGAGATAAAGACCTGAAGCCATGCATCTATGATGATTGCAGGCCAGCGCCCCCTATGGGGCAATTTTACTCTCTTGTGTGGTGTTTCCATGGATCAATAGCAACAATATTTGGCTAGGAACTCATGAGCACATAAGATATGGTTCCTCAAACACTGTAACTAAGGAAACAGAAATCAAGCAACACGCACACTTTACACCTGTATTTTAGTCACTTTTCAGATGTCTTGTCATAGGTTAAAGGATACATATTTGTCACAACTGAGTCCATAGGTTAACATGAAAATCTAACTTAAAAGTTAGCTTCAGTGATATGTCAATTATGACTCCTCTGATATTCATTTTAAATTTCCTTGTCCCTGAATTCCTGCTAAAAATGAATGCTTTTCCTTTCGCATAGACTAAGGCTACTGGGAGGGGTCCTTAGAGATCATAATGTCTTACAGCAATAAGTACAAGACCCCAATATCATACCTTTACTCCTGTGCCCATGGCAGACATTGCCAATCAATCAAGATATCAGTTAATTTAAGGCTGATATAGTGCAGTTATTATTCTAAACATAGTATTGTAGGTTTCATTAATCACCTCTAGGTATTGTACATGTGACGAGACCTATTTGCAAAAATTATTGCTTTACAGGTGAACAAACTTACTGCTCCCTAAAGCTTGAAACCATGAAATAATTAGTACATAAATATTTAAAAGAATATTTAGAAATAATAATTTTTCATCTTATTTTATAAGTTGCAACTTTTAGTTAAAAATTAATTTTAAAATGAGACAAGTCAAAATGTATACTGTCATGCTTAGCCCTTACGCTTCTGCCAGCTTCAACAATTTTGGGGACTATTAACAAGAGATCTTGAACTAGAACATTAGAACACCTCTCCCCTAACACTATTCTTTTGAATAACATTATCCTAATTATAGGGTAGGTTCTCATTTTCTCTCTCTCTCTCTCTCTCTCTCTCTCTCTCTCTTACTCTCTCCCTCCCTCCATCTCTCTCTCTCTCTCTGCAATTTTTGGATCCTGCTCACTCTTTACATAGCATATGATTAGACATTATACACTGTTATGAACATGTCCACTGCTATTGAGTTCATTCTGATTCATGGTGACCCTAAATAGGGTGTCCAAGCCTGTACATCTTTAAGGGAAAGGCTAGCTTTATCTTTCTCCCTAGAAGAAGCTTGTGGTTTTGAACCGCTAGCAGTCCAATGCTTACCCAGCAGTGCCATCGGTGATCCCATTATAATCATACAGTAATGCAAAAATTAAGGGGCTCTGGAAGCACAGTTAATTAAGCATTGTGTTGCTGGCCCAGGGGTAAGCAGTCTGAATTAGAGCTTCAAGGGAGAAATACTGGGCAGGCTGATTCCTAAAGACTGAAGTCTTAGAAACCCCAAGGGGCAGTTCTAGTCGAGTTGCTATGAGATGTTTTGTTTTGTTTTTAATCTCTGTTCATGCAAAAGCTGAGCAGTATCCATGTAACCATAGAAGAATGATTACAAATGGACATTGCACAATTTATAACTTTATTAATGTATTCGGTGCATATTTACAGAGAGTCTTCTATGTACTAGACACATCAGTTCGGTTCTAATCAAACACCAGACATCCTAGCCAGCGATTTGCCGGTGGTGGAGACTGAGGAATAATGAATAGTACAGGAAGTTGGGTTGTGTATTAGAAGGTGATATTTAAAAAATAACATAGTAATGGATCAGAAGGAGATTATGGAATACGGGAACAGTGGCGAGATACACTTTGAAACAGGGGCTTGTGGAGCAAGTGATAAATCAGAAAAGATTTCAGAGAGGTAAGAGAGGTGGACATGCAACTAGGAAACCATGGTCTTGGCACAGACGAAACAAGTAGGACAAAGGTCTTAAATTAGAAGTGTGCCAAGTATGTTTGAGGAACAGCAAGGATGCCTTGTGCCTGGGAGACAGCAGAGGCGAGGCGGCAGGAGTGGCAGACAATAACGCAGGGTCATCGCTTTGGAGAGACACCCAAAATGATGGGCGGGGAGAAATGTTCTTGTTGACCATCAAATTGATTTTGACTCCTAGCAATCTGACACAGTAGAACTGCCCTGTGGTGTTTCCTAAGCTGTAATATTTTGGAGAACAGGCGGTCTTTTCTCCCATCTAAGCCATTAGGTGGGTTTGAACAAGCCATCTTTTGTCTCCCAGTGCTTAACCAGTGCACCACGTGCGCTCCTCTAAAGAGAGGTTCCAATCAACCAGACTCACTGCCGTCAGGTCACTTAGAGTGACACAAGACAGAGACCTGCTCCATAGGGTTTTGAAGGTGTTACATCTTTATGGAAGTAAATGGCCACACATCAGATGGTAAGTTCAAATCCCCGACTTTTTGATTCGCAGTCAAGTATTTAATCGCTGTATCACTAAGCCTCCTTTTCATATAATTAGTAGCCTTACTAATTAAGTATATTTAAGGGGGGAGGGTGCAGGCAAAAGAGCAACAGGACCCAAATTGGCCACCAAAGTCTCATCTCACTTTGAACTGCTTTCTCAATCCCCCACCCCCTTCACTATTTTTTTAAATCATTTTCTTAGGGGCTCATACAATTCTTATCACAATCCATCCATACATCAATTGTGTAAAGCACATTTGTACATTCATTGCCCTCATCATTTTCAAAACATTTGCTCTCCACCTAAGCCCCTGGCATCAGCTCCTCATTTTTCCCCTCCCTCCCCCTCCCCCCTCCCTCATGAACCCTTGATAATTTTAATAAGAGTCCTACTTGTGAAGTGATTGTGTCTCTAGTCCTTGCAAGCTGCCTGAACCCAGCCTCGCCACTTTTCTCAACGCAAATGTACAAAACAACATTTCATCGTCAAGGTTTGTAATTTTCCTATATCAAACATAATCACCTAGGAAGTATTTTGTGATATTGCTGCAAACTAAATTACAGTACCGTGCATTGGGGGCTCCGTTTACGACCTAAAAATCATTGGACTTGGGTCCATTGCATTCTCGGGCTAGCGATGTGAACTGAAATAGACATCGTTACAGATGCTCCCCGGGCCTCGTGCTACCCTTCCGCCTTCTCCAGTGGTGCTGCTTTCAGACAAACTCAACCAGCAGCCTTAGGGGTCTTGGTACAGGTCCTGCATGCGACCACACTCAGCGAAGCAGCGTGTGCCTGGAGATTCCACTCACAGAAGATGGCATCACCCACGCGTGACAGCAGCTCCAACCTAGCTTCAGGGCACAGGCACACGCAGCCAGCCCCACCATGTCCAGCGATTGTCCAGCAAAACGGTTCTGTGCCCAGCACGTTGGAGGCTACACAAAGATCAAACCATTCTTCTATCTCTAGCGTGCGCCTAATGTTTTATCATTTTCATCACGCACATGGTTTTGCCCAGAAAAGCTGCAATATGCTGCCTTTCTGTTTTCGAATTGGAAATAATCCGAGGCAAAAATAGCTTATGTAACATAGAGGATATTCGGGTTCCACATTCGGCAACCTCCGCGGTGATGACATTCTCCCTGCGGGAATTAAGAGCCTGGCTGCGGAGTCCGCTTCAGTGCTGCGGTCAGTTGCCACCGAGTGCTGCCCGCTCCGGATGACCGTGTGCGTGCGGGGTTGCACTGCCCCATAGGCTTTGCCAAGCCGGCTGGGACCTTTTGGAAGCATATTGTCAGGTCGGTATTCTGAGTCAAATTTGGATGTGTTCAAACTGTCAACCTTTGGCGTATAGTGAAGTATTTCACTGTTGAACCCACCCCGGGGCTCCTTAAGTCAGCTTACCAGGTTTTAAATTCTGATTGGACTGTAACTTACTAAATCTATACCTTTAAAAAAATAATTAAGACTCTTCTTCTGTTCTTCCATTTCCTAATTTAAAAGGTAGAGCTAATAAAACAATGTCCTTATTAGTCTGAAGATTCATGGCTATAATTCTTAGAAAGTGTGTGCCACAGTGTCTAGAACAATAAGTGTGCTAACATTATTGTATTATCCAACACTATAATAACTAACATTATTATATTTTCCAACACTGTAACAACTAACATTATTGTTCTCTATGAGCCATCTTCTACTAATAGGGATTAAGCTTACCTCAAGGAAATTTTGCCTGTTTTAGCTACAATAATGCTGACAAATAATTTCATTTTTAGACCAATGTTTTCCTTGGACTCTGCTAGGATATTATCACAGCTACTGACAAAAGCAAAACCTCAAATGTGCATTAAATAGAAAAATTAACATGACAATGACAATCAATGAAAATAAAAAAACCTCCAAGTGAGAGTTTTTAGTCCATGGAATTCTCCTCTGCTAAATCAAATCATTTCTTTACTTACTGACTTCTGAGGGCCATCGGGAGGAGATGGAGTAAGAATGCAGTTTCAGTAGAATGTTAGAGAAGAAAGCCTACCAACAGTTTATGGGAAAGTGGAATGAAAGATAATGGAATTTTTCTAAGACCTTCTAAAAGCCCTTTCATATTACCTATTGACTTTTATCAACAAGTCCACATAAAAGCAATGGTGGCTCCGAGTGATTATCTTTGGAGTGCACATGGCATATTGCATTTAAGCGTAAAGACTATTTTTCAGCCTTCCTTCAAGCTGCTTGCATGGTAAATGTTCCTAAAGATTGCCTGATTCAAATTTCCAAGAAGGGAGAGACAAGAGAGGGAAAGAAAGATTTGTAGAAAGATGGAATTATGTCTCAGAAGATTTGGTTGGGACAGTGATATCAGGATAAAAGATCTAAAATTTAAAAATACACACAAACAAACCCAAACAAAGCCTCCAAATTCACTGCCATCCCGTCACTTCTGCCTTGTCGTGAGATGGTAGACAGAGTAGAAGTACCCCGGGGAATCTCAGAGCCTACCTCTTCACGGGAACAGAAAGCCCAGTCTTTCTCCGGCTGGTTGGCTGGGGGTTACAAACTGCTACCAGACTCGTCACAAGAAGTTGGAGATGTAAGATGTCCCACATGTCTCACCACTCCAAGATGTCCCTGTCCTATTTCCTCTGAACGTCCCCCTTGAGTAGAGCTCCCTCCGGCAGCTTGTGCGGGCCTCTGCAATTCCCTGCAGCACCCCAGAAAAACTCACAGAAATGTAAGGAGATGTCTCACAGGGTCATGGGTGCGGTTTCATCCAAAATCCAAAGGCATGGCAGAGCCAGAAGACAAAAATGTCCAAAGTCACAGCAGGTCACCTTGCTTCTACCAAAGTCCAGTCAACAAATTAGGCTTTTCAGGTGATACGTTGAAGAATTGTATATTGGCACCAGCATTTATATCCCATTCAAGGAAAAGAAAAGATGGTGTCTTAAATCATACTCTCTAGTACTCTTAAAGATGCTCTGTGTTAGTCTGGGTATTTTAGAGAAACAAATCCAGAGAGACTCACATATAAGAAAGAGTTTTATATAAAGGGTAAGTGCATATCAAGAAAACATCCCAACCCAGTGCTGCCCAAGCCCACAAGTCCAACATTAGCCCATATGTCCAACACCAGTCCACAAAATCCTCATCCATCTCACACAACACACACAATGATGCCAACTGCAGGAGGAAAGCTGAGTCAGTGAAATGTGTAAGCATCTCAGCACTGACAGGGGTCTCCACAAGGCTGCGCCAGCACCCAGGGCTGCATCAGGGTAGGTCCATGCGGCTTCTCCTTGTGGATGTCTTTCAGAAAGTGAACCTTCTCAGCTGAAGCAGGGAACTGGCTGAGGCAGCTGCACCCTGGTCCAACCATCACAAAGCAAGAGACCCAAGAACTAGAAAGGCGAGGCTCACAGAGCCATTTATCCCTCCGCCCTTCAATTAACCCCACATGTGTTTATCGGCCAGGTTGGCACAATAAACTAACTACCTCATGCTCCCAAGGAAACAAAGGGTATGACGTGGTTCACACCTTCTAATGGCAAGTCTTAATGCCACCATAATCCTGTCCATTAGTCTAGAGAATGGCTTCCAAAGTAGGGTTATCGCCACTGGCATGGAGTCCAGAATTATAACATGCCACCCTAGGAACTATGGCTAGAAGGACCACATTAATTGACTACAATTCCCTCAGAAGCAGAGGTGACCAAGAAAATATAAGCCTCCCAGCGTTTTGTGAAAACATATTTGGGAGGGCTTCAACAAGTTACAAAATAGGATTCAAGGCAATCACTTATTTTTTTATTATGCAATTTTTCAAGTGTATACAAGATTAGAAGTTGTAGTATAATAACTCCCCAATTACCTATTCTATTAATAATTTCTTTTAGAAGAATTAATACTTGACTGGTCACAAGGAGTTGGAGATGAAAAATACCCAAACCTTCCACTATGCTATTCTACTCCATTCCCCCCACTGCTCCATTGACTATATTCCCTCACATCCTTGGGAGCTGCAATTTGCTGCCATGTGCTACAGAAACTCACACAACACCTAGGAAACACATCACATGGCTGTGTGTGCTCTTCTGTCCAAATCCAAATGCTAGAAAGAAGTGAGCCAAATGCAGGATAAAAAGCCAGAAAACAAAAATGTCCAAAGTCACAGCAGGTCTTTTTACTTCTCCCAAAGTTCAAGTCAGGAAACAGAGGTCTGCCCTTCCAGATGAGGGGCTATGTGTTAGGATTTTAGGGTGATACCATTACTTATCGAAGGAAAACAGGGATATCATAAGTCATACCCTCTACTAGGGTAAACAGTGCTTCCAAGGAAAGAGTGTGGCTGGGTTCCCACACGCTACTAAGGGCTGGTCTTAATACCAGTCTATTCCTGTCTACTAGTAGAGAATCCCTCAAAGTCCAGAATTATATCCAATAAGGAATTATGGCTAGAAGTGCCATATTTATTGACTATACCTTACCTATGGGAAACTGAAAGATTTCTCCCAAGCTGTCTCCCCCAAATAGCTGCTTGCTACACGTGGCAAATGACCATACACTTGGAGGTCAACAAAAAGTAGGTCAGAGGTTATTCTTCCTAAGGGTTATCAGCCATCCAGAGCAAGCAGACACCATTGTTTATCTCACAATAAGTAGGGCCCACTCCCTTCTGATAAGGATAGTAGTAAATTGTTTCTCTGAAGGAGAGCCCAGGGAGGTCAAGCCCACTCAAGAGTGACCAAGGTTAGGCCGACATCATGAGTCTAGGGTCCACCCTTCTTGTCACATGTATACCCCTAGTCCCTCCCCTTCCTATCATGTGTACACCCTTAGCTCATCCCCTTCCTGTTAGGCCTATGCCCATTGTATATCCCCCTCCTGTTTCTTTTACTGATTATTGTACAGCCCCTTCCTGTGATGTGTGTAATCACACCTTAGAAGTAGATATAAGCCTTGGCTAGCAGTAAAGAGCTCTCTCCTGCTCTCTCCCCTGCCTTTTCTGCCTGTGCTGTGCACAGACCTGGCTGTTGAGATCATGGCCGTCCAGGAGGTGAACATGCTACTATGAAATGTGTCTGACTTCTTTATTTGACTCTCTCTCTCCCATTTCTCTATGGCTTTATACATATCTCAACCGTACAATTGCACTTACTGAACCTATGATTAGTTGTGGGGGGCTGGCCTTTCCCCCACACTTACCCATTACCCATTTTCAGTAATTTCATCAAGTGGCTAAACTTATCTTATTTGTGCTTCACTGACTTGTGCATATGTTCATTCCTTTTGAAAATTAATGTTCACTGGTACATTCATAATAATTGTGGATTTACTCTAAAATTTGGCTTCACTGTCACTTTCTCTGACCTCATCCATTCTGACCACATCTAACCTCTTTGTACATTAGTATCAGTTGTCATATAAAAGCTAATATTTTATAGATCACAAAGAATAGAGTCCTAAAAGCATTTATATTAACTGTGAGAAATGACATAAAGACTTGTAAATGGCTGTAGGGTCAAAGAACAAGAGTTAATACACATTGACCAAAAAAAGCATAAAGCACTAGGAAAAGGAGAATGAGGATGTTAGGATATATAAGTAAGCAGTGAATTGAAAATAATTAAATATGTCGTACATAAAGGGAGGAAGATTTTAAAGAGACAAAGATACACCTCATGACCCAAGCAAATTCACTGCCATTGAGTTGATGCTGCCTTCAAGCCACCCTACAGAACAGGGTGGAACTGCACCTGTAGGTTTCCAAGACTGTAACTCTTCTTTGGAGTAGAGAGACTCATCTTTCTGCTAGGTATGCAGAAAGAAAGGGGGGAATGATTTAGGTTAGGGGAATGTTCCAGAGTTTTATGAGTTATGGACTGAATAATAAAGTGGAACTTAGTAGGTAAAGATATAAAGGAAAAGTAAAGAGACATATGGGAAACACTGCTAGGAATTGGCTCTACATCCCTTGTTCTCGTTTTCCAGAATTCTGCGCTGCGCTATGCCCAGCTTCTCCTTGAACATTGAGTAAGAGAAATCCGTTGAGTTGTACTTTGGGAAGGCTCTTTAAAGGAAGTTGATTCAGCAGCCTAGGAGAGACTAATGTTTTACCCTATTTTCCTTTTATCATTTCCTTCTGTTTACAATGTATAAAGAAATGGCTACTGGAGTCTGATAACTACCAGGTCAGACCTTACTCTCACGATGGCTTTCTTAAACTCCCTCATTGGCTCTGACTTCCCTAACTGTGCATTTCTGACACAGAGGCAAGTGAAAATCATTTGGGGGTGAGAAGGTAGGTCCGTGTTCAATGTAGCCAAGACTAATTTAGTTGAAAGAAGCACAAGGAGAAGAATAAAGGATTTGAATGAAGAATGGAAATTCTTCCTGGGGAAACAGAATGAAGGAACGTCTTTCCCACTGATCAACAGATGCTGCTGTCCTGTAGACGGTATCTCTGGCAATTGAATTTTCAGATTAAAAAAAAAGTGAAGCATCACACATTTCTTGCAGAGAATTCTCTGAAGCTGAGCCAAAATCAAAGACTCAGTGGTTGCCTGAGTAAAAGAGTCTAAAATCTTAGGCACCTGGTGTGTGTAAATATATGTAGATCAGCCTGAAAATAGAGCGTTAACTTTATCTTGTCTTCACATGAGTCTGGAAGCCATGTTGATTATTAAAATTGCCTTTTAAAACAGCTTTTTTTTCCCCTCTTTTCTTCTCCGCCATAAACACTAAATGCAATGTTTCAGTTTTGTTTTGTTTTTCCCCTCTATGATACAAGATGTCAGGAGCCTATTCCTAGAGGGTCTTTCCTCTATGGTCGGACAGATGTTGGATGTTGATGGCCTCTGGTTGGAGGGTTTGGAAAGTTTTGACAAATAGCATAATCAAAAAATTTCCTTTACAACATATCTCTGGGAAATGATATGCTTGAGCAAGTACTTTTAAGCGCATGTCACCGGAAGAACAATTCCTGTAATTGCCTCATGACTGCAAGGGCAATGCATTGTTTACTGTGGCTTTCCTCACCAAAGTCTTCAACTCATACCAACCGACCCTTCTCTGCATGGGCCTGGTAAGAAGGCGGGGTGGAGTGTAATAAGGTTCACTTCTGAGGAGCTGCAACAGCACTCCCTGGAGGGCCAGCCTGCTGTGTACAATGAGCCCTCTGTTTGGTGGACTTGTAAACATGTACATCCACTAGGGACAGCTATATGGTGCTACCTCAGACAACTAGGAATGGAAATCCCGTATGATCCAGAAACACTGCCATTGGTCACATCCCTCAAAGAGTAAGAGTTAGAACAAGAACAGATGTCTGCTCTCCTATGCTCCTTACAGCACAGTTCACAATAGCAAGAAGCTGGAAACAGCCTAAATGCCCATCCATAGCAGGAGGATAAAGAACTGATGGTACATACACACAATGGAATACTATAAATCCCTAAAAATAAGTTACAACTACATGAAATACCTCATGATATGGATGGACTGATGCTGAGTGAAGGTAGTCAATCACAGAAGGACACATATTATATGATTCTGTACTTTAAGGATAAACGCCAAGATAAAGGCAGGCATCTGCTCTCAGGCCACTCAAACTTCTAGTCCAGTCTCCTCAACAGCGAGGTAGTGAGCCTGCCTAGCATCATGAGCCGTATATCACCCCGCTAGGATGGACGTCTTAAAAACCACTTCAATAGAGGAGCCCTCACCTCAGCTGCAGTCCCTCCTACTTGAGAGGGGAGGGAGGGAGAAAACCATTCATTGGGGGCCACACAACCTTATGATAAGACCACCCCACATCAATAGACACTACTGCTACAAGAGTGATAAACTAACCCTACTGGAAAGTCAAGACTTGGCAAGGGGAGTCTGTATATTTGGACAATATGTTTACATTTCTGTTGATGGATAAATTGGGAGAAGCGAGCAACCTTGCATCAGGAAAAACAAAAACAAAAAGCAACCACTTAAAAATACTTAGATAGAACCCCAGGGAAGAATAAGCTCAGCATAATGTTCCTAATTAGACAGCATTGACCTAGTTTCTATGCAGCCTTTGGTTACCCAGACCATGTGCTGTCAACTACGAGGACTTGAGACTCTGTCCTTTCAAGGCACACAGCATCCTCCATAGGTCACATTGAGAAGAACTCAATGGGGAAACCACACTGAGTGAACTGGGCTTACCTCACACTAACCTGTAGCCCTTAGACTTAAGGCTGAAATGCCATAGTGTGAGAAGAAATAGATGACTGGCATCCACAGGATGTTTGGGGACTTTGGTTCTGATCGCTTGCCTTGAGGATACCTGCGTTAGTCCAGGTTGACTAGAGAAACTAATACAGGGATACTCGTGTGTGTAACAGAGAACTTTACATCAAAGAGTAATTGTGTATTAAGAAAACATCCCAGCCAAGTCCAGATCAAGTCCATAAAGTCCGATAATAGCCCATGTGCCCGACACTAGTCTATAAATTCCTCTTCAGACACATGCAACACATGAGTTGCACGCACATGATGAAGAATGCAGGAAAATCACAGGCTAGTGGGTGGAAAATCTTGTGGATCCAGTGGCAGTGGACGCATCTGGTGTCCATCTCCACGTGGCTCCTCCAGCTCCAGGGCTCTGGCTGCCTTTAGCATAGTTCCCTGTGGCATGGCAATAGGAATGTTAAGCAGAGAGAGTGTGTGTCCCGCCTCTAGGGAGGAAGAGAGGAAAAGCAGAACCCTTATGAAAAGACCCCACCCACAAGGAGGCATCAAACAGGCTAGACGCCACCCCTATAACTATTTAACAAGCCGTCATGCAACTATATAACTATCACAATACTGAAAGAAAAGTGTCCAAGGATTACCATATATGTTATTTTAATGTCCTCTTTGTTTTATTATGACCATGTATTAATCTGATAGTCATGGTTCTGCCTTTGTGAATGATTGTTATTTGAAATTTTACCCTATATTCAACCTCCATTATTAGTATAAATCGTTCCAGCCACCAAATCTTTTAAGTTGGACAAGTCAACAATTCATGTAATTGTTGGTTACAGCCAGCTTATAATTGTATAATTTCCTTTGCCCAACAGTGTGTTAAATTCTATACCAAGGGATACATTAATGACACAATCAATAGAATTACTTTATGCCCCAGAGAGATGACTGACACTGTGTTCAATCATAAAGCAATAATGAAGCCCCTAACAGGAACCAGAGGTGCATGTAAACCATAGATATATGACTGTACTGGGGGCTGGCACTTAATTCTAACCCCAATGTAAGAACAATTAGTTCTAATGACATGGTCCTGCTCAATGCTTAGCTTCATGGAAGATATCACAGGAGACATAGTGTAGTGAAGAAAGCAGACACCTAGCTACCAAAAAGAATAATGTCTAGAGTCTTAACGGCTTGTCTTTAAAACAAAAAAAGAAGCCATCTAAGTGAGACATCAATTAAGTCCTCAGGGAAGAAGCACACCAACCTGTATGAATCAAGGGTTGTAAAGAGTAAAATCCAAATCTGAAGAAGAAAATAATATCAGAGCTTAATTTGTGAACACACTGTTTGCAGAAAGCTATGGATGACAATGAAAACCTAAAATCCTTTTATAGGGTCCCTACATGGATTAAGCCTCCTCTAAATACCCTGTAACCATAATGAAGGATGGGAATAACCTTGCTATCAGACAGAAAGCGTTGTACATTCGATTATGGCAGATGTAGTTAGGTTAATATGTAATATCACTTGATCACCATTTGGACCCATTTCAAGGTTGTTTCATATTAAACTTAAAGAGTGAAGGGTAAATACCCATAGGTTGAGCCTCCAGTGAATTCCTTCTGGCCATGAATATCCTGGGGATTGTGCAGACTGCAAAGGAAAATGGGTTCTTGAAGAACAAGTTAGATTAAAATCTAACATCAATTGATCTCCCTTTTGACCTACTTAAAATTTGCTCTGGTTTTTAATCTTCCTATTTTTTCCCATTGAGGTTTTGTTTCCTGGTTTATTTTGTTATTTTGTTGATGTTTTCTCTTTCCCCTTCTGATTTTTGGTATGTTTCCCAGTACATGGCATCCAGGAGAGGTATCTCTATAGAGACAGTACCTGGATTAATGGTTTGCTGAGGGCATAAGCGGTAGGGCTGGAGTGGAAAAGGAGCGAGTAGTAATAACACGAGAAGGAAGACAATGTTCTGGGACTGATGGTGGGGATGATTGTACAAGTATTTTTTATTTTCCTGGATTATTAATGTGCAATATGTGGGTTATATGTAAATTAAACTGTCAAAATGAAATAAAGTAAATGAGCTCTCTGAGAAACAAGAGGAGGGATCTCATTCCTAGCAAGACCCAGGAATAGATCAAGTGCTCTGTACCTGAGATCCTTCCTTGTTCAGTGAATCTCCTGGATCCAGATGACAGCTACCGTCTCAGAGGAGCAGCAGCAGAACCAGGAGCCAGTGCATGGAATAGAGTGATGGACATTCCCAACCCACAGATGAGCTCTTTTGTGCAGGAAGCCGACTTGCAGAGTGGAGTGTTACTTAATTGATGAGGTTGGACTTACTAACCCTCAGAAGTGAAGCTAAATGCCTTTGGGCTGACTTACTGGAGTGGCATGCCTCTAGGGACCTAATTCAGGAAGCTGAGCATGCTGACCCACAGAACTTAAGTTGAACGGCTCCTGGTTCAGTTTTCTCACAGAGTGGTGTGCTTTGGGGCATTTGTTAGCAGACTTGACAGAACTTTGTAACGTGTTCTGATAAACAATTCAACCATAAGCATTTCTCACCGCCATTCTACCTTATTAACTTCCTTAATAAGCCCTTTAATCGAGGATTTGGTCTGTGTGTTCTGTGGAGCCATAGTAACAGATATTAGAATCTACAGAGGTAAACAAGGAACTTTAATTAAGACACAAGACAGTGAACCTTCTGTAATCTTCTGAGGAGCACATGTGCTTGCAATGATTCTTCCTTAACAATCATATAAACCCACATATGTTGTGCACACCATTCTGTACAGTCCCTGCTTTTGTTAACTAACATTTAACATTTTATGAATTAGTAGTAAGCTCATTAGAATAAAGTGTTATTAGTTCCTAGCTTAACAAAATGATATTACCTGCATACTGGTAATTCTTTAGAAAATATAGTTTCTGTGAGGGTTAGATTTTATGTCCACTAGGCATACCAACCTGTCTTGGAAGAAGTATGGCCAGAGTGCTCCTTAGAGACAGGGATGGTGAGACCTTGCCTTAAATACTTTGGAGAGGTTATACTGAGGCACCACCTGTCTCTGGAGAAGGAGACCATGCTTGCAAAAGCACAGGGTCAGTCAGTGGGAAAGAGGAAGGCCCTCAGTGAGATGGATTGACACACTGGTACAACAATGGGCTCCAGAACAGGCACAACAAGTGTGAGGATGGCACAGGACTGGCAATGTTTCTTTGTGTAGTGAGTTCGGACCCCTATGGGTTGGAACGGAGTCAACAAAGCACCAAAACCCAAACTACAGATAGGTTTTATCCAAACAACTAGGCTAGACACCCCAAAAGAACACCCTCAGCCTATCTTAAACTGAAAGAACTAAGGGGGAAAAGCAATATTAAAAGACTCAGTAAGAAAAGTCTTGATCAATCGAAGATGCATCAAAAGAAGAATGGAAAGAAGACATCCAATCACTGTAGCAAAAAGAACGACTCGATATTCAACTCTTTCAGGAAGGTGGCGTCTGAGCAAGAACCAATGGTACTGAAGGCAGAGGTTTAAGCTGCACTGAAAACATTAGCCTGTGCAAAGCTGCAGGGATTTCCGGAACACCAACTGAAATAGGTCAATAAGCTGATGAAGCACTCACTGGTCTATG
>NW_022103905.1:5164138-5165643 GCF_000313985.2 Echinops telfairi
CAACCTTGTTTGCTGAAATTGAGGAGGACTTGAAGCACTTGCTGATGAAGATCAAGGATTTCAGCTTTCAGTGTGGTAACAGCTCAGTGTAAAGAAATTCAAAAGTCTCACAACTGGACCAGCAGGCCACCCCTTGATAAATGGAGAAAAACTGAAATTTTCAAGAATTTCATAAAGCTTGGATTCACAATCAACGTTCACGGAAGCAATAGTCAAGAAATCAAAGGATATGTTTGCAATTGGTAAATCAGCTGCATTAAGATTTCTTGCATTAGAATGTTAATGTGCACCTGACCTAAGCCATGGTGTTTTCAGTTGCCTCATAAGCATGTGAAAATTGAACTTTGACTAAGAAAGACTAAAAAAATTGATGTATCTGAACCATGGTTCGGGTGAAGAATATTGAAAGTACCATGGACTGCCAAAAGAAAAAGCAAATCTGTCTTAGAAGAAGTACAGCCAGAATGCTCCTTAGACTCAAGAATGAGGTGACTTTGTCTCACAGACTTTGGACATGTGGTCAGGGAGACCAGTCCCTGGGGAAGGACATGGTGAAAGTACAGGGAAAAAGAGGAAGACTCATTACAAGATGGTTCAACAAAGTGGTTGCATGGATGGGTGGAAACACAAGAATTGTGAGGACGGCAAAGGATTGTGGGGTGTTTGGTGTTGTTCCACACAGGGTTGCCATGAGTTGGAAGGGATTTGAGGACAACTAACAACAACAGATGCATATGGGTGAAGGCAGGGGTGCAGGTCAACCTGTCCATCAGCACCACCTTGTGGGTGAGCTATTGTATGTAAGAAAGACCTTGGGCAGAACCAAACTCTTTTGCCCCTTCACCTGCCACATCTGGTCCTATGTCTGCTTGGTCAATCTCTGGCTACATCACCTGGGCATCAAAGGAAACTTCAGCGAACCGCCATCCTGGTACTCATCCATTCAGCTCGGCATCCGCCAGCCTTTGACCTCCTCCTCCTTCTTTCTACTTCCTGTTTGTTAATTCCTGTAGCCACATGAGTCAGGGGAAGCTTCCCGATGACATCTGATCTACAGACTGGAAGTGGATGGTACTTAGCTACTTCTACAACTGTATGAACCATTTCTTGATATACATTCCTTTAGATATTATCTAATGGAAAGATAGATATACACAGGCTTGTAAGCATTACTAGTTTTGCTTCTGTTGAGAATCCAACATCACACTGTTTTAATTTGTGAACTCTGTCTATCCTAATGTAAATTGTGTCTTTCTTTCAAACTACTTGCTTTTATTTTAATACAGCATATAGCTTTGCTCCTGGGCCTTTTGTGATGTTGGAAGTGGAATGTCTAACACTTGTTCCTGATCATGAACTAATGTTAGGGGTGGCAAAACAATATCAGCCAATCTCAGTTCTAGTCTTAGAGATCATGTAGCTCTAGGGAAGTGTTTCCAACATTCCCTCCTTATCTATGGGAAGATCTTTTAAAACAAAAGAAGAGAAAATCATTAAAAAGCTGT
>NW_022103905.1:5165743-5166885 GCF_000313985.2 Echinops telfairi
ATCACTGTGCCACCAGAGGACCTTTCTGTTTGTTAGTATCTGTAATATCAATTATGTTCTTCACTGGTGAGCTTTACCTAGTTATTGCCATTATTTACACACTGTTTGCCCTTGATTACATTTGGTCAATTGATTCCAGTCATTTATTGTGTGGTTGGCTAATCTAGCCAATTGCTGGATTAAACCAGAAAACTCCCAAGACCGCACAGGAGAACTCAGATCCACTAATCCATCCAGCATGGAAAATCCACTAATTCCTCCCTTACGTTGCTGATGCTATGTCAACTCCAGAGAAACCTTGAAACTCCCCTGCTGAAGTACATTTAGAATGAGATTGCCTCTGGTTCTCTGTAGGCACAGCAAGAAGGACATGATTCTGCTAATCCTCACTTTTGTCCTTGAGTCCCCTGTAGCTCTAGGGAAGTGTTTCCAACATTCCCTCCTTATCTATGGGAAGATCTTTTAAAACAAAAGAAGAGAAAATCATTAAAAAGCTGTAAACAAATTCTATAGTAGAAAATGTTTAAGAAGCCAAAACATAGAAATCACAATAAAGCATACCTAAAGTAAAATAGCAAAATTAGGTAAAAATATACAATATTTAAATAAGATTTATTTCAATGGTGTTAATTTTTTTATCACACAAGATAGAGTACTTTCCAAGATTCTAGACAATATATCGATAGTAAATTAATATCCAAGTTTATACTCTGGTTTTTACCCAAGGAGAAAAGGCATGTATTTGGGATATAGAAGCTATAAATAAGATTGCTCATTAATGCCACCTGAAAAGTTGTACAAAATACAAAGTTGAAAAGCTTTATGAAAAAGAAAATTTATTTAATATAGTCAGTTTTTATCTGTCTAGCTAAAAATGAATGTTTTAATCAAAACTTGTAATATTACATAACAACTGATAACTTAATTATACCTTTGTTTTCCTTTAAATCTAGCACCATCAAACCAGGAATTCATTGTTCACCCATGTAATTTGTATTACTATTTAGATATTAATAAATTTGATATTCTTGATATATTTAAAATATATTCTGATCATTTAATAATATTTCTATACTTGAACTTAGCCCAAAGGCCAAGAAGCAATTATTGAATAGTATTTCTAAATGGGTGAAGGGAGACGT
>NW_022103905.1:5167026-5168773 GCF_000313985.2 Echinops telfairi
TGTGCTTGACACAATGGATGGATGGATGGATTGTGATAAGAGTTGTACAAGCCCCCAATAAAATGATTTAAAAACAAAACAAAAAACCAGAAATTTTTTTGAAAAAAATCTTTCTTAAGATTATTACATGTAATGTCTTAAGTTCTTTGAAAACAAAAACTTCCAAATTATTTTTAGATATTTTTTAAATTTTTCCTCCAGTTTTTAATTAACTTTATTTGGTGCTTCATGACTTTTATAATTAATTGCTATTAAGTATTTCACGCTTAAAACATCATTTTTTTACAAGTTAATCATGATCATCTTAAGTTTTGCCCCTGCTTATAAATTTTACTTTGCTGATCGATTGAAAACACCTGACCAGATTATCCCTAAGAGGAACTAGCTATGCCAGATTCATGAAAAGACTGTAATATTTCAAACATGGATACCATTGGACTGAATCGAGATTTCTATTACTTATGAAGATGCTTATGATGTTTTTGACTGTTACTGACCAAAATTTCAGGTAACAAAAACTAACTACATTAGACTGAGTAAACTAAAAGAATTAGTACTGAGGTTAATATGAAAATATTCCTAATGCTCAATGTTCTCTTGAATAGATGTAACAATTGTTTCCTTTCCCTCATTAGTCCTTTATTCCCAAATTTTAATTTTAATTGTGGCATCATTTAACTTATATTATTGTACCTCAGATAGGACTCGAAAATGTTATAGCACATGTCAAAATTTTAATGACAGGTAGACCCACTCCTTTCTTAATGACATGCTTAGGTCGTCATGTGAAAATCAGTGTCATGTGAGAATGAGAGGCTGGCCACACCAGATCACACAATAGTGCATGGCTGCAGCCTCACTCATAACTCCCTGTATCGCTTTATAACTGCTTACTTATAGAATCACATAAACACCAAGTTGTATCATTACTTCACTGCCAAGTTCACACATGCCCTTAACAGTCGGACTAGAATTACTCTTGCCCAGCAATGTGGCATTTGTTACTACCAGACGTGTGTCATTAATGCACAAATTAGTCAGACAGTAGGCTTTTTTTCACTGTTGTTATGAATGTGAACTGCTGGATAACGAGATGGTTGATATGTGAAGTGTAGGGGCATTCATAACCCATTCAGAGTTTTCAAAACTCAAAGTTCCTCCCTTATATAATTTATGTCAACAATCTTGAATTCAACACTCGGATTATTTTTCCATGGGTTTAAGAAGGCAATGGCTCCTGCTTGATCTATTTAGACTACTGAAGCAGTCTCAAGAATATGGATCAAGGCTCCAAAGCAAGGAGCTAAAATTGTTAAACTCTTTTTCCTGTTTATTCTTACTGGTATTCTTATGATTGGATTATTGCCGGTAGGTAAAATTGTACCTTGCACTAATGCTTGTTTTTCCTTTTATATCTAGACCCTTTGACTTTAAAGTTAGTCAATCAATGCCTTAGCATGATGTCCTTCTTCAGGTACCGGTGTCTTCTGACAACAAGTTCAAAGTAAGTGAAATTGGATGTCAGTCTACTTGAGTCTAAGGAACATTCTGGCTATACTTCTTCCAAGACCTATTTGCTTGTTCTTTGGGCAGTGCATGGTACTTTCAATATTCTTTACCAGCATCATAATTCAAATGCACTGACTTTTCTTTGGTCTTCTTGAGATTTCTAACCCAAATGGTGAGTAGGGTACAGATCTTTAGGGAAGCACACAGCCACATCTTCCTTCTACAGAGGTGCCGGGGG
>NW_022103905.1:5169158-5175304 GCF_000313985.2 Echinops telfairi
TTTAGAATGAGATTGCCTCTGGTTCTCTGTAGGCACAGCAAGAAGGACATGATTCTGCTAATCCTCACTTTTGTCCTTGAGTCCCCACCTCTGGAAAATCGGGATGAGATATTAAAGAAATCCCCCCAGGGACTACCTGGTTGCATATTCTCCATCAAGGGGGAAAAATGCCTCTTACTTGATATCTTCAGTTGGCTATCTAAAAGCAACTCTGGTAGAGCAGATCTGTATTGCTTTCAGGATTTATAATACTTATGATTGTTATCATTATAATTGGAATAATTAAATGCTAGTGAGTGTTTTCACCAGGAGAACCAGCATAATGCCACGGAGGCAGCTCATCATGTACATTGATAAATCTTTTTCCATCAGTGATCCAGAACTCCTGTTCTTATAACTTCTACTTCTATAGCAACCAAGGGGTTCTTCTAATGTGATCCTGTCCCAGGAGTATGGGTCTTCCCTTCAGTAGAGCTTTTAGCTTTTATTTTAATAGAGCATGTTGTTTTACTACTTAAGGTTCATTATTTCTGTCTAATTATTACTAACCACTTACAATTCTATACCAGTTGGTCAATTTACCAGTATTTATATAATAGGGGGCTTCAAAAAGTTGACAGAATTCGTTTTTCTTTTAATAATGTTCTTTCACATCGAGACTACCTCATGTAAATTATCCTATATTCATTCATTCACTTAATAGGGAATTATCATGTATTAATTGGTTACCTGGTAGAAGTCACCATTCTAAGCACTTTAGATATTTTCTCATTTATTTCCATGACTATTTATAGATGATGAAGATTTTCATTCTTTATTTTTCAGATGAGACTTCTGAGGTTTAAAGAGATTAATCACTTGCCTATGTTCCTCTAAAATGTCCCAGAAGTTTGGGGACCCTGACCAAGCACTGC
Source organism: Echinops telfairi (assembly GCF_000313985.2). NCBI lineage: Eukaryota > Metazoa > Chordata > Mammalia > Afrosoricida > Tenrecidae > Echinops > Echinops telfairi. The sequence continues at coordinate 5,170,073 of NW_022103905.1, forward strand.
CTGGCTCCCATGCTTAGGACAAGGCCGCTGAGGTCTCAAAATAATTGTAATTCGAAATATCAAATGTTAGTCATCCTACAAAGTATGGAAACGGTGTAATGGAGAGTTTAGACATGCAAAGTAGGTATGACTAGGACTTGTACTTTATGTCTGCAGATAAGGAGCTCAGTCTTAGTAAACTTTGTGATCTATTTAGCTTACATCATCTGCCCCTCTGAGGCCAATTCATTGCCCTCCCTGCCACTGCTCCCTGCCCCCGCTTTTTTTTTTTTTTTAACACTTTCTGTGCATCTAGCTACCAGGAATCAGTAGGGTAAATATGTCAAGATGCAGGGACAGAAAAAGAGAATATTCTTCTATTACTGATAATAATTGTTGTACCAATGAATGTTGGAGAAATAAAAAGGAAAAAGAAAACCTTCAGTCTTCATTTCCTATTGACTAAAAAATCTTCTGCTTGTATTATAAACAATGCTTTGTGTGTCCATCAACAGATGATGAATTAAAGAAGACAAACTATACATATACAAGACTATTATTCCACTACAAAGCCAAATTTAGATAAATACAAATTCATTATTTTGTAATATCCATTTGTTTACAGCTATTCGGTACAGGGGATTGTGCCAGGCTGCTTACCAGGTAAGAAAGCTGCCTCTGCAGTAGCTCTGCTGGGGATCGAATCTCTTCTGCCTAGACCTCTGTGTGTCTATTTCCCATGTGCAAAGCAATCTACCTTCTGAAATTGTCAGGAGGAAGTGAGTCACAATATATAAAGTGCTTGGAGCAATCACTGGCTGATAGATGGTACCGCGTGATATATATTAGTTGCTGTTTATTTTAATGGAACAATCAAAGAAGTAGCATCCCTATAGAATATACTAGAATGACTGAAGTAAAATATATGCAATTAAAGAAAGAACTATGACAGCCTGACAGGGTCTGTGTTCCTATGAAGAAATCTGCTGCCACTGCTCTGACTTTCAGGGGCTTCCCACGTAAGATATCTTCACCAAGTTATGAACCTCCCTGCACTTCATCATAGAAAAAGTAGGCAATATCTACAAAGAAAATATATTTTAAGAGTAGTGTAAAGGGATGTCTGAAAAATCAAGCAAAAAGGTTAAAATGTATTTAGATCGCAAAACAAACCCTTGTTAGAAGTTGGATTTGATTCAACTTCTAGCAATCCCACAGGTTACAGAGTAAGACAATCCTCTAGGATTTGTTAGGTTGTAGTCTTTAGACTTATTCAAGCTATAGGCTGAGCAATCATCAGAGAAGCTGGGCTATGTAAAGAAGAATGCTGCATCAAGATTAGAAGAAAACTTGTTAACAACCTGTGATAGGCAGCTGATACACCTTGGTTTGCTGAAAGGGAGGACTCCCACCCTCCAGCATGGATTCCAATTCAGTGAACAGAAGACCAGAGTCTGCACAGCTGGACCAGCAGGTACCATCACAATAAAAGGTGCATAGGGTGACAAAATCAAGGATTTCATCTTGCTTGGATCCACAATAATTGCTCATGGAAGCAGCAGTCCAGAGATCAAATGACACAAATGACATATTGCGGTGAGTGAATCTGCTGCACTAGACCCCTTTAATGTGTTGAAGAGCAATGATGTGACTGTGAGGACTAAGGTACACCTGACCTCGGCCATGGCGTTTTCAATTACTTCACATGCTTGTGATGTATTTGAATCATGGTGTTGACGAACAATCTTAGAATCACCTCAGACTGCCAAAGGAACAAACAGATCTGTCTTGGAAGAAGTACAGCCACAGTGTTCCCTAGAGGTAAGGATGGTGAGACTTCATCTCATGTACTTTAGACATGTTATCAGGCAGGAGAGACCAGTTCCTGGACAGAGACATTGTGTTAGTCTGGGTAGATGAGTTAGTTAATTGTGCCAGCCTGGCCGATAATCACATGTGGGGCTAATTGAAAGGAGAAGGGATAAATGGGTGGTGAGCCTCGCCTTTCTAGTTCTCAGGTCTCTTTGTTTTGTGATGGTCGCACCAGGGTGCAGCTGCCTTAGCAGTTCCCTGCTTCAGCTTGCAAGAATGACTTCCTACAAGACATCCCCAAGGAGAAGCCGCATGGACCTATCCTGATGCAGCCCTGGGTGCTGGAGCAGCCGTGTGGAGACCCCTGCTAGTGCTGAGATGCTTATTCATTCACTGACTCAGCTTTCCTCCTGCAGTCGGCATCATTGCCTCTGTTTTGTGAGGTGAAGGACTTTGTGGACTGGTGTTGGGTTAATGGGTTAATGTTGGACTTGTGGGCTTGTGCAGCATTGGGTTGGGATGTTTTCATGATGCACATTTTCTTTACATTAAACTCTCTCTTATACATGAGTTGCTGTGGATTTGTTTCTCCAAAGTACCCAGACTAATACAGTAGACTAGAGAAACAAATCCATAGACACACACATGTGTATAAGAAAGAGGTTTAGATTCAAGAGGAATTGAACATGGAGAAAACATCCCAACCCAGTCCAGTCCAAGGCCATAAGTCTGATATTAGCCCATATGTCCAATACCAGTCTATAAAGTCCTCTTCAGACTCATGAAACACATGCAATGAAGCCAAATGCAGGACGATCACAAGTCAGTGTGTAGAAAGTCTTTGGGTCCAGTGGTGCTGTAAGCATCTCCATGCTGTCAGGGGTCTCTCTGTGGCTTCTCCGGCTTCTGAGGTATGGTTGCATCCATGTGGCTTGTCTTCTACAATGTCTCCCAGGGAGTATCAGAGAGAGAGAGAGGTGTCTTCTGCCTCCAAGGAGGAAGTACCAGATTTCCCAGAATTCTCAGGAGAAGGCCATGTCCACATACTCTCATTGGCTATCTCCAGTTTGACAGCCTAGACTCCACCCCTACATTCGTAATCCTTAAATTGACACCAGATTAGGTGACCACCACAGACATCATGCTGGATAAAGTGGACGGTCAGCAAAAAAGGGGAAGACCCTGGAAAGGATGGATTGCCATAGTGGGAGCAACAATGGGCTGAAACATAGGAACCACTGTGAGATTGGTGCAGGACCCGGCAGTGGTCTGTTGTGCATGGGGCCATGACTTCAGAGCAAGCATGATGACACTTAACAGCAACAACAATGCTGAGGAGATCACCAGAGAAGCTACAGTGTGGAAGGAGAATGGGGTATCAGGATTGAAGGAAGACTCATTAACGGTAGGCAGTGGACAAAACATGGCTTGTTGAAATGGAGAGGTACTCAAAGCACCCACTGCTGAAGATCCAAGACTGCAGTCTTCAGTAAAGATTACAACACAGTATAAAGAAAACAAGAATCCCTGCAACTAGACGATAGACAATGCCGTGATCAGTGGAGAAAATTCAAATGGTTGAGAATTTCATTTTACTAGGATCCCCAAGCAGTGCTGATGGAAGCCACAATTAAGAAATCAAATATGTTACGCTGAGCAAATTTGCTGCACAAGACCATTTAAGGGACTAATGGGAAATAATAATCATCACTTATAAAACGTTATGACAATAGATGAGAAAATATACAGGAAGTACTTAAGCTTAAAAATATTAAAGTACAAAATGTCTCCTTGAGTGTTAAGGTACAGAAGACCTCTTGTCATGGCCTTTCCAATTGCTTCAAGTGCAGGAGAAAGACCGAAGATGAATTGAGGCCTCTGAATTGTGGTGTTGGAGAATAATGTTGACTATATCCTGAACTGCTAGGTGAACAAGCAAATCTCCATGGGAAGAAGTACAGTCAGGATGCTCCTTAAAAATAAGGATGGAGAAACTTCTTCTCACTGACCTTGAAGGAACATATTGTGAGGAGAGACTGTGAAGTACAGAGTCAGTGCAAACGAGAGGGGTTGACCTACCGTTGAAGCATAGAGCTCCAGGGAAACAACACCTGTGAGGATGCTGCAGGATTGGACCGCATTCCTCTAGTGGTACATAGGGATGCTATGGGTCGGAGCTGCCTCTGGCACATTACAACAACCATCTGTGGAGAATAGATCATCAGATCACCAGGAGCAGCTCCATTGATTAACAGCCTGGAGCTTAACCTTTGCACATCAGGGTTCCTTCTAAAAAGTAATTTTGATGCAAATGAGCATGTGATGGAAGGTTTTAGCTCTTTAAAAAGGATGCACAACCACTCTTGCCTCAAATGTCAAGGCCGTTTCTTCCTTGAAAGGTGGTTGAACCTATACTGTGTACTGGGGGCTCACGAAGGGCTGCTGATGCGATTATGAATATGACAATGTTCTGCGTGCAGAGGCTTATGAACTTGTAGGGGAGGCAAAGAGAAAAATCACCATAAGGTAAGTAAGTACCACCAGGGAACCAGGAACCAATCCAGAGGCGGGCTAGGAGGATAACCTGGAACTTTGTCTGCAATTGCAGCAAGAAGTGATTACTCAAATGTCTCTCCACCATAACCACATCCACAATGAGAGGCCATGCAACATGCCACAGTGGGTTTTGAACGCTGTTGCAGAAGGTGCTTGGGAATTTCGCTGCTTTTTCTTTTTTCAACTTAGAGGGAAAACCATCATGAATCTAAGCAGACAGCTTAGCCTCCCAAACCCATGAAAAGTTACTAAACGCATCCGGGAATACATCTAATATTAGCAGTGATATATAGGTTTCATTAAAAGATACACACACACACAACCTCAACAATTGCATCACCAAATTGAAGCGATGCACTGAAGGGAGCAGGTGATGTGGGCAAGAACCTGAAGGTCAGTCTACTGCCTCAGTACCCTGGGACCCTGGCCCCCTTTGAGAGCATGGGGGTCTGTGGGGCGGGGGCTGGCGGGGTGAGCGAGCCCATGGCCTTGGAAGTTCCCAGCGAGCAGAGGGAGCGGCTGGAGCACGTGGGTGCAGGGGGTGGGCGGGCGCTGGCGGCCCCGTCGCCCGTGGAAGTGTCAACGAGGAGGGAGTGGAGGGCTGGGGAGGTGACAGGGTGTGGTCTGCGGGGGAGCCTGCGAGCCCGGCGGCGAGGGCACGGCGGCCCAGTTGGATCCCAGAGGCACAAGCGAGCGTGCCTGCGTCGCCTGGTGCGGTGACAGCGAGGCGCGCGGCGCCCGGCTGGTGGCGAGGGGAGTTCCTCGCGCTCGCCCAGTGGCGCCCCGACTCCGAGCGGCGCCTGCCCGGCCCAGACACCTGCCGAGTCCGGCGTGCGAGCCCGCACCCAGCGCCCCGCGGAGCCCTCGCCCCCAAGTAAGTCCTGC
>NW_022103905.1:5175496-5187098 GCF_000313985.2 Echinops telfairi
GGACCCCGGGGCGCAGCGCCGCCAAAGGAGTTGTTGGCACCGATGAGACCCATCTTTTGTGTCTTGCTGGAGCCCAGAGCCCTGCCAGGCCGGGGGGAGGGAACGGAAGCCACTTTCCGGCTCCTGGCCCCCACCCCAGGTCCCCAGGGATTTCAATCTGCCGCGGAGTCCGGTGTCCAAGGAGTGCCAATCCCCCCACTGGGGCTCAGTGCCTCCTGGTGGGTCGCCAGCCGGACCGCCCAGCGCCCCCACCCCCACCCCCCTTCTGAATTTTCTTTTTTGAGAAAGCATCTTGAAGGGTGGGTGGTAAGAGGAAGGGGTGGCTGGGGGATAGCGAGGGTCTGGGTGCAGGAAACGACCTACCTCCTTTCTCTGCCTAGGTTTTGAGGGGACAAGGTGGGGCGCCTGAGCCCGGGGCCCGCGTGTAGTGTCCCGTGCTAACTGGCTTGCGCGCGGCCAGCGAGCAGGCATCCGCTGGGTGGGTCCCTTGTCTGCCTCATTGTTCGCAGAGACTGTTCGTGGGGACTGGTTGAGAGACGCAGACAGCCTTCCAGGGGCTGCAAATAAAAGTGAGGACTTGGAGGAGCTTCCAGCAAACAGGGAAGGCATCAACCGCTCCAAGTAGGAAACTTAGCTATGACTCGAATTCACTGAGACAGTATAGTGGATTCAACCCCAAGGTACTGGGCGCGATGTTTCTCCCCTGAATTTGCTTTCAGAGTAATGAAGACCTGAGTTTTAAGTGTGCCTGACCGTTGGCCGCTTTCTCTCTCTAGCTAGCACCTGTTTCTCTTAAAGGTGACCAGGTGGGTTGCTTTCTCTCACACGTCCCCACCGCCCCTCCCTCCCTGTTTGGGAAGGGTTGTGTCTTTGAGGAGTCCAGTGACATGGTTCTGGGAGGTGAGCCGGGTTTAGAAAACAAAGTGCAATGAGCAGCAGTCTACTGAAGGGCCAAGCGCTGGAGTAGACGTCCATAGGCCCCCCTCCCCATTAGCTGCTTGCAAACACTCCTGGAGGCAGACACGCACACGTGCAGTCAATGAGAACCCGTTTTTCCTCCAGTTGGAGACATCTGTGCCGGTTCGTTTTTGTTGGGAGGGTGGCATGCTCTCAGTTCTTTAAATTACGATGGTATTACCTGTGCATGCTGTGGATTCCTATTCCGAGACCCACTACAATAGAGGGTGCATTTTGCTGAAAGGGGGGGTTACTTCTTCTTTGCTACTGACCGTGGGTTGTAATGTATACCCCCAATTGCCCCGGCTCGATTTTAGTTTGATGTGTCTGATGGACTTGAGAAAGCTGTGAAGGTGTTGAGCCCTACAGCCTCAGCCTGCAGGAGAAATACCTAATATGAGCAACTCTCTCTAGCCACCAGTCTGATTCCACAGGGAAAACCAGGCAGTGGGAATGTTGTTTAGGGTCGGGAAAGCTGTGTGATTTTTTTCTAAAGCTGAAAGAGGGAGTTATCGCGGTGATAAAGAAAAAGGGAAACCTGAATAGGCGTTCGATCATACAGGTCCACAGATAGCCACACAGAAAAGTATATTATTCTCTTCCTCTTTCTCGTTCTTTCTCGCCCTCTTTGTTTCTGTCCTTGTTGCTCCTTGTCTGTGTATCTTTAGTCCGTTTCATAGCAGTGCCTCCACCTCCTTTGGGGTGTGTGTTCGGGGCAGGGGGGGCGCTGAGAAAAATCTTTCATGTTTTCAGTCCATTATTGTTGTACAATCTCACTATCAGTAGTTCTCACTGTATGCCTCGGATGAGCTTTCAAATTGTTCTTTTGTTTTCGACTTGCACATCGTGTGTCCCACGGAGTATGGGACCACAAGAGCCATGAATCACGCAGGTTGTAATGGAGATGAGAATCATGGAAGGCATCCACAACGCTCTGTAAACTGTGCACTCATTTATTTAAACACCTTCCCACATGACCCATACTAGCCATTTGCTTGTTCATCTTCTGAAGGCTCCAGACTCCGGATTCTTGCTCAGATTGATGACTGCACTAAATCTTGATTGTACAAAGAACCGAGCTTCATTATTTTGGTCTCATTTATCTGTTAGCAATGTTCAGTTTTGCCAACTTGATTCTATCTTTGAAATATGCATGACTTTAAAACGTGTTGGAAGGGATAATTCTACACTTGTTTCTTCATTTTAAAAAGAAGAAATGAAGAAGAAAAATAATGTCCTGGGGAACCATCATCTCCTTGCAGTGAGACTCCCTGGCCATTGGTGTTGGCTCTTCCAGAGGAAGAAAGAAACACTTTTTTGTTCCTTGGAAAGATGGGAAGCGAGAAAAGAAAGTGCAACACTTCTAAATTAAGCACTTAAATAAAAACACAACTTGGTCATCTTTTCTTTTGGGAAAATATTGTTTAATTTGAATAGTGATAATGTTCTTTAAACATACTAACAACTTACTACAGGACCCTTAGGACAACAATTTTCAAAATAGAAATGTTAGCTGTTGCCAAAAGCTCATAAATGTGTTGCGCCCATAAATGCACAGGATGTATTTTGAACCAGTCTCATAAGAAAATGTCTTCTTTCTATAGAATGAGGGGTTGTTATTAAATGATTGCTATCGAAACCCTGAAATCTTATCAAAATCTATACTTAAACATACTGCCTTCTTGCAAGTAAATTAATTGTAATAGGCTGTTTGTTGAGATTAAAAGAAAGCACACAATGATGTCATGGCGTGCTTTGCATTTCAAAACAGTAGCTAATGAATTACAAACATTCATTCCTCCACCACCACTTGCTGAAATTTCTCAGGACCCCCAAATAGAGAATGATTTGTGTGATACACTATATATCATTCATGCCCTTGCTGAGTTTATGTTGGTCCTCTTTTCTTCTTCAAAATTAATTGCCTTTTAAATTAATACTCTGGTCTCTGAATATTTTGATTTGCCATTCCTATCTCACACATTTATGTGGAAACATCTTCAGCATAGTCTCACGAGGGGAGCCCCAGTGGGAATCAGTGGAGGGGAGGGGTACACAGAGATGGAGAATAACTTTTAATAAACAGTGAGAGTCAGGGCTTCACACAGATGACAAGGGCCAGTTTCACTGAATAAAAATTTATGAAAGAATATTTTGGCATTAGAAATTCAAGCGAGGTATCACGTAAGTATATGTGAGTAATTTATACACTCATTTCACATCTGATAATGCAAAAGAGTAGCGTACCACTCTCTTTTACTGTGTTATATTTGAATGGCAACATTAATTCTGTTCACTTTTCTTCATACTAACTGTTGAAAGATATTGATTTCTTATGCTTTTGTTTTTGGGGAGAGAGTGGATAGAATAATAGGGAGAGGAGCCTCATTCTACTTATGTAGAAAAGAAGAATAAATATATATTTTGGAAATATTTTATTTAAAATTTTAGTTTCTTCTATAATTTTAGAATCCACCCTGCTGCCTTTCCAAGTCATGGTGACCTGGCATACCACAGAGTAGAAGTAACTACTGCTTACAGTTTCTAAGAAGGTAAAATCTTGATGGGAGCGGACAGCCTCATCTTTCTTCCTCAGAACTGCCTGTGGGTTTGAACTGCTCGCCTTCCGTTAGAAACCCAGTACTTCATGCAGAGGGCCACCAGCACTAATATCAATTCGTTGCTTATTAAATACTCATTCAATGTTTACTTAGGAAGATGATATTTGATACCTCATGTTAATAAGAAGAGCAAACCAAAACAAATCCCTTAAGTGAGTCACATAAGTGCTAAGTGATTCATAAAAATGCATTTATACCTTCAACATAGACTTTCTCCCCGTAAAGTAATTTGTAGAAAAACATTATTGAATTAGGTTTTGTTTCAATAGCCAATATTCATTTAGATTACCTTTAACTTGAAGATTCACTCAATTGATTATGAACAATGTGTACATGCATGAAGATATAAGATGATGCAAATGAGTATTGCGTATACTTTTAATAAAGCCCAGGTGATGTTGTCTGTAAGTGTTGACTCTTAGCTACAAGATCCATGGTCCAAATCTATCATCGGCTCTTTCGGAGAAAGACAAGGCTGCCTCCTCCAGTAAAAATCCAGGAGGAGCCCAGCTGTTAATGGCAAGGTCAGTCATTCAAATCCACAAGCCAATCCTCAGGAGAAAGATGAGACTGTCTTGTATGATGTACAACCGTGGAAAACCTAGTAAGGTGAATTGGAATCAGTTCACTGACAATGGGTATATATTTTATATAGAGCCTCTTCTGAAAATTAACACAAGCATGTTATGTACATGTATACATGTATGTGTTATACTAAAATACTCACAGCGATTGAGTCAGCGCTGACTCACAGTGACCCCCTTGGGTTTCTGAGACTGGAACTGTTTCAGGGAGTAGAAAGTCCAGGCTCTCTCCAGCAGAGCTGCCGGTGGTTTTGAATTTTCCCACCATGCGGATTTCAGCCCAACGCATAACTGCTACACCACCAGGGCTTCTCAAGTATACTAGATATGACGTATATGTATATAGTCGATGTACATTTCTTAACTGACTACATTTTATGATTTGTTTTGACTGTTAGAAAGTTCATGGCCAATCTGAGATCTCATTTAATGTTCATATAGACTCATGGAATGCTTATGTATGTTATTATTTTCAATGACATTAATGAAGGAAGTGCATAGTTTCTCTGATCTCTAATTTTCTGCCTATGTGTCATTGGAAACAGACAGTGTAAGGATAAGTTAAATAAGTATTTAGAAATACAATTAAATCAGCAAATAGTTATTAAGGTCAGGTATGGCAAATACTAAGAGATTATTAGGGAAATGAACACAGAACTTCTGATCTTAAAGATTACATCTGAAGAGCCTAACCATGAACACATAACAAGTTATCTCATACTCAACATATGTACCTGCATCTCTTGTGTTCTATTAAAGCCCAGACCCTATCGTTAATAGGATTCAGCTGCCACATTTAAAAGCATTCAGCTGCCACATTTTAGGGGGAGGGCACGATTAATGCCATCAGCCAATAAAGCAAAAAAAAAAGAACCAACACAGAGTTTTCACTAAAAAGGATTCCTCTCTGGATAAGTAAACTTCAAATAGTCTGAGGGTGGAAGGGTGAAAAAAAATGTTGGAAACATCCATGTGATTCTATGGTAGTAGAAACTCCTAGACCTTTCTCCCTTCTATTTCCCTCTCCTCCACCCCTCCCTTCTTCTTTCTCCATTGGCTTCTCTGCTAGCTACCTGATTGGCCAATAGAAGGACTTCATTGACAGGTGTGGCAATTTAATGGCAAGCTAACCCACAAGGCTGGCAGCTTTTGAAATTTCTGGCCATGTAAACACAATATTTTTCTAAGTACTGTACTTAAATACAGTAGTTAAGCTTAAGTGCCCACTGGTTGTTTGCCTTTGTACTTGAATCAACAACCATTTTCAGCCTTTACCAGGGACCACCCACAAAACTGTTCTTTATGACTCTAGAGAAGCTCAGAGAAGGGGGAAAACTCGAAAAACAAATTATAACTAAATTGACCCAAAGTGACACGCTTATGGCTAAGACCACAGATTCTGAATTAAACTTCCAAATCGAATTGGCTACCTATGGGTATGAATATGACTTGGATCCTCACAGTGTCCCTGATAGATTTCTTCTTTGTTTCCTCCAAACATCTTGATTATAGTTAATGGGAAAAAAATAAGTTAAGGGCTTAAAATCACATCTATTGCACATCTAAATGAAAGCAAACTATCAAACAGACAATGATAAATACTGATCATTCAAACTTGGCCTTTAAAAAGCACATTGGATACAATGAAAATCAGTGTATTCATACACTTACTGTGCTTCCAATTAAGATATAAATAGTGCACAAAGCTTTAAAATTTTCATCAAATTAAGGTTTCACTGACATGCAAATTAACTACTGACATCTAAGGCGATGATTCCTAATTGGCAAGTGAACCTCAGAGGGTTATTTATAGATTCCACTGCAACAAAGTACTCCAGGAAATTCTCATTGTGCAACTCAATTCAAATTGATGTTTTAGCTTTGAGTCTCTTCACTTTTTTCATATCCCTTTTTATCTCAAAAGCCTCTCAGAAATAAGCTAGCTAAGGTGCTAAATCTATAATTAATAACATCTGTGCTGAAAATTTATCATCAAATAATCCCTAGGAGATTTGGAGACCAGTTAAGTATCCCATTCCACTTTCTTCAGGTAGGACTCACTCTTGGCTTGCGAATTTGAAGTCAAAGGTTTGGCAACATTCATTTCTATCCAGACAGCTTAAGACAAATGTTCACATAGGAAATAGGATGAAACTTGAACATTTAGTAAGTGAATTAATGTTTTAAGATCAGCTGCCTCTAAAGATCTAAGTGGAAATTGTATTTTATTTTCTACCAACAATTGAGATTTATTTTATCTCTACTTTGCATTAAATTTTGCCTTTGAAGAATGCAGTGAGAGAATTCTAATGTGCCTATAATTTCCATACTATACTATTGGGCTCAAATTTGGCATTTCCTTTCTTTATTACACATATATCTGTATCTACCTAAAGGTACAATGGCCCAGTGAAAAGTGGCGAAGTCCTTTATTCCACATATTTAGGATAAACATATTCAAGGAGGCTTCAAAAAGTTTGTGGGAAATGCCACTGTATTAGTCCAGGTTAACTAGAGAAACAAATCGAGAGACAGTCATATGTGTATAAGAGAGCTTTTTATCAAAGAGTAATTGTATGTTAAGAAAACATCCCAGCCCAGTCCAAATCAAGTCCACAAGTTGAATATCATCCCATAAGTAATTAATAAATCGCTCTTCAGACTCAATCACATGCAATGATACAGAGTGGAGGAAGAGCACAGGTTGGTGGGTGCAGATTCTTGTGGCTCCAATGGCGGTGGATGCATCTCCAGGACTCTGGCTGCCGTCAGCGAGGCTCCATGGGTCTTGTCAACAGGAGGATGAAGCAGAGCGTGTGGGCCCCTCATAGGAGGAAAAGAGAGGAAGACCTCAGGCTCTTCACGATTAGGCCACGCCCACGAGGAGGCGTGATCGGGCTGCGCTCTTTAGGGCAGTGTGTGGTCCAGAGTCCATGGAGATTGTGGTCTGGGAAACTTCAATGGGGGAATCAAATTGACAGGTTAAACCCCGCCCCTTCATCCTTTCATCAAGCTGACATGAAATTGTGTAACTGCCACAGCCACTAGGTTTTCATTCCATTTTCCACAAACATTTTAAAGCTCCCTGGTGTTTCTTGCTTGACCCCATAGGTATATAAATTATATATCCCTGCTTACAACCATTTAACGTCTCAGTGAAGTTACAAGTCCCCAACCTTTTAGATGTTACTTTAATCCTATGCCCATTTAGAAATGTCCCTTTTCTACTGAGTTGGTGAGATGCCGGTCTTTTCTCGAATGTGACGCCTGTAAAAGATAGTTTCTCCTTGAAAGGATCCTCATAGTTAGATTTCAACTTGCGTTTTGTTTTAAAGTATGTGTGAGTTTTAACCCCGCATTATAAACATGAAAGGATCTTGAAAAGTAAAGAATATATAAAACATAAAATAGCATTGATTATACTTATTATTATCATTCAAAACCTCAGATTTTCAACTAAGGGTTGGATCCAAGAGGGATGGGATTATTTGTCATAAACACACACACACAATTTAACAATAGTAGGTTAATAGTTTGGAGGCAGAGCTTGCTACATTTTATTGACCAGCATCTACAGTAGAATTGAGACAGTAGTGCAGATATGATCAAGGTAAACTGATTTCTTAAAAAATAATTTGCGTATGTGAACATAGTCAGAGACATAATTCACATGTACAATTTGTGTCATTTACTGTAAATTCAGACTGCTACCATTCTTTCAAACCTTTTCCAAATTATTCCATCACCATTTTCTTAAACCCCTGCCTCCTACACTTCTCACTCAGCATGTTTTTTCTTTTTCAATCAGCGTTTTGAGTAAAGCAATTTGATTCTTTGCTGACTAACATTTATCAGGAAAATGATCATTTCACTTGGGGGAGGGGGGACACCCAAAACTCAAGCACCCCGTTTGCTATCATTAATACATATTAAACAAGAACTCTTTTATGCTCATTTATGAGACAGAGACAGAAAATGAGCATAGAAGGAGAATCAGACTGTTTTACCCTGGAGGAATTTCAACTCAAATGGAATGAAAGATCTTGAATAAATGTGGTAAGGTAAATGAGGCCGAGGATGGTGGGGTAATTTGGAAGCTCTTCGGACAGGATGTGATCCAGCATGGGTGGAAACTTGTGATCTGGGAAAATTTAATGGGGGATTTCCAGCTAAAGGACAAATGGAGGGTTAGCAGGTGGAGATTCAATGGATAGAAATCTCTAGCACAGAGCAGCTTAAGAAAAGGCAGGAAGGGAAACACCAGGGGGAGAATCCCAAATGTCCAGGTGGAAGGATCATGCATTAGACTGAAGGTCAGCATGGCTGTCTGGACTAGAGATAAGAATTGGACATTTAATCCTAATTAAATCCAACTCTCCTCTGTCCATGCCTCTTTCTACTAAGCGGGTCATGTCTAGAGAAAATGCACAAACGTGTTGACTTGTATTGTGTTTTATGCATTGTGCTCTTTATTCTTAGTGTATTTCCATGTTCACCTTCCTAGAAGACCATACCATATTTTCTCTTCTGTCACATGCACAGTATCTTTTGTCTATATCCTCTTCGGGGACAGTGAACTATTGAATGCAGCTCTGCTAGGCAAAGACTGTAACTCCCATCCAATAGTCTTTTCTTCCCTGGAACTGGGTAAGAAGGTGGGAGAAGATAGGCTTCACCTGTAATTGTGAACAGAATTCATTGAAATATCCCCTGCTAGGTATAAAATAAGTCCCCCGAGAAGCAGGAGAGGGGATTTCACTAGGGCCAGGCACAGAGTGCATGGTTGGGACCCTGAGATCCCTGTGCGGTGAACCTCGTAGTTCCAGAAGACAGCTGTGACATCAGAGGTGCAGAGGAGCCAGGAGCCAGAGTGTGGGACTGAGTGGTGGGCTACAAGCTGAAGGAGCTGGAAAGGCTGAGTGTTTTCCCATCCCTTCCCACCCCTGTTTACCATTAAAGTCTGTTTCTTTTGGTCTGAAAATATTTACCTTGATTTGTTTTCATTGATAACAATGGTCTTACACAATAATTGGCCTTTGATGACTGACTAACTTCACGCAGCACAATCCACCGTGCTATGCTGTGTTTCACCAGTATGCCTTAGTAATGTCAGGGTCCCATTGGCCGTATGTACCAAAGGTTCTTTCTCCACTCTTCCATAGATGGACATTTAGGCTGTTTCCTCTTCTTGCTATTGCGAAGATGGCTGTGATGGACAGCAGTGTGCATATAGGCACTTGCACTTTGCTGCTTATTTCTCTAGGTTCAATCCCGAGTGGTGGCACTGCTGGGTCATATGTTTAAGGGATCTCCAGTTCACACTCCACAGAGGTTACCCTCGTTGACATTTCTACCTGCAGTGCACGAGAGTTCCAGCCTTCCTGCATGCTATTCAGCACCTGTTATTGAAAAAGCATTCTTTTCAAAGAATCATTGTTAACAAGATGAACGTAAATTATATAAAGTAAAAAGGTTAAAACAAGCACAAAACTATAGAATGTGTAATATGATTTTGTGGATGTGCATAGAAAAGGTTAAAATATGAAAAGGAGCCATGTTAAAGGTTGCCTTATTAAGCATTGGGATGCACAGTGCTCTTATATGAGTGTTCTACCTTTCAAGTAAGGAACCCTGGTTTGGTCATGGGTGACACCTTAAGCTGCGAGCTGCAGGCCGTAAGCTGGAAAACACCAGCTGCTCTGTGGGGCACAGGTGTGTCTTTCTACTCACATAAAGAATTGCACACGGGGACCGGTTTTCCCTGTCCCACAGCAGCATTATGAGTGGGAACGGACTCGATGGCGATGAGATATTTCAAATACATTGAGGAAACATCTCACTTGGAAGAGAAAGCTTATTGATAAGAAGACGGTGGTGGCATAGGAAATTCCATGGTGGCCATGGAATAAACACAAAGATGAAAGCCATCTCTGTTTGTGATCCCATGCACCATGCAGCCTTGTCGGCCACATTCTTAACACCAAGTCCCAAAGAGTTCCCGCGCAAGTCTGTCACAAAGGCATCTCCTTTGTACCTTCTCCACTTCTATCCTTTGGGTCTGAGATGCCAGCATTTCTGCACTGGACCACCGGCTGAGCCTCCACCATGTTTGCCCCCCATGTCTTCTTGCAGAACTGATTAGTCTAGAGGCAGATTTGCAAAGTGATTAAAGCTTGGACCCAGCGGACAGGCTGACACTCACTGGCTGTTGATCTGGGCCTGGTTATTTTGTTTCTCTCTACCTTATCGACAAACACTTCCCCCTCCATCAAACCAAGGACATCAATACCTAACTTGTAGGGTAGTTATAAAAGCAGGGTTGGTTCAGTGGTAGGCATCTCACCTTCTGTCCATGACCTAGAGGGTCCTTTTCTGACCCATGAGCTTTAGAAGCAGTCACCATCCGAGTGGCATTAAAGGCGTGCATATTGCTATGCTGATGAATACATTTCAGTACAGATTTTAGACTGTGGGGAACTAGGAAGAAAGGTCTGGCAAACTACCTCGGAAAGTCATTGAAATCGACCGTCCACAACAAATCTTAAGGATGGCTCAATACTGGGCAGCATTTTGTTCTGTTGTGCACTGATAGCAACTGTAAGCCACAGAAGTCATTATAAGAATTAAATGATTGTCTGGCATAAATTAGGCACTCGTGTGCATTAGCTGCGCAGTGGACTGCTGACTACAAAGTCGACATCCCAAACTCACCAGGTGCTCTGTGGGAGAAACATGCGGCTGTCTGCTGTCGTAAAGGTTTCGTTTTGGAAACGCTAAAGGGCCCTTCTATGCTGCTCCATAGAGCTGCTGTGAGTGCGAATCGACTCTTAGTGGCAGCGGGTTCTTTGGTGATGCATTAGCTATGTATTTTAAGACCTGAATTAGTTTATGTTTACCCTTGTTTCAAGCCCTTGAAGGCACCCACTATTATAAAACCTTCATTGTGGTCTGCATCAACGTCACCATCAACCCCACACTATTGCCATAGGGATGCCAGTTATCTCTTGTTGCAGGTCCTTTGGGAAGGATGTCCCCTCTGTCTGGATACTCTTATTTCTTTGTCCCATCGCAGCTGCTTGTCCTGTAGCTCTCAGCTGGTGGCACCTCCGCTGAGTCCCTCAGGACAGATGGGTGGGTAGCCGAGACTCTAGACGTTATCATCATGGCATTGATTTTTAGGACTCCCTTCACATTTGCAAGGTTTATATGTAACTGAGGAGATAGAACATATTCATTTCCTAGCAGAGATTCTCATCGTAGCTCTGGAATACAGAGCGTTAAAAACAGTCAGAACAGAAGCAACAAAGCCCACATGGAAGAAGCACACCAGCCTATGCAACCACGAGGTGTTGAAGGGATCAGGTGTAAGGCATCATCAGAACAAAAAATCTTACCATAGTGAATGATGGGGGGAGTGCGGAGTGGAGATCCAAAGCCCAT
>NW_022103905.1:5187686-5199760 GCF_000313985.2 Echinops telfairi
AAAAACAGTCAGAACACAGAGGCGAGTGGAGGGGTGAGTGCTGGCAGGGAAAGGGGCCCAAAGCTTTGCCTTTGAGGTGCCCAGTATTGAGGAGCGGGGTAGGCGGGGGGGTGAGGCAGTGCTGTTGGGGTGTTGACAGGCCAGAGGAAGTATCGGATCAGCCTCTTGAAGAGGACCTCGTGGAAAATACTGTGCAAAGAAGTTTTCTAGCAATTGTCTAATAAAGGTCTGTAGACACAATGGCGGAATAAATAATGAACGATAGAAATCAAACTCATTGTTTGGTGTCCTGAAATAAGAACAAGACCAAGTTGCTGGTTCTGAGTCGGCTCGTTTTCCCCACACACTGTATAGAGAAAGATGTTTTCGGGTCTCTCTTTTGATCATCAAAGCATGGAGTTTGTATCAAGCTGTGTTCGCTGTTCCTGACCAGGAGGTGTCGCTACAGCTCACAAAGAGGCTCTCGTGCCTTCTGTGGGGACACAGTGGTGCCAGCATTTTATCCAAGTGTGGATACCCACCCACCTCGTTCTCCGCTTAGTTACCTACAGGAAATCTGACTTAAAGATAATTCTTTCCAGGTGTCTATTTGTCCTCAAAACCAACCTTCTTATGAGAACCTAGCTGAAAGACTTGTTTAATACCCTGGAAATGAAACGCTGAAAGATTTGTTAACTACCTTGGAAATGAAATGTGTTCTGATTCCTCGCTGAGTGTTGAGGGAGGCAGTGGAGAGAAGAAAAAGAAGAGAGAAAAAAAGGGACATGGGTATTTCCAGTGCTAGAACACTGCTGGACACACCGTGAACACACTGCTCTCTTGGTTCATGCTGTCCACCTTCTCTGCTCAGGGAAGTCCAACTTACTCTGCCGGAGCTCATGTACTTACAGCAAAAGCTATCTGTTGTTCAGCTGATATATGAGCCGGGCTCTGCAGCACATATAATGTCTGTTCCCTCTGATAGCACTATAAAACAGGTAACCCCGATACAAGTTTTCAAATGAAGAACATGAGGATTAGAGTGCTAAGGTGACCAGATTTTAACATTGGTAAAGCGGGACAAAAGCGGGACACCATTGATAAAATTCATATCCTAGCGAAATAGCCACATGGCAGCCGAAAACCGTATACCCTCGCTTGTCTGCATTCTTTCCAAAAATCGGGACTTTTTAAAAATGCTGTGGGATGCCGGAAAAATTGTTAAAAATCGGGACTGTCCCGCCAAAAGCGGGACGTCTGGTCACCATAAATTAGACAGGGAACTAACATTGTATGACTTGTGGCTATGCTACGACCCATCAAATTCCCAATCCAGACCCCGGCTCTTCCCAGGACACATATTCTTTCCAAGCCTCTAAGGATCCCTCCTCACCTAATGGCATCTCCAACCTAGTCAGGTGTGCTGCCTTTGGGCGCTTATCCTATGTAAACACTGATCATCAGGGATGGTTCTGTATTTCCTTGTCTGCACCTTCATCCAGAGTCTGAGCACACTGATGGTGGGTAGGGTGTTAGCCATAGACAGGACTCCAGGCTGGAAGGACTGATGGGGAAAGCAGGGCAGCCAAAGACCACTCAGTTGCCTGCCCTCACTCACCATCACTGGCCTCACTTGCTCTATCAGCACCCGCGCCATGAAGAAGAAAGCCTGGCACCTTTTAGAGGCAGAGGAACTGTGGATTAATGACCTGACAAGAAGGAGACCTTCATCCTCCAGAGCCCACCCACCCGCAGTGGCTGCACTGTGGCCTCTACCACTGGTGGGAAAGGGCTCATAGCCTCAGAGCCATGTGCTCTGCTAACCTCCAGGTGGCAGCACGGCGCAGCTGTCAGCTAGGCGCTCCATTCTGGGACGCATGGATGCTGCTGGACTCAGACCCTTTCTCAGGGCGTTTAGTGCCCTGGGAGTGATGAATGGAGCTGCCCACTCACTGCACACTGAGGGTAATTGAGCCTGCAGTATTTTGGAGGCAGCGGGGAGGTTTCCTGAGCTACTGTCTGATTGAAAGGGACAGCAACGTTTTGGACATTCTGCCCCATTTGGGGACTCTCAGAGGCCCCTTTCTGTGCCCAGAATGCAACCTTTGGCTTGCTTCGTTAAAGAGGAAAAATAGGCTCCCACCCCCTAAAGTATAGGAAAATCTAACAGGCAAAATGTGTTTGTTGTTTTCCTCTTCTTCCGATTTTACTTTTCCGTGCACTGCATGTTCTTCGTCTTCTTCCTCCTTTGCTTTTTATTTTTTTTCCTCCTTAGATTCTGAAATAATATTCCTTTCCACCTGACTAAAAGCAAATCCTCTGGAAGGTAGCTTATGTTAATTGACTGAGTATTTTCCAAGAGTGCAGGCAGAGCTATGTAAAATGTCTTTATTTAAATAAGCTCTAAGCCCTTTTATATTGTAAGCTGAGGTATTTAAAAGTAAGATGATTGGAAATTTCTGATGTTGCACACAATTCAAGAGAACGTGAACCGGGCTAGAATGAGAGACTGCCATAAGACTACAGCGTCCGTTTCTTCTAAATATACATGTAATATCAATTATGGAAGACAACCAACAAAAGATCTTAAGCTTGTCGGGTTGGGTTTGTGACTGCTTCTTTTCATTAGAATTTTTAGAAACTGGGAACTATGCCAGATTCTAAATACTGAAAAGCGGTGTCTTGAATAGGATACAGTAACAGATTTTAACCATTGAAGAGAAAAAAAATCAAAAGAGCAAACATTTATGGATTCAAAAAATGTATGTACATCTTTGAAAATAAATGGAGAATTTGAAAGTCCACTTTTCCATACTTTGGATTTATATTAAGGTGACCAGATGTCCCGCTTTTGGCGGGACAGTCCCGATTTTTGGTGTTTTAAAAAAGTCCTGATTTTTGGAAAGACTGCACAACAAACTAGGGAACGGTCTATTTGGTCCATGTAGGCCAAATTTTTAATCAAGGAACACCCCCCACCCCACCCCGGTCTGTCCTGTTTTATTTCTGGTCACCTTAATTTATATACCTCTGGTGATTGGTTAAGGAATCCTGGCAGCATTTTGGGGTAGTCAGAGGTTCAAATCCACCAGCCCCTCCATAGGAGAAAGATGATACCAACCATTGGGCCATCATGAGTCAGAATGGGCTTGACGGTAGCGGGTGTGGGTGATTGGTTAGAAATTGGCTTAGTGGGTTAAGTACGCACATTGAAAAAAGATGTGGCAGTCTGTTCCCATCCAGATTGCCAGCCTTGAACCCCCAGTGCAGCCGTGAGGGTTGCCGGGAGTCGGAATTGACTCCCTGACCATGGGCTTGGTTTTGGGTGATGGTTGGTTAATAGCTTCAGGGACATGATGCCTAATACCGACTTGTCTGCTCACCATAGGTCAGTTGTGTGAAGCCATCAACTGCTCCCCAGAGAAAGGTGTTTGTAGCACTATACTTCCATGAAAATGCCAGACTTAGAATCCTACAGGGAAGCTCCGCTTCTTCCGATAGTAGCACTTTCATTCAGAATCCACCGGAAGCAGCCTGTGCAGTGGTTGGTTGTAGGCAGTCACTTGTAACTTTGTCAATGACTTCTCTCAAGCCAAGTTTGAGGTGATTGCTCTTCCCCTAAACCTGTCAGGTTAGACCCCTTGTAGCAGGAGGGGTTGGCTTGTGATGACTTAGAGTCATTTTGTGGTTGGGCAGTCATCACCTACATTTTTGAAAAACAAGACTTAATGAGTTCACACTCTGCTGACACCTTTTCATTTCAGTAGGTAGCAAAGGTCTCTTTAAATCTCTGTTAGAGAGTAGAATATTAGGAACACTCTTAGGATGGTACCTCAAATTCTATTTTTAGATTAGATTCCAGGTGTTACAGACTCAGCTAGTCTTTCTTGCCTTGCTTTGTTAAATTTAGCTCAAAAATTGGACTGGAGCAATGTCCTTTTGGAATGAAGACAGAGGCTCGGATTGAAAGCAAGGGGCGGGTGGGCAATGAGTTGAGATAGGTCTATTGTGGATTGTTGATCCATCGTCTATGAGGGAACTCCAGTAACTTAGCAACACAGTAGCAAAAGATACCCAATGCGTCCTAGGATGCTACTTGCTGTAGAACTTTCCCAGCCTCTAGCTCTCTGCTCCTTTCACTGCTTTGGGCAATTTATCGGATATATTTTGATTTGCTCCTTGATATGGACCAAATGTCTTGTCATGTGTTGTCATGTAATAATAGACTTTGTCACATGTAAACGCAATATGAGTATAATAGTCGAAGTACTAGTATATATATTTCCTACCAGTTTCCTCTTTTTATAAATTAGATTGTAATTTTTTTGTCAGTGGTATATGTTACAAGGAGCCTTGATGTCACAGTGGCTAAAGTCCTTTGCCTGCTAATTGAAAGATCAGCAGCTCAAATACACCCACTGCTCTGTGGGAGAAAGGTGTGGTCGTTTACTTCCATAATGAGAAACCCTATGGAGAATTCTGCTCCATCCTTACAGGGTGACTACGAGTCACCATGAATCCTGTGTCAGTGAGTTCTTTGTTATTATTTTAAAAATATAACTCATGTTTCTAAAAGGAACATTTTAGGATATGTTTAAGTCAATTACTTGCGGAGCCAAAAAGCCTATTCTGGAGAAAGGCAACATTGGTACTCCTGAAAACGTAACACCCACTAATCAACTTTGCATTTTAAAGCTTAAGTTCTTGGTTTCTTTAGGACAATATTGCCCATGAAAGCTAGGTATTGTCAAAAGACAAAGGTTTTATGAATCCATTAGCTCTCAGTAGTAAGTCAAGATCTAAACCTTGTGGCCTAGATCAGGAAGGTTCTAAGCATTCCAGTGGTAGGGAAAACTCAAAATATGACCGATGGATTATCTCTGGAAAGAAGGAGAGAAAGAAAAGGAAGAACTCTGAAAGACGGAGCATTCATCATCAAAAGACGGATCCTCCAGGGAATGGCTACATTAATGGCCCTACTAAGGCCTTAACTTTGTATAGACTCAGTTTTTATGGACCAATCACTAAAGCCAGTGATGATGAAACTAAAGAATTCAACCAACTTCTTTAATCTGAAATTGCTCAAACATGTAATCTTCAGCCATCGGTCATTACTAGTGATTGGAACATGAACGTTGGAAACAAAGAGGAAGGACCAGTCATCGGAAAACATGACCCTGATGATGGAAAAGGATCTGGAAATAATATTGTAGAATTTTGCAAAACAAACAACTTCTTTGTTGCAAATAGCCTTTTTTTCAACAACACAAACATTGACTGTACATGTAGATCTCACCCTATGGAATACATAGGAATTACTTGACCATATCTGTGGCAAGACATGATGAAGAAGTTCAAAATCGTCAGCCCAAACCTGGCTAGAGACATGCTTCTTTGCAAATTCAAGTTGAAGCTGAGC
The DNA here is from genome assembly GCF_000313985.2 of Echinops telfairi. Taxonomy (NCBI): domain Eukaryota; kingdom Metazoa; phylum Chordata; class Mammalia; order Afrosoricida; family Tenrecidae; genus Echinops; species Echinops telfairi. The sequence goes on from NW_022103905.1 coordinate 5,193,085, forward strand.
AAAGTGTAAGGGAGTCCACAAAACTCAAAATAGGACCATGAGTATACTTCACCTGATGATAGAGGCCTTCTAGAGAGTAAAGTTGATGTCTTAGATACTAAACTGAAGGCCAGACTAGTTGTGGGATGACATGACATCAAGACCATCAAATGTGAAGAAAGCAAAACGTCAATAAAAAATGATTACAGAGAGAAAACACCAAAATGGATGCCAGAAGAGACTGAAACTTGCTCTAGAATGTAGAGAAGCCAGCGCGAATGGAAGCAATGATGAAGTGAAAGAACTAAACAGTAAATGTTTAAAGGAAGCTTGAGAACCTAAAGAAAACATTATAGTAAAAATGTGCAACTCGACCTTGACTTAGAAAACCAAAAAGTTCCACTTATCAGAATCTCAAACTGAAGGAACTGAAGAAAGAAAAAAATCAAGCCTCAAGTTGCCATATTTAAGAATTCCATGGACAGAATATTGAATGATGCAGGAAGCATCAAAAAAAGATGGAAGGAATACATAGTCACAGTACTAAAAATAAGGGGTTGACATTCAACCATTTCAAAAGGTAGCATATAATCAAGAATTGCTGGCCTTGAAAGAAGTCCAAGCTCTGTTAAAAGCATTAGCTAAAGCAAGGTTCAATGACTCATGAACGCCAATTGAAATGTTTCCAAAAACTGATATAATGTTGGAAACTTGGAAGATCATTATCTGATCAAAAGACTGGAAAAGGACCTATTTGTGTCCATTCCAAAGAAAGGTGACTGAAGGGCGTGCAGAAACTATTGTCAATATCATCGACATTATACACAGAAAACTAACATTTTGCTGAAGAATATCCAAAAACAGTTGTAGCAGTATATCAACAATGGGCTGTGAGAAATTCAAGATAGATTCGCAAAAAGGACATGGGATGAGCGATATCATTGCTGCCCTAAAATGGATCTTGGCTCAAAGAGGAGAAAGATATTTGTTTGTGGTTTATTGATGATGCAAAGGAATTCACTGTGTGGATCATAACTAACTATGAACAGTATTGCAAATAATGGGAATTCCAGAACATGTAATTGTGTCTAATTCTATGTTGAGCAAGCAGCACACTTTTAAGCAGAAGGAGAGAATATCACAGTTTTAAATCAGAAAAGGTGTGAAGCAGATTGTATTTATGCCCCATACTTACTCATCCATCTGTCTGTCTGTCTGTCTTTCTATCTATCTATCAAATAATCCAAGAATCCAGGAAGTTGGGCTGCATGAAGAAGAACTTGGCAGCCAGATTGGAGGAAGGCTCATTAACCACTTCCATCATCCTCACAATTATTGTTCTTTCTGAGCTCATTGTTGCAGGCAATATGTCACTCCATCTCCTTGAGGGTCTCACTCTTTTTCTTTGACCCTTTACCAACCATGAGGTCCTTTCCAGGAACTGGTCTCTCCTTAGAACGTGCCCACAGGATATAAGACGAAGCCTCACTACTCTCACTTATAAGGAGGATTCTGGCCGTACTTCCTGCAAGACCGATTCGTTTGTTGTTCTGATACCCCATGGTACTTCAATATTCTTTGCCAATATCATCATTCAAATGCAACAATTCTTCCTCGGTCTACATTCAGTTTCAGTTATCCCGTGCATATGAAGGGATTGAAAGTATCACAGGGTTGTTATGAGTTGGTACCTACCAACAATAACAACAGAACACATTTTTAAATAAAGGGGGCGAGCTGTCTGTTAAGTGTTACTAACCCAAAAGTCTGTGTCTCAAACCCACCCAGTACTTGGAGGGAGAAGCATGAGACTTAGTGCTCTTGTAGACATTTACCGCCATGGGAACACTGTCTAAAGTCCGTAGACATCGGAATCGATTCCATGCTAGTGAGTTTGCTCTGGGAAACAAAACGTCCAGCTCTCTAAATGAGTAAGCCTCATGGTCACCCTGAGTCAGAACTGACTTGCTTGCCTTGAGTTTGATCGTTGGGATGGGGGCAGGGTAATAGAAGGAAAACCCCATCAGAGAAATAAAGAAACTATACATATTTTGACATCTAAGCAAATGATGACGCAATCGCCACGTATTTCCTTGTGTAGTGTTGCTGGGTCGCTGACAGCAGTAATTACTTTGAAACTGTGGGCAATCAACTTTGGATTCCTTCTGTTTGGATCTCTTGACCCTTGAATTTGTAACAAAAAAAAAAATGTCTAAGGGGTCATAGATTGTACTTCAGTCATTCTACTTCTCATGTCCCAGACATTTTCAAGTCTCTTCCAGAGACAGGGCCCCCTTCCCCTCTCTCTTTCTGATCTTTCTTCCTCCAGTGAGACAGGTAACTTTTACCTGAGTGGCTCCCTAGCCAACCTGAGTAATATACTTATTTATTTGTGTTTAATTGCTTTGATGCTTTTCTCCATTTTAAGATGTGGATCTCAGTGGGATAGGTTATTGTTCTTCTCTTAAGATTGTAAACTAAAAAGATAGTAACACAGATGAGAATAATAACATGGATCTCTTACGTCTTTGCTCCCTCTCTGATCACCACTCCAGGAAGCAACTTGTGCATCGGAAGTGCACAAAGCAGTCACCTAGATTCCTATTTGGCTAAGAAGATGATTTCCGCCCCCCCACCCTTTGGTTTGGGGGAGGGTGAGAAGAATAGTACATTTAAGTAAGTAAGGGACCTAGGTTTCAAACAAGCCCTATAGATTAGTTCTACTATAAGCCCTAAGTATTAGTTCTCATTGTAAGCCCTACATATTTGTTCTACTTCATCAGCAACAACATGTCTGATAAACTGTTGGTACGATATGTGTGTGTGTGTGTGTGTGTGTGTGTGTGTGTGTGTGTATTGCCAGCTGTGTGAGTATGTTATCTTTGCATGCTTCTCTGAAAGCTTTAAATGCGATCACAATGGGTGCAGTCTGGAGTCCCTTCCTTGGCAGGGGTCTTCCCGAAAGTATCACTCTAAGGACAAACGGGAAAAGAGAGAGATTGAAGGGGAGAAGAATACTAACGTGTGTGAAGGCTTACACACTTTTTTTCCCTCTGTTGGTTTTGCCTGTGTATTTAAGCATCTGCAGTAGGTAATTGGCCCTTAAGGCCATTGGAAATTTCCATCTGCAAGTCCAAGTGTTTTTATTTATTTGCTTTTGTCTTTTTATTTCTAACCTTTCTGCAAAAATATTTGATGTAGTTAATCTGTGAGGATAGTTAAATGAGCCTATTGGCTAATGAAGAGGCTTACATTAAGGTGGGAAAGCAGTTGATGAAAACAGATTGTTTCCATTGCTCTCATTACCATCCATGAATCACACCACCTGGAGAACTTTGCAATTCCTGTGAATTAACAATACCTTTCCAGTAAGCAGTTTTGCTCAGCAATCTTGGTGACACAGAACAGAGTGTGTGATAAATAATGCAAAACTTTGGCAACTCACAGCTCTGATTTTATAAGAGTGTGTATATGTGTCCCATCCAACATGATTCCTATTTTTAAAAATTGTATTTTAGGTGAAAATTTACAGAGCACATTAGCTTTCCATTAAACAGAGTATTCCTTTTTTTTACCTGAAACAAATACTTAAGTATCTAAGTGTGTATGTACAGGGTCTCTAGGTGTGATAGGTTAGCAATTTCTTCCCACGACATTGGTGAGGTTACAGCACTGGGTGCAACAACCTAAGTACATTCAAAAGGGCTAGAAATAAATTCTCCACATCTTGATCTGTGTCTACGTTCATTCTGATGAAGCCTCTCTTAAATGTTTCTTTTCAGTTATATATATATGGTAGATATGTTCATATATATAGTTAAATTAAAATAGATATCTCTTCTTTGAGAAATAAAGTATAAGATGTCTTCTAGAATTGTGTATGTGTGTATGAACTGAGATGCCTAAATAAAATAGTGGGTGGCATTTAGTAAATTGTACCAGGTGCACTATGCCATGATGCATAACTAGATGCATATCATCTAGTTCTTACAACAAAATTTACTATTATTAACTGTATAAGGTGCTGAGGAAACTGAGTCTTGAAAAGTCTCAATCGCATGCCCAACCTCCAGTAGTCAGGAGGAACTGAAATCCACCACAGAGGCCAAACTCTTCTGCACAGTGCTGCAGTGCCTTCTGCAACGGAGAAGCAGTGACTCACCAGAACACAAGGTTCTTTAGAGGAGTACAGAGAAGATTTCCCATTTGCACAGTTACAGAGTCCGGAGTTTCAGAAGCCCTGACAGCATCATAGACTACTGACCACAAGATCAGTGAGTTCCAACTCACCGCTGGCTCCCTGGGAGACGGGGGAGAAAGGAAAGCCCATGCAGTAGCTGCTGTACAGCATTGTGCTTCGGTGACCCCAATCCACCAGAGCCTCCTACAAGACTGATAGATGAACCGCACTGGAAATTCAAGTCAAGATGAGGGAAGGGGGTATGTATGAGACAATTACATTTTTGTTGGTGGGAAAACAGGAAGGAACGACCTTCTATCAGGAAAAAAATGTGTAACCATATTTGTATAGAGCCCAAGGGTAGAATATGTCCAGTTCCTTATTGGACACTTTTGACCTAATTTCTATCCAGCCCTGGTGACCCAGGCCATTCATATGCTGTAGACTACTTGGACATTAGACTGGGTCCACTCAAGGTACACAACATCTTTCATAGGCCACACCAGAAAGACTTTATGTGGTAGCCCAGTAAGTGAACTGGGCTTTGCCTCAAACTCACGTTTAAGCCCTTGGACTTAAATTTGAAACACTCTAGTGTGAGAAGAAGCTGATGACTGCTATCCCAAGGTTAAGGAATTGGCAGTAGTTGAACTCTTGCCTTGAGGGTGCCCAAGGAATAGTGGACTGAGAATACCATGTATTAACTCTTTTAACACTCCTCTTCCTTTCGATTGACATTATTAATCTGGTAAGCATGGTTCTCTTTGTGACTGAGTGTTATTGAAAGTCTTATTCTAGCACCACCTCCCATTGTTTGTGTAAACAGCATCGTCACTTAAGAGTTTAATCTGCAGAAGTCAACAATTCATGTATTGCCGTCTAAAGCTGGCTTATACTTGTATAATTCCCTTTTCTCAACAGTAGCTAAATTACCATTGAGTAAATTAATGTTGCTATCAATCAAATTACTTCATGCCCCAGGGGGATGATTTTAATGGTCTTTATCATAAATGCTTGTCTGTCTCTTAACTGAAAACCAGAGACATATATAAACATAGATATATGAATGGATTTTGGGATGGCACTTAATTCTTGCCCAAATCTAAGCACCCTCATGCAGAGATCACTGAAGATATGGGTGCTTACAAAGTGTGGCAAAGAATCCAGATGGAGGCCAGCTATCAGAAAGAGTAGCATCTGGGGTCTTAGGCTTGTCTTCCAACAATCAGCCATCTATGTGAGGAATCAACTAAATTCCCATGGAAGAAGCACATGAGCCTGTGTGGTCCAAGGATTATAAATAATATAATCCAAATCCAAAGGAGGGAATATTATTAGAGCTTAAATGGTGGACACCTGGTTTGCAGAAGGCTATCGATGAGAGTGGAAGCCCAAAATCTATTTGTAGGATCCACACGTGGATTCACCTTCCAGTGAATCCATCCCCTCTGATCACAGTCCAGGGATGGGAATAGACTGTTATCAGACAGAAAGCACTGTGAAGTCGATTAGGGCAGATATAGTGAGGTTAAAATATAGCACCTTGTTTGATCTCTCTTTGACTCACTTTAAAGTTGTTTTGGTTAAAAAAAAAAAGGTGAAGGGGAAATATATATGGATTAAGCCTCCCGTGAATTCCCTCGGACCATAGTCTAAGGATTTGAATATCCTGACTCTTATGCAGAGGACACTGCAAAGTGGATTATTGCAGATGCAAATGGCTTATCATTTAACCTCCCTTTTGATCCACTTTTAATTTGTTCTAGTTTTTAACACTTTCTGCTTTCTTTTTATTTAGGGTTTCCTCTTGTTATTGTTGCTGCTTTGTTGTTGTTCTTTGTATGTTTTCATGTATATGGAATCCAGGACGGGTAAATCTACAGAGATAGTAACTGGATTCATGGTTTATTTGGGGTATGGCAGGGAGGTTGGGGATAGGTGGGAAACTAATCACAATAAGTACCAGAAATAAGAAAGTATTCTAAAATTGATGGTGATTATGGTTGTATGGCTCTTTTTGATAGGATTGAACTATAGAATTGTGTATGTGAATTGCATGTCAATGAAACTGGAAAATAAAAAGTCTGAGAAACCCCAAAAGCTGTTCTACCTGTTCCTCTAGCATCACAATGAGTTGCAGTGCACTTGAGTTTGAGGGCAGTGAGTTTTGAGTGTGATAAGGAAAGAGAGACTTACAGGATGGGAGTTTGAATCCAGCTCCTCGCTTTCTGAACCAAATGAACATGTGATGTGGCTGCTTTATTGAGTTTCAGAGAAGATATTTTTGGAAACTGTGATATGCTTTACAACGGGTTAGGGAAAGAAGTGTTAACAACCAAAAATTTTTATGTGGCACTTACTGAGTTCGGGGGGAGGGAGTTGTCAACCCTCTTCTGGCAGGGACATTGCACCTGAAAAGATCCAGGTATCAATTGGAAATGCAATGTTTACTAAAAAATATAAAAATTTTCTAGAGGAAATTCAATGTCTGGATGACAGTGAGCAAGTGGAAACATA
>NW_022103905.1:5199912-5216804 GCF_000313985.2 Echinops telfairi
TAGGCTCATAGATCTATTTCCCCATCCTCATATAAATATATTTGCATATGTACATGTCTTTATCTAGACCTCTATAAATGCCCTCATCTCAGTCAAACCTAGTCATTGTAGTCTTATGAATGCTTGGAATGAAGAAAAAGAATTAGTCACACTTGATCTTCCCCAGTTCAAAAATCTTTGGAATAAACTCCTGGAACATTTGAACTTGATATTAGAATAAAATGGCACATATAGCTTCTCCTTTCACTGTGCTGACATTTTGAGGATGAGAGAAACAGGCACAGCAGTTGTTTGTTCAAATGCCTCATAATCATCTTAAGAGGCGCTCTGGAGTGGTTGAGTTGGGTGCTAAGAGCAAGGTCATCAGTTCCAAGCCACCAGCTGCCCTGGAGGCGAAAGATGAGGTTTTCTGCTCCCATACAGATTGACAGTCGTGGAAGCGCACAGGGGCAGCTCTGCCCTCTCCTCATGATGGTGTGAGTTGACAATGTCTGGATGACAGTGAGCAAGTGGAAACATAAGGTGAATGCACTTCACCGGTTGTAAGTGTAACATGCAAGGTCGTTCCTAAAGTCAACATACCAGGGAACTTCAACCACTGGCAAAATGGACTGAAAAGCTCATGGGCATTTTGCATGAGCTCTTTGAAGCCCTCTGTAGGACACGGTCTCAACGTTTGCTTCTGGACCCAAGGAAAATCACCCTTGGCTGTTTTTGAAACAAATGCCCGGAACCATCTGATGACTTCCCGCGTTCTGCTTTCACTGGACCTACCTGGTGTGAAGTGTGTTTCAAGGGAGGGGCAGACCAGGGAGAGGATGAGAGCAAACGCATGAGCCGTGTCCAAGGTGGGCTGCGTCTCTGTAGAGTTGAAAGCAGCCCTCGTTTCCTTATTATGTTCATCTGTTTAGAAAGCTCGTTTGATTTGCGTTTTGGAATGTTCAGTCTTTTTAATTTACCTCCAAAGAATTTGTTTCTACATTATGCTGCTTTGTTTGTAGGGAACAATACTTCAGCAAGTGTTTCACGAAGTAAAATGGATGAACACTGCTGTCTACAAAGAGCATTTCCAAATTAAAACCATTAAGGATGAAAGGCATGCATGAGACAGATCTCTACCATATGTCTGACGGGGCCTGTTGTAACGAGCTTATTTACGGACTTCAAAGACAGGAATGTATCTTAGACATAAAGCGATACTACTTTTGAGCCACAGTGAACATCGAAAGGTAGTAAATATAAGCGGTGTGTTAATTTTCTCTATGACTCTGATTTCTGTCTTTCGAATTATCGATGAAGGGTCATGTCAGCAGGAGTGCTGTTATATGTATAAAGAAATCCAGCCTCAACAAAAACATGGCAGTATTAATTCATGGAGTAGGTGATTTGGAAGATGGGGAAACTTCCAATATCATTATATTTCTAAGAAAAAACAAAGTGGGCCAAATTGTAACCAAATCATTTGCAGGAACTCGGTTGCATCTGCTATCACATATAAAATCCATCTCAAAATATTTCCTCTCAGGAATAGCCAGCTCATGTAAGTGAAAACAGAGAGTGAGGATGTTTTATGTCATTCATTTTCTAGGTACTAGGAAAACTGTCCTTTTAAAAAAAAAGATATCAGGATGACGAGGTCTACATATGGCCTCCTCCCTGGGGGACGGACAGCGGAGAAGTGGGTGAGGGAGACGTGGGATGGGGTAAGATATGATAAAATAACAATAATTTATAAATTATCAAGGGTTCAGGGGGAAGAGAGAGCGGGAAGGGAGGTGGAAAAATGAGCTGACACCAAGGGCTCAAGTGGAAAGCGGGTGTTGTGAGAATGATGAAGTCAACATATTACTAATGTGCTGGACACAAATGACGTATGTACGGATTGTGACGAGTTGTATGAGTCCCTAATAAAATGATTATTTAATAAACAAAAGTGGAAAAAAAAGATATCAGGGTCTTTTTACCTTCCACGTCATATTCTGAAGATATCTATTTGAATAAAATCAGCCAAAGACACCTTCATTTTCTAAATTAAAATACTTTATGCATTTTATTTGTTTGCTTATTTATCCAGCCTCAATTCGGTTGATTATTTTCTGTATAAAATCAACCGCTGGTGCCGGGTCCTCTCCACAGAGACACTCTTGTGTGGATCTTCACGGGATGGTCACTGAACTCCTGGGCAAGAGACTTGATGAACATGGTCTCTTTCCAGAGGTGGCACGGTCAGCTAGCTGTAGGTCCTGAAGATGGCATCAGAGGTGGCCATGCAGGCTCTGGCCAAGGAGTAGCAGGCATGAGTCCTGGGCCAGTGTTAGCAGAGTCCTGGGTACAAGGGTCAGGGTGATGCCAGTGCCTCAGGGGGTGGAGATGAGGCACCCCAGCATGGAGCGTTACTTTGCAGGGAAACATGTGGGTCTTGCCAATCTTCTTCTCCCGGGAGCCTCACCATGCAGGGACAATGGACAGCTTGGTCAAGATGATGGCCCCACGCTTAGTGGTGGCCACTTCCTTGGACCACGTGAGGCCCAGGCTGATGGGGCCATGGAAGTCCCTGATGGCAACAAAGGCCTTGAACCCTGGTCTGCTCTCCGGCACGATGCTGCTTCTGTACAGGCATGACCTTCCAAACCTCGCCCTGGAAGGGCACAGCTGCAGGGACATCCCCGGGAAGAAGTCAATGATTTCAGTATGCTTGGTGCACTGGGAGAACAGACAGATCTCTTCCGGGGACTTGATCTTCGGGGGCCCTTCACCAGATGGCCTGCCTTGGTGACTAGGAGCTACTTCTTGTCCCCAGTTTTGCCTCTGTGAGCTCCGTGGCCTTCTCCATAACCTTGACCACAGCTGCTGCTCCATTCCTGCATGCTTCTGCAGCCTCAGGGGTAGCCGCTGCTGGCTCCCGCTCCTGGATCCCCAGGGCCTCGGGGTCCTCCGGCTGCACCACCGCCATCAGCTACTTGGTGGTTTCTCCAAGACAACTTTGTGCCTTTTAAGGAGCACTGAGCATGCTCTCTGGCTTGGAACAAGTTTGCGGCAAGATGGCCAAACGCACCAAGAAGGTCCAGATGGTGATTCAACCTGGGACCCATTATGGTGCCTCCCTCTGGAAAATGAAGACATTTGAAATCGGTCAAGATGTCAAGTGCACTAGCTCCTTCCTTCTGCAGCAAGATCAAAATGAAGAGACGCGCCATGGGCATCTGACACGGAAGTTCCTGCCTGACAACGTAGCTGGTGGGGCCTGGACCCGCCCACCCCACTGCAGTCCCAGGAAAGTCTGCCAGCAGAAGGCTGAAGGCACTGACAGCACTTAGAAGCCCCATTGTTGGAAACATCTCTGGCCTATAATAAATGGGTTAATTTATGTAACGATTAAAAAGAAGAAGAAGAATCACTGAACAAATGAACTGTTTTGTGGCTTCTGAGAGCAAATTTGGTTTGCTTATTGAATAGGTTGAAATTTGAAGGTTGTACATTAGGGCCTTGTATTCGTATTTTTTGTGCAAAATGTAATTTCAGAAAAACCATTGATGCGACCAAACACTTTGGCAAGACAGAATTCAGCAGTCACCATGGCATATTGCTAGCAAACGTCTCACTTGAGAATACAGTGGGCAAGGCACTGAGGCCACTGAAACTTGTGGCTTCAGAGCAGTAACGTGAGATCATTGTAATAACTTACTTCCTATTCCTATAGGAAGATACTGAGCAATTTTCACGTCTGCCTTATTTAATTTGGATTTTAGTTCAGAAATTACCATCTTAAGATATTCATAGGCATTCAAAGGCAAGTACTGTGTGAAATTCACCACAGCAAGATACCAGACGTGCCAAATGTAATATCAAGAGTCTTGGTGCTTCTCCCTGTAAAGTATAGAAATCTCTCTTACAGAAAAAAAAAAGTAGAAAATGGTCTCACTTTGGGCCAGTTAGTATATTTTAGGAATCAGTCCATGAGCCAAAGTGATGATCAGAGGTTATTGCTTCCAAATATTTGAGGTTATAGCTTTTGAAGAATATCCCATCAAGTTAATCACTGTGGAAATGGTGACAATTTCATCATGACCTTTCTCAAATCTTTGGTCAGTTGGGGTCTGGATTGAATTGATGGATTTGCCCACTTAATTTCCTGTAGGATAGTCTAGCATATTTGTCTAATGTTTTCCCATTTTGATTCTCCTGCATGCTGTGTAACCTCATCTGGGTAGGTAATGCTGCTGTAGAGTCTGTCCATGGGTGTTTTGAGCCTTCAGAAGGTTTGGATAGTAGAATATAGAATGCAATATGGAATCCAAGTGGAATTTAAAGTTTCTGTGGAGATGGACATTCCAACTCTCTCACCTACCAGCGCTGTGAACTTGGACCTCTCTGAAAAGATTATGTAAAAGAAAAGTGAAATGACACCTGTAAGGCAGCTCCTCCAGGCTTGACACCTTTGAACCTTTCCATTGTTGTGACAGAGAATGGAGGTTGAAGGATGCTCACGTTTGTCTGGATGAACGGTGACCTTTGGTGGAATTTTGAGGTAAAGGGCTTTGAGCCCAAAAAGGTCATAGAGAGTCTTGGAGATGAAGGAGGAAGAGTCATCATCCTCATAACTTTAGGAAAGACCTGATAAGTTTGGGATCTTGCAGTAGATACATGGAGGCAGGTAAATACTTATATGCAGAAGTAGAAAAAAGTCAGCGTTAACATTTACCTGATTCCACATCTTTCCGGAGCCTTTGCAATATTTTTTGTTACAGAAAATCACCCGATTCATCCCTTTAGATATAATTTGCTTGTCTGTGTCCTGAATTATAAAATCTATTTTTATAATTATCGATATCTTGCATCATCTATTGAAATGGTGGCATTTGGGGGGATATTTACCATCATTAAAACAAGGATCACCCAAAGCCCATTAGTAGGCCACTGGAGATCCCCTTGCAGAGTGGTCTTGGGGAGGAGATGAGCCAGTCAGGGTGCGATGTAACAATGAAGAGAAATACAACTTTTCTCTAGTTCTTAAATGTTTCCTCCCCGCTCCCACTACCATGACTCGAATTCAACCTTGCAAGTCTGGCTAGACCAGAGGAGGTACACTGGTACAGATAGGAACTGAAAATACAGGGAATCCAGGATGGATGAGCCCTATAGGACCAGTGGTGTGAGGGGCAAAACAGGGAGGGTAAAGGGAGAATGGGTAGGAAAGAGGGAACCGATTACATGGAACTGTGTGTGACCTCCTCCCTGGGGGACAGACAACCAAAAAGTGGATGAAGGGAGACGTCGGACAGGGCAAGATATGACAAAGTACCCATTTATAAACTATCAAGGGCTCATGTGGGAGGGGGGAGCGGGGAGGGAGGGGAAAAATGAGGACCTAATGTCGGGGGTTTAAATGGAGAGAAAATGTTTTGAGAAACGATGTACAAACGCGCTTTACACAATTGATGTGTGTATGGATTGGGATAACAGTTGTATGAGCCCCTAATAAAATGTTGAAAATAAATAAATAAATAAATAAAATTGAAGAAAATGTAAAAAAAAAAACAAGGGTCACATATATACTTACATATATTTCTCATTTTAAGAAGAAACGAGAAAAAGAAGAGATAACTCTGCATGGCCTAGTTCTAACATATTACCAATACATAGTTGTACCAGTGAAAGGTTTTTAATAGTTGAATGAATTGGAGTAGACTTCATGAACATTTCTGAGTTAAATCTAGATATATTATAGTAGAATCAAAATATCTTTTAGAATTTACTATATTCTTCCAAGAATGTTGAAATCTGATACAAAAGCCCTCTTTCCAGCCTTACAGAACGAGATATTATTTTGTATACTAAGGGGTGCCTGGGGTGTTTTGTTTTTTTTTGTAGCTTCATGTGCCTATGAAAGCAGGACAATGAATAAGAAAAACTACAGAATGGATGATTTGGATTATGGTGTTGAGAAAGAATATGAAAAATATCATAGACTGCCAGAAGAACGAACAAATCTGTGTAATAAGAATTGCAGCCAGAATGCTCCTTAGAAGCCAGGACGGCCTACTAACATCAGCCATGCCCTCAGGGAGGCTAGTCCCCTGCTCCATTCTTGATCAAAGAGGTCAGTGGAAAAGAAGTGGGTTGACATAGTGGCTGCATCAAGGAGCTCAAACATAACAACCTTCCTGAAGATGGCACTGGATCAGGTCGTGTTTGGTTCTATTGGAGCGGGAACTGCCTGGGTGGTTTGTAACAGCAGCAACAACAGCTATGCTCTAAGTCCTGGGGAGATCGGAGGGAGACTAATCCTTGACAACCAAAGGAGGCTACAGTATGAATCCTTGGGGCAGAATTTTTTTCCTGAAATAATTTATTCAACAATACCAAGGGCTCAAGTGGAAAGACAATGTTTTGAGAATGATGATGGCAACAAATGCAGAAATGTGCTTGACACAATGGATGGATGGATGGATTGTGATAAGAGCTCGATGAGCTCCCAATAAAATGATTACTTTTTTTCTTCTATTGCACATCTACTATGTTCTAAAGAATTTGAAAACCAAGTTCACTGCTATCGAGTCCATGCTGACTCAGAGTGACCCTATAGGACAGGGCATGTGTTAGTCTGGGTAGACTAGAGAAACAAATCCATAGAAACTCTTTTGTGTATAGGAGAGAGTTTTATATAAAGGGTAATTGTACATTAAGAAAGTATCCCAACCCAGTCCAGTCAAAACTCATAAGTTCGATAGTAGCTCATATGTCCAGTACTTATCTATAAAGTCTTCTTCAGACTCAGTGAACACATGCAATGATGCCAAATGCAGGATGGATGATCACAGGCCAGTGGGTAGAACATCTTTGGATCCAGTGGCAGTGTAAACATCGCAGCACTGGCAGGGGTCTCCACATGGCTTCTCCAGCTAAGGTGTAGTGTGGTAGTTCCATGTGTCTTGTCAGTAAAGCATCATCTCAGGGAGGGCGCAGAGAGTCTCTCCAGTCTCCAAGGAGGAAAAACCAGATTTCCCAGAATTCTCAGGAGAAAGCCAGGCCCACACAGAAGCCTCATTGGCTATGATCCAATTGACAGACTAGACTCCACCTCTTCACTCTTGATCCTCTCAAGTCCCAAATTGACACCAGATTATGTAACTACCACAGGGTAGAACCATTCTTATAGGACAGGGTACAACTTCTCTTGTGGGTTTCATAGACTAGCTCTTTAAGAGAGTAGAATGCCTCATCTTTCTCTGGCAGATCAGTTGTTGGTTTTGAACAGCTGACTTTGTGCTTAGCCATCCAACATGTAATCACTATGCCAACCCAACACTCACAGCTCCGCCGTCAATTCTGACTCCTCATGACCTTATTGTTTAGGGAGAAGAAAGTGGCGTCTTTCTCCTGCAGAGCAGCTAGTGAATTCAAACCACTGAACTTGTGGTTAGCAGCTCAGCATGTAATTCACGATGCCACCAGGGCTCGTCGAGTAGATTTTGCTTCAAAGTGGCCCTGTGCGTTTCAGAATGGATGTGTGTTATACAGGGTTTTCAGTGCCTGTGGCCACCAGGCTTTTGCTCTGAGTGCATTGGGGTTGACACCCTTTCAATTAGAAGAGATGTGCTTAACTGTTTGCACCACCTCAGGACTCCTAACTATGGATGCATTTGCCTTGCAACTTAATGTTTATATTAACAAGCTGATTCAAAATTTTTAACACATAATTTAGGGCTTCCTTTGTCAGACATGTTAGAGTCATTTACTTTATTCAAAATCATTTTATTAGGGGCTCGTACAAGTCTTTATCACAATCCATACATACATCCATTGTGTCAAGCACATTTGTACATATGTTGCGATCATCATTCTCAAAATACCTGCTTTCTACTTGTACCTTTGGTATTAGCTCCTCATTTTCCCCCTCCCTCCACGCTCCCCCATCCCCCATGAGCCCTTAATAATTTATAAATTATTATTTTGTCATATCTTACACCATTCAATGTCTCCCCTCACCCGCTTCTCCTCCGTCTGTCTCCCAGGGAGGAGGTTATATGTTGACCTTGTAATCTGTTTCCTCTTTCTCCCTCACCTTCCCTCCACTCTCCCCATATCGCCACTCTCACCACTGGTCCTGAGGGGTTCATCTGTCCTGGATTCCCTGTATTTCCAGTTCCTATCTGTGCCAGTGTACATCCTCCGGTCCAGCCGGATATGTAAGGTAGAATTGGGATCATGATCATGGGGGGGGGAGGGAACATTCAAGAACTAGAGGGAAATTGTATATTTCATCTTTGCTATACTGCGCCCCGACTGGCCCGTCTCCTCCCTGCAGCCCCTCTGAAGAGGATGTCCAATTTCCCACAGGTGGGCCCTGGGTCCACACTCCAGACTCCCCCCTCAATCACAATGCTATGATTTTTTTTTTTGTCTTTGATGCCTGATACCTGATCCCTTTGATGCCTGTGATCTCACAGGTTGGTGTGCTTTTTCTATGTGGGCTTTGTTGTTTCTCAGTTAGATGGCCCCTTGTTTATCTTCCAGCCTACGGGACCCCAGATTCTATATCTTTTGACAGCTGGGCACTGTCAACTTATCTCACTGCACCTGCCCATGCACCCGCTCTGTCCTCCGCATTCATGTCCGGGTAGCTGGTATGCTTCCTCCATGTGGGCTTTGTTGTTTCTTAGCTATATGGGCGCATGTTTATCTTCATGCCTGTAAGACCCCAGATGCTATATCATTTGCTAGCCAGGCACCATCAGCTTTTCTCACCACCCTTGCCCATGCACCCACTCTGTCCTCCAGGATCGAGTTGGGACAGGCTGGTTTGCTTCTTCCATGTGGGCTTTGCTGTTTCTCAGCTAGATGACTGCTTGTCTATCTTCTGGTCTTTCAGACCTCAGATGCTATATCTTTTGATAGCCGGGCACCATCAGCTTTCTTCACCACATTTGCTTGTGCACCCATTGTCTTCAGCAATCGTGCCAGGAAGGTGAGCATCTCAGACTGCTGAATTGTTAGAACAAAGTGTGCTGTGTTGAGGGAGCACCTGAGCAGGGGCCCACTGTCCATGTGTTTTCTTAATACTCAACCTATAAATATATGTACATAGATCCATTTCCCCCTCATCATATATAAATATAGTTTCAAAGTTATTTTTTAAAAGTCTTCAATATACATTCAATTTCTTATATAGTCTCCCCCTCCCCCTGCCCCTTAAAGTCAACTTCTACTCAAAAAGTGAAAGGCCAACATGTTTATATCCAGTCAGTCCCTGTTTTATAACTGATTAGGAACAAATCTTACCTGCCCATTCCTGTTATGAGCAATTCCCCTCAGGAGCCCTGGTGGAGCGTGATTTTGTGCTGGACTGCTAACTGCAAGGTCAGTAGTTCAAACACATCAGTCACTCCACAGGAGGAAGATGAAGCTTTATAATAACCAACGTTAAAGTCTCAGAAACCCACAGGACCAGTTCTTCCCTGCTCTCTGGGGTCACTATGCATCAGAATTGACAAGGTAACAGCAAGTTTGACTTTGGGAAAGTCACCCCTCCCTCTGACACCTCGAGTCGATGCTTACTCTCAGTCGAGTCTTCATCACAGTCACCATCACCTGGGACAGTACAATTCTGAGATCATGGAGAAGGCTTTTTGTGCTAACCCCCTTGCCATCCAGTCCATTGCCGCTCTTGGCAGTGCAGTATTAGGGTCCTGTGGCTTCTTTATAGAAGCAGATAGCTTCATCTTTCTCCCTCAGGGTGGCTGGTGGATTTGAACAAACAGCCTGCGGTTAGCAGTCTAGTGCTTAGCTGACATTGCCATGAGAGTTCCTTTCTTGCATAAAGTAAGGCTACATAAAAATGATATGCACCTGCTCAGTCAGACCTATAATTACAGTCAGTGACTGATCTCAGTTGCATCCCTGCAGATGCTTATATCCTTGTTAATCTTGAAGCAGAACCATCAAATGGAAAGCAACTTTTGGGCAACAGGTTGGGACTATGGATTTTACAGATAGGAACCCTGGGAGTCAGGATCGTGAACTGAATTAGCCAAGATGGTGACTCTGGTTATCGGCAGAGTCAGGATTCAGATTTGTCTATTTGGAGTAGGTAAGCCCAGAACTCGCTCACCACCCCATACCTAGATTGTTTTTCCCAGAAACCTGGCATGAGCTGTCATCTTCCGTCCAATGTTAGACCCATGAAGATTTCCCTTTGCTGTCACTGTAACAGATGTTGCCATTTCAATTAGGGATCGCTACTTTGTGCCCAGTTCTATGTAGGTAAATGTATGGCTCTTGAGTGGTCTTGTCTACATGTCATGATTTCTTGCCTTGGCTCAAAATGTTGCTTCTCAGTTTTACAACACAGACTATACAACACATATAGTATCTCTATTTTTCATGGAAGCATTTCCATATCCCCCTCCCCACCCTCCACAGCAGAAGCCACCTCACTGCAAGCCACTCCACTGGGGTAGCTCCCCCAAACTAACAAAGAACAAATTAATGTTCCTGATTTACTTCACAAACAAACAGAAAAGATGCATCTCTGAAGATCCTTTTAAAAAACAAATTAAGAGTTGGGGGGAAAACAGCTTCAAGGAAAAAACGTACTGCTATCTCTGAAGGGAGCTCTGGAAGCAGACTTCAAGAGAGAGCAATGGTTGCTAAGTACTGTTTGCCCAGTAGCCTGTGGTGGGCCAATTAGACAGTTGTAGAGGGGAGAAAATGTGGGCAAATTCATTTGAGGGTCCTATGGAGCTAGCCTTGAAATAATGATAGTAGTAATGTAAAAATTCACTTAATTTAACAAATTTAGGGGAAATGACCACAGACACTTGTACTGAATCTCTTTATTACTATGCAGCTGGCCCGTCCAAACATCATTTGAACATGACTCTCTCCTTTGCTTCTGTTTATTTTTGCTTTTCCATTTTGTTGTGTCAATGACCCAGGCCTCTATGGTTCTCTCGCCTGTTTACAGCTTGTGGACAGATGTTTGATTCTTTTATCTTAGGAAACAGAAAGCAATGATTAGAAAAGCGCTTCTGAGTCTTTTTGGAAAGTCATTGTTTGCATTGCCTTTTCCTGTAACATTCACACACCCAATCCAAACGGTGACTATTTGGATGAGACCATATCTAAAGCATCACGGGGAGGTCCAAATTCGAGTAATATGCTTTTTCTTATCCTCGTGGATTTTGTAGTATGGAAAGGAGATGTAAGGCATGGAGTGTGGATTGTAACAATCCATGCAGCTACCCTGTGCCTTCTTCCTCCTTGCTGGACTGTGGTGCACCCAGACATTGGGTCCTTGATGAACAGGACAGCCTGCCAGAGGTGAAGACTTCAAAGCAGTGGTTCCTTGGTACAGTTCTGTTCACCCAACACAGGTGATGTGGGCCACCTCTCACAAGGAAGACAATTGGTGAGACAGGGTTGGAAGGGAGCTTGAGAGTATTTCTTGCATACCAGTATTCAAGGAGACGAAGTAGATCTGGTCAGACCAAACTCACCTTCATGAGAAACAAGTTAAGGGTGTGTTTATAGCCAAGGAAAATGGGAGGTTTCAGGAAAGAATCGAAATGAATGAAAAAGCTGGTGATCTCACTGAAGGGGATCTTCCAGAGGAATCAAACTATGCGTTCAAACTTGACACAGGCTGTCTGGTTCTCTTGGCTTGGAGGAGTGTGTCCATATTTCCACTGCAGGTGTTGTTGGAAAGTTTTGTCCTTCACTGGGAGGGGTGTTCAGTTTCTTTCATCTAAAGGGAAATAGCAAAGGTTTGTCAATTTATCATGAATTCTACCCAAATTACACAGTTGAAAGATAGGTTCCCCCCAATACATGAGGCTTTAGAGGGACTCTGGGGCACAGTGTGGCATCACTCTTTCCCAAATAGCCTGTGGTGACTTTTGAAAGCTGCTTAATCTAGTACTGGACCAGGGTATGCTTTGGAGAGGACCAGGGTCTTCTTAAAAGATACCTTCTAAGTGATACTGGTACTGTATTAGGTTTGGGAATCAATGCTGGATGAATACATAGTGGATTAGAAGGAGTGGTTGAGGAGGTAAATGCTCACCATATTTTCCATAAATAATAACCAAGTATCCATGCACAAAGCGATTTAGAATAATAGTTGATAATGATTATCTGTGGAGTTTAGACTGCCTGGACTGAATTCTGTCTTTGTCATTCAGTGCATTGGGATTTGAGGCAAGTTTAAAAATCTATCTGATTTTGAGGGTAATAGATAGAGCCATTATTGAGTATTTTGATCAAGGACTCAGTAGGTGAATTCTACTCAAAGGCAAGACATTATGAAACAGAACATCAAACTCATGGGAGAAGCAGACTTCCTGGAGTGACTGGGACACAAGGGACCCCAAATTTAATGTCCAGAAATAATCTTTAAACCTTGATCTCAACTGATGCTGTGAAGTCATGGCTGAAGACAACAACAATTTGGCCAAGTTAACACAGATGGTTTGCCTGGAACATAGCATTCTTATAGTTATTGATAAGAATATAGATTGCAAGGGCTAATGTGAATCATGCATGACAACTTTTAAGGAACACAGAACCTTAATTAATGGTTATGAAACAATATGGGTATAGATATGATGATACAGTGAGAAAGATGTAACTGATGTTATTGAACTGTTCATGTAGTCATTTTGAATGTATTTATCTTTGGTTATGCATATTGCCACCAGAAAGATATACAATATTATATGAAAATCGAGCTGGTCTTCAGTTTCCATATTTAAAATATGTAAAATAATTTACCTACTTTATGGGACTATTATGGCATTTAAAGGAGTTAACATATCCAAAGTGCTTAGAACAGTGAGAGAGAAGTAAGAGCAATCAATAAGCACTACTGTCTTTGTGATCTAGTGCTGCGATGACAGAAATACAACAAGTAGATGGCATTAACAGGCCAATTTAATTCCTCAAAGTTTAGGGTGCTGAGTCTAGAGAGGAAGGTTCTCTCTGAGTTGATTCTCAAGGAAGGTTCTGGTGTCTTCAGCTTCTGTTTCCTAGTTCTTGGACACCTCCGTGTAGCTTGGCATCTGTCTTCCCCTTCTCTGCTTATTTAATCTGCTCCTTTTATGTTTTGTAAGAGATTGACTCAAAATATACCCTACGCTAATCCTGTCTTACTAATGTAATAGAGACAAATGGGATATAACCGCCAGCATAAAGGCTAGGAAATGACAATACATATTCTTGGAGGAAATACTCCACTACATAACAATTGCCTAAAATTATTCAAATTATTATAACAAGAGAATTTACACTTAAAATCTTAAGAACATGCAGACAAGGAGATGTGACATTGTATTTAATTTCTGAATTAAGCCAAATCACAGCTGATGCAAGAAACCTAAACCCATCACATATTAACTAAGGAATTTTTTATTTGTGGATTGTCAGCAAGTCACCAGGAGTTTTGTGTTTTCTGGGAGATAATTACGCAGTACATTGTACTTTCCTATGATCTACTATTTTCCATTAACTAAATTTGAAGATCACAGAAATGGTAGAAATTACTAATTACAGAAGTAATATTAAACCATTTTGAAGTGCTTTCAGCTATCCAATTGTCATTAAGGTTTCAAGGAGTTTCCAAAATAATAAATCCCACTACAATTGAGTTGATCAGAATGACCCTATATAGGGTTTCTGAGATGATAAATCTTTAGGGGAGCAAACAGCCCCATCTTTTTTCCTGAGGAGCAGCTAGTGGGTTTGAACCACTGACTTTGTGCTTATTCACTGTTTGGGCTTCAATCCAAACAGAGAGACTCCCTTTACAAAGATGATGAAATACCAAGAAAAAAAAGTGACCATCAAAACCATTGTTGATGCTGTTGTGATAAGCAGGTGTAGCAGAAAGCATGCGCAATGCCCCTGGCTGTGCCTTGGCACCTGGCTGCCCACAGGGGAAGGACATCACCAGGTGGGCCCAAGGACACACAGGGAGTGCACGCTTAGCTGAAGCAGTCATCTCAGAGAGTTTACTGGTGTCTCTAAGACATTTTAACTCTTATCCCACAGTGCCACTACGTTATATGAATCTTAAATTAGATTTGGGTCAATTAATCATCTTCCTACTCATCACTGGATAGTAACAAAAGTTGCAGCAACTGGTAAAAATGCACTGGAACTAGATTCTCAACAGCAGTGGTGTTCATCCCTACCAGGGTGGCATGTCATGAAATAGCTTTGGGTTTATCTGTCTTATTTATAAAGTGAGATTGGGTTTACGCCTGTTAATAATCAGAGGAAGCTCCCCCGCCACACACACACACACACACACACACACACACACACACACACACCATAGTTTCTCTTACTCTGCTACAATGTGTAAGTCACAATAAGGCAAGAAGCTTCACCCATAAGTTGTCTAAGTGGCCAAATTGTGCTGATTAGACCAAAGATCATGTGTGTAAATCTGTGCTTTTTTTCCTCTTTTCCCTTCGAGAGATTCACAATCTTCTGGATTGGAAGTAAATGCCATCAAGGCCAAGGTGACTCGTGGTGACCCTATAGGACAGGATAAAACTGCCTCATGAGTTTTGGAGAGTATAACTGTTTACAGAAGTAGAAAGTCCCATTTTTCTTCCCTGGAGTGGCTGGTAGTTTTGAACTACTGACCCTTTGAATCACAGCCCAATGCGTCACTGTCACTAGGATACCAGGGCTCCTTTACTGTCAGCAGTTAGGACAATTGAGTATTTCTCAGTGTACTTGGTTCAAGCTTAACAATTGTGAGGATGGCACGGGACCAGATCATCTGGAATTGTGCTGGACAGAGAGGCTCACTATGAGTTAGGCCCCTCCCTAAAGCAACCACTCGGTACAGACCACCCTATACTGATTAATCAAATATAAACCAGTGCAGGAGGAGGGCATACCATGACAAACAAGAGTGGGATGCACAATGTTGAACAAATGTCTGCTTTTTAAAATGACTTCTCAGAATCTGTACTTTTTGAATGTACACCGGTAGAAGAATAGAAAACAACATACTTCCTAAATATTTTGATCAAGGAACCATACCTTACAAGAATTATTGCATGGGATCAGTGATCCATAAAGTATACTTTGGAAAGTGCTAGAAGAATTAGCACCACTAAAAAAATTTTCTTAACAGGTAGACTTTGTAAAACAAACAAGTTCTTTGTCTTAGACTTGAGGAGGACAAGCAACTTCTCCCAAAAGGCGTTAGTTGGGAATGGCCATTTGGAGACTTTATTTATGGTGTGGTGGGTTGCTGACAGCAAGGTAAGCAGTTCAAGCCCATTAGCTGCTTGAGGGAGCATAGAGAAGCTTCTGGGGATTTCCCTCCATCTGTAAGAGAAGGATGGGAGTAAAGCGGCTACTGAAGAGTACATTGGAGAGATGACTGTAGAAGATCAAAATGATGAACCTGATTCAAATGGTTCAACCTTATCAGTTGATCTCCACTTTGATGCAGGTTAGGCCTGATCTGCTTTTCTACCTTTTTTTGTTGTTGCATTTTTTAATTTTGTTTGTTCATATTGGGGTTTATCTCAGATGTGGTATGTCACTGGGGGCCATGTCCTGAATTTTTGTTACATGTTTCCAGTATATGAGACCAAGGATTAAGGAACCTATAGGGCAGCAAGCAGAATCAGTGGTAGGGGTGGGGTGGGGTGGGGAAGGAGCTGAAGTTGAGTTCAGGAAGGCAAATAATGTTTGAAATTGTGGTAACACTTTTGCAATACTGCTTGATGTGATTGAACTATGGAACGATATGATATCTGCATGAACTCCTAATAAAATGGTTAAAAACAAACAAACATGTACAGTCTCAGAAACCGGCGGGCAGTTTTTCCCTCTGCTATCCTGTAGGGTCACAATGTCGGGTCACAATTCAATAGGAGTGAGTGAGACACTGTTTTACATTTCACTCTTTCACCTCAAACATCTCAGCATTGATGTGATTTTCAGAATATTTCATTTAAGAATTTATTTTAAAGTGGAACGTGGGGAAGAAGTTTCAGGCCCAATCCATGTCCCAGCCCCAATCGCGTACCTAGGTAAGCTGTGTTAGTCCCCACCAATTCTCAGAGGCAAAATGAAAGCGTGAGCTTTTTGATGTCCTTTTTCTAGAGCGTTACCATTTCTGACTGAGTGTCTATGTATAATGAAAGGAATTTTAAAATGATGTTTGGGTCATTGGACCCACGGAGCAATTCCCAAGAACTCATTAAGCTGTAATGCAGTTCTTGAACCAGTATGAATGTTACATTTCTGTCCTTAATGAAAGGAAATTTAACAGACTCGCTTCCTTCCAATTTCCTTTTTTTAAATGCATGAAGAAAAAGGAGATATGGAATCTTCACTTTTTGAATAATTCTAAAACTTTCATCCCATTGTTGTTGTTAGGTGCCTTGAAATTGATTCTGACCCACAGTGACTCGCTGCACGACAGAATGAATACCACTGTCCTCAAATTGCTGTTATATTGTGTCACTGTGTCAATCCATCTCATCCAGGGTCTCCTTTTCGTTCATGGCCCCTCGACGTTACCAAGCATGAGGTCCTTCTCCAGGGACTGGTCTTTCCCGATAACATGTCCAAGTGCATGTGATGAAGTCTCATTGTCCTTACCTTTGTTCCTAAAACCTACCATTTACGTTTCAGACTTTAGTTTGGGGGAGTATCTTTCTTCCTAAATTCTATAGGTTCCTGTGTGGTACAAGTGGTTTACACTTGCCTATTGGTGGTTTGAACGCCCCTAGTGGTACCGCAGAAGAGAAGCCTACCAATCTACTTCCTGAAAAACTGCAGCCAAGAAAACCATATGGAGTTTGAGCACACAACACATAGAGTTATCACAAGTTGGAATTGATGCCCAGGAACAAGTGTAC
>NW_022103905.1:5216904-5235192 GCF_000313985.2 Echinops telfairi
CCTGAAAAACTGCAGCCAAGAAAACCATATGGAGTTTGAGCACACAACACATAGAGTTATCACAAGTTGGAATTGATGCCCAGGAACAAGTGTACTTTGCTTTTTATTCGCATTAATACCACTGTTTGAAGAGGTCGTAGTGGTAGCACAATTGTTAGATGCTTGACGGCTAACTGATAGGTCAGAGGTGTAAACCCAGGTGAGGCAAGATCTCACAATCTGGTCCCACAAAGATTATAGTGTACAAAGCCCGAAGGATCTATGAATTCCATTGTCAACTTTGTGGTGGCTTGTGTGGGGTGATGCTAGGAGCTGTGTGACATGTATTTCAAGCAGTAGCAGTGACACACAGAGACAGGTGTCAGTGGGTGGATTTCTGTTAAGATTCCAGATTAAGACAGACTAAGATGAAGTAAAAGATGAACTACCTTTGTAAAGGTAGAAACTGACAACCTCATGGATAGTAACAGAGCATTGTCTAAGAAAGTTCCAGAAGATGAGCCCTTCAGGTTGAAAGGCGGTCAAAATTCGATGGGGACGAGTTGCCCCCTCAAAGTAGAGTCATTATTAATGATATGGATGATCAAAGCTGTGGGGGCGTTCATTTGCTGATGTGGCATGACTCAAAATAAGAAGAAAGCGTTGAAAATACCTGTTTATAACCAGAATATGGAATGTACGAAGTGTGAATCTAGGAAAATTGGAATTTGTCAAAAATGAAAAGGAACACATAAAGATTGATATCCTAGGCATTACTTAGCTGAAATGGGCTGATAGTGAGCTCCTCTATTGCTGCATGCATTCGTTGAAGCATTTCAGAAGGTATTTGTCAATTCCCTTTTGCCAATGTCTTCTGTGTAGCTTGGACTTGTTCTTTCAGGACCATCAGTTCTTGATCACATGCTCCCTCCTGAAATGGTTAAATATGGACCAAATTTTTGTGCTCCCAGGAATTGACAAATGCCTGCTCAAATGTTTCAACACACGCACACAGTAATGGAAGAGCTCACTGATCCGTGCTGAAAATTTTAAAAGGAAACTGTCTTTCCACCCAACTGGAAGAGATCCCAATCTGTGCCTATTTTTAAAAAAATGAGTCATGACAAAGCAGAAATTATTGAGCTAATCAATAATATCATATGCAAAGGAAATGTTGCTGAAAACAACTCAAAACCAGCTGGAGCTGTGCATAGACAGGGACCTGCCAGAAATTCAAAGTGCTTCAAGATGATGGGGACCAGGGATATTATTTCTGATGTCTAAGGATCTTGGCTGAAAGCAGAAAGTACCATAAAGATGTCTCTGTTCTTCATTGACTTTTCAAAGGCATGTGGCTGTATGTATTATAATGAATTATGAATGATGTGACTATTGGGAATTCTAAAACACTTAATTGTGCTCAAGTGGGCCCTTTTCAGAGACCAAGAGATAATCATTTGAACAGAACAGGGCTGCTATAATGTTTAACATTTTAAAAGTTGCCCCCTGAGGGATGGCACGCATGGCTACATTTGCCCAGACTCAAATCATGTTGAATTGCATTAAGACTTTTGCCACCATCCGATCAATTGAACTTCTATTGGCAAATAATCTGGTTTCTTCCTTGGTTTTTATGCTTCCACATCAAGTTTAACAATAAATAATGTAAGACTGTTGGTTAAAATTTTTTTTTAATTATATCAGGATTGTATCCTTCCACCATAATTGTTTAATCTTCGAACTGAGCAAATTGGAGAAGTTGAACATTATCATTGTGAATGAGGCAGATTGGGGACCCAAAGCCCATCTGTAGGCAACTGGACATCCCCTTACAGAAGGGTCGTGGGGAGGAGACAAGCCAGGTAGGGTGCAGTATAGCAACAATGAAACATAGAACTCTCCTCTAGTTCTTAAATGCTTCCTCCCCCACCACTATCATGATCCCAATTCTACCTTACAAATCTGGCTAGAGGATGTACACTGGTACAGATAGGAACTGGAAACACAGGTAATCCAGGAACTGGAAACACACTGATCCCTTCAGGACCAGTGGTGAGAGTGGCGATACTGGGAGGGTCGGGTAGAAAGGGGGAACCGATTACAAAGATCTACATATAACTCCCTCCCTGTGGAACGGACAACAGAAAAGTGGGTGAAGGGAGACATCAGACAGTGTAAGACATGACAAAATAATAATAATTTATAAATTATCAAGGGTTCATGGGGGAAGGGAGGGGGAGGAAAAATGAGGAATGGATACATAGGGCTCAAGTAGAAAGCAAATGCTTTGAGAATGATGATGGCAACAAATGTACAAATGTGCTTGACACAACGGATGTATGTATGGATTGTGATCAGAGTTGTATGAGCCCCCAGTGACATGATTTTAAAAATGATTAACATAAACAAAGAAAGAAAGAAAGAAAGAAGAAGAAGATGTCTTTGGCATCAGAATCACAGGAACGCCCCATAACCACCTGTGGTATCCAGGTGCCATATCTTTTCATGTTGAAAGTGATGAGGGCTTGAAGCCCTTACTGGTGAACATCAAAGAATCAGGATCCCATGTGGATTACACCCCAACACAAAGAAAACACGATCCCTTACCACCCGGCTAACAGACCTCATGGTGACACACACAGAACAGACTGAAGCCATCAAGGCTTTTGTTTCATTGAGTCCACAATTCACACCCATGGCAGCAGCCATCAGGAACTATAACGATGCGTTACACTAGACAACTTCGCTGTCCAAGATCTTTTTAATTTCAAAAAGGAAAGAAAACACATTGAAGATGAAGGTATGCCTGCTTCAAGATATAGTATTTCCAATTGTCTCGTTCACAAATGGTCTCATTCAAATATGCATTCAAAAAGTGGGCAATGAATAAGGATGACTGAAGAAAAAGTGTTGCTTTTGAATTATGTTGTTAGAACAAAGTATTAAATATACGTTGGGCTGCCAGAAGAATGAATAAATGTTTCTTGGGAGAATTACAGCCGGAATGCTCCTTAGAAGCCAGAATGAATTCCTCTCACATCCTCAGACATGTTACCAGGAGGGGCCAGCCCCTGGAAAAGGCATCTTGCTTGGTTAAGTGGAGGGTCAACAAAAAGAATAAGACCCTAGCAGAGGGCTCTAAGGATGGGTTTAGAGACACGTGATGTGACAGGCTTGTGATGTTTGGTCTGTTGGTGCATATGGTTGCTATGAGTTGGAATTGATTCAAAGACACTGCAAGACAACCAAGAATGGGTCAAGATCAATTAGCAGAAAATGACAACAATAGATTTTTTTTTAAGTGAAGGGAGATTTCTCTAGCTTTTACTGTGCCCAGAATTTATTGGAACTTTAAATATGTTTCAAATAATAATTCATCCTAGTCATTATTCCTTCTTTTCTCACATTTCTGTCTTGGCTTGGAAACTGAGGAACAGGGAAAAGAAAACAAGGCTTGTGAATGGATTCCTAAGTAATGCAGGTGTTACTTGATCTCCATTTCCTTGAAAATACAAACCTTGATTTTGGGGGTTGAACAAACTTAACCACTTAATGGCTCTTTTAGCAAGTCAATATGTGCCCCAAGGAGTCCTCTTCAATTATTTTAAAAGACAGCCCTTTAAAAATGTAGCCAGCTGGCAATATGAATTTGGCAGGAAAAAAGGTGACCCAGTTAAACCTTTCACCAATAATGCTAAAGATCATTTAAAAATAAAATAGACCATGTATTATAAATATAGAAATAGTGAAAGCTGTAATTTGGCTATAATGCCAATGTCCATATAACCTCTGATACATTTAAAAAGTAATAATGTGCATGGTGAGACCATTTAAACTGCACTTCAAATAAAATATAAGTATCTCCCCATATAATCTTCCACAGGGGCAACTGCTGTTAATGGTTTGGATGTGGATGTGTTCATATGTATTTGTGATTTAAAAAAAAAAAAAGAATCATCCAGCATCCATTTATTACTCCTTCTGTTCCCATATTATTTATTAATTTGTTAATCATTCAAATTTAGTTTGCTTTGAAAAGCCACACCATTCCTACTCTCCAACCCCTGACTGTTACCATGTAGCTGCATGTGTCTTGACAATCTTTCCATATGAACAGTCATAGGTTCATTATATTCTCTTAAGTAGTCACACACTATAGGTCCCCGAGATCTTTATTAATTTTTCATTTAGTAATGGGGGGGGGAGAAGTTTCTAATTCTACATTATGCAGAAAATTAGGCATTATTTTCTCTGACTCGTTTTAGCCGTTTGATAAGAAAAAGTAGTATTATTACAGGAATATGCATAGTTTAATTAAAATACACATATATGATTTAGATTGTCATTGTAACTTGACAGCCTTTTGAAGTCAATGTAGACTGAAGTGTCATGCTGAACATGATGATTAGAGAAGATTGAAAAGTCAAAATTGGCAGATTTTATTTCCTCAACCCATAGACAGAGAAGACTTTAAATCAAAGTTCAGTTATCTCTGTAGTGCCTTTGAATCCAGGAGAAAAACATGTAGCTATATTTACTTTTAATTGCAAATAAATTAAATGTACTATGACAGTCACTGAGGCAATAGTAAGAAAACTGGTAAAGGGGGGCAAACAATTAAGCGTATTTCATATGCCAAGGTTTGGGTTGGGCGTTAACACTTATCTTTAATCCACTACTATTCTTACTGATTATTTCATAATTAGGGCTCCCACAGTTATTTTCAGCCACCATGAGGCCAAGGGTCTCTATTCCTCTCTTATATGTACTCTAATATGTAATGATGCTGCCTTATACCTTTACCATGAATACAACTAAAAGGGTAATGTGAAGAAGGCTAAAATGGAAAAAAAAAATCCATTCTAATATCAACCATCGCCCCCACAAAGAGTGTAACCAGTGCCTGGATATTAAGCTATTCGTCCCTATCTACCTCTCTAGGAAATGTTAATGTGAGCTTTGCAAACAATTGTGAAGCCCAGTTACAAAGCTAAAGACGAAAATTAGGATATAGGCAAGGATTAGTAAGAAGCTGATAAATGAAGATTTACATGAATACTGTCAACAATCACGAAGTGTGTCTGCACTGACTGGCACTGGGGATGGTCTGCTCTTTGATCATGCTGGTGTGTGTACCCATGAGGAGGCTTTAGGAATTTCACTTAAGAAGATAAGAAGAAGGTTACTCAGTCAGACCTCGTAGCTTCCCAGTTGGCTGTTATCTCCGACCAGGACGTCCTTATGGGCACAGTGGAGGATGGGTGATGATGATCATGAACTATTGAGCACAGTAAGGATGCATACATGAAAGCTATTGTTATGATAATCATTGTTACTCTGGTTTTACTTTTGGCAATTCAAGCATTTCTAGCTTTCCGTAACAATAGAGCGATCAGTCATTCGTTTTTCATGGATTTTCTTTCTTTTTAAGTTTACACCATCTCTCCTAGGAACACATTTCGTATATTTGTTGCCCATTGTTTAAGGTAGCAATTCTTTGTTTGCACATGGCTCATTGGAATCCACCTCATTCATTAATCTTTATTTCTTCCCTGATCAATATGCATTGACCCTATGAGTATCCTTTATGATTATGTTTATTTCATGGAGTAGTGACAACTGTGTGGCATGAGATTTAAGGCAGGGAAGTGTTCAAATCCTCTCTGAGCTCTTGCTGTTTGGGCAATAGCACTTTCTGGGCTGCTGATGAATAAATGAAGTGGCATAGGTAAAGCATGTAACGAATTGCCGGGCCAATACTATGTTGTAGTGGTTGTTGGAAAGAGATACCATCGAGTGGGTGCCAACTTACAGTGACCCCATGTGCAACAGAAGGTAACGCCACACGGTCCTGAATCATCCTCATAATTGTTGTTATATTGAGCTCATTGTTGCGGCCACGGTGGCCATCCATCTCATAGAGAATCTTCTTTTACACTGCCCTTCTCCTTTACCAAGCACCAAGTCCTGGCCCAAGGACTGGGCTCTCATGACAACATGTCCAAAATACATGAAAGTGAGTGGCGATACTGGGAGGGTAGAGGGAGAGTGGGTTGGAAAAGGGGAACCGATTACAAGGATCTACATGTGACCTCTTCCCTGAGGGACGGACAACAGAAAAGTGGGTGACGGGAGACGTCGGAGAGGGCAAGATATGACAAAATAATAATTTATAAATTATCAGGGGCCCATGAGGGTGGGGGAAGCAGGGAGGGAGGGGAAAAAAAGAGGACTTGATGCCAGGGGCTTAAGTGGAGAGCAAATGTTTTGAGAATGATGAGGGCAATGAATGTACAAATATGCTTTACATAATTGATATATGTATGGATTGTGATAAAAGTTGTATGAGCTCCTAATAAAATGATTAAACAATAAATAAATAAAGTAAATTTTAAAAAAAGAATAAGAAGAAGTTCCATCATCCTGGCTGTCCCTCTTCTAAGACAGATTTGTATTTTCCCTTTGGCAGTCCATGCACTCTCAGTATTCTTTGCCAGTACCCTAATGCAAATGCACCAATTCTTCTTCAGTCCCTCTTACTCAATGGCCAACTTTCACATGCAGATGCGGCCTTTAGAAACACCTTAGCTTGGGGTCAAGTGCATCTTAGCCCTCAAGGTGACAGTCTTCCTCTTTAGTGCATTAAAGAGGCTCTGTAACTATAAGAGACAAGAAAACCCTCTGGGGCAGTTCTACTCTGTCCCCTGGAGTCACAATTAGAATCAACTTAATGGCTCCCAACTAAAGCAAAATAGGGCAATTTCAACTTAAATTTACATAATTTAAATTAAATTAAAATGCCAATCCTTTATCTGTACCAAACATATTTCATCTACTTCCTGAGCAAGTGGTTAAGAGTTGTCCTGTGGAACAGCACAAATACAGAACATCTCCATCGTGTAGAAACTTTTCCTTAGAAGAGATGTGTTTCATGTAATTGCAGAACTGAAGTTGAATTTTCATCTATTTTCATTAAAATGTTAATAGCCACATGTGGCTACCGTGTTGGACAACATCTGGAGTATTACAAGCACCGCTCAACAGCCTAGCAGATTATCACCGACATTTGTGATTTTTCTCTGATTCCAGTGATTCCAACAGATGGGCAGATAAACCTGTCGACTCCATGTGTTTGCAGTGTGTTTTAGGATCACTTTCCCACCACTATGGTTAGGCTGACATCTCTGAGGTTTTTACATGCTATCTCGCCTCAGTTTTTTAATTTGAAACTCGATGCGCCCTGTTGGATTTTACTGACCTCGAGATTTCTTAGACGGGCTACAAAATCAGCAAAGGACTTGGTATTGTACGCCTGAGCTTGCTCAGTGAGTGACAAGGTTTGGAGACAGTAGATGAGAAAATGACAGCGCGTGGCAGCAGGTCTTAACCACAGAGACACAGCGCTCTGACATGCTGTGATCATTCCTGAGGTGGAGAGGGAGGAACTTGTGACAGTGGATCAAATATCAACATTGGAAAACTATTTTCCATTTTAAGAAATTAAAGCAGTGCCTTGGTCACTGGCAAGATGTCAACCAGTCATTGACATTCTGGTATGCTCTCTTCAGTGAGGAAGGGGGCGTGGAGCTGTGTGGCTTGCTAGGGGCTGCACCTGTTTCTGGGTCTACTCCGAGATTGGGTTATTGATCAGAATGTCATCCCTGTGTATCACTGTGGAGAAAATGTTAAAATCATCCTAAACTGGTGGTGTCAAGCAATATAATTATACTGATACCCGGTCATGGAAATGGATCATTTCTCTTCTGCTACTGGCATATGTTTATTATTTTGTTTGTTTGCTTTTTAATTAGACGGCAGTGATTTAGTAATTAGAATGTTTTAAGTGTACAAAGTCTGACTTGAAGGGAATATTTTGGAGGTGAAATCGGGTCAAGGATGCATCTTGTTGACAGAGGGAGCCGCAGGGGCAGGGTGATGCACTGGAGAGGCATTAGCGGGGATTAGAACACCGGTGAGAAGCAGTCCGGAAGGTTTCACAAGCAAAGAGAGGTTTAAACATTTAATGGAAAAAGAGGAAAGGTCACCCGAAGACATGTGTGAAGGTCAGGAAGTAATATCATATTGCCAGCAGCATGCAGAATGATTATTTAACTGAGTTCCCAGAATGTGTTCAGGTTTTTATTTGCAGATCCTGAAGTTAGAATGCGCATAATGAGGAATTTGGCATCTGTTCTAGTCTGCTTCCTTTGCTTTACTTGTGAGCAGAACAACATTCTTGTAGCAAGGATGGCATCTAAGAATTTCTCCTTGGATGCTATAATCCTTCCTCCCAGATATATTTAAATGACCATGCCACTTCTAATTCATCTTCTTAGGGAGGTAGACTGCATCAGAATGCATGTTTCCCAATTTTCTTGGCACAGAGTCTAAGTTGATTCTAGGGAATAACAGGGGAGCAGAGGGAATACTAGGAATCTAGGAAGTAACAGGGGAGCAGAGGGATCTGACGACTGGAGGACTCGGGAAGTTTGGCTAATGCAGCAGCAACTGCCCATTCAGTTCGTTCTTCCTTTGCTGACAGTTACATGGATTGAAAAGCCCATCAGGGGAGAGCGTGTTCTGTCTGCAAGCAGTGAAAGCACGTGATCTGATGACTGTTCTGTAAACAGAGCTAAGCTTCATTTTCGACAGGAATAGGTTTTCATTTATGGGGAGGCTAATTATAAATTGGAACCGCATCCCTTTTGATGGACAATTCAATTGCATTTAAATTCAAATTAACATCTGCTGTTTATACTTTATATTGTGCAATGTACCTGAATTTAGACAGACGCTATTAAAGATCTGTGGCTACAGATTCTTTATTCCCTGAAGAGTTTAATGGAGGAAAAAAGAGTATTCCCTAAATCCTCGTTATTGAAACCAGATTGTAGTTGCCCTTGAAAGGAAAGGATGCTCTCCTTTGTCCACAAATATATGAGGTTGTGCGAATTAGCATGAACACCTTTTTTTCTACAAAATGGGCAATTAAAATCATTGGGCATTTTCCAAATTACATGTGTGCTTTGAATGACTATTTTGTTTGTGTGTGTGTATGTGTGTATGTCCATACATACTATTCATATATTTTGTTCAGATATTGCCTTATATAAGAAGGTAGTTCATATATATTCATTTCTCATTTAAATTCATAGATATGCTAATTATATTCATAACATGAAATCATGTATAGCTGCTCTTTATATATATGAAGTACATATTCATGCATATTAGTATTTATGTGTAGGTAGATGCACATGCACATGCACACGCACACACACACACCAATCTCTGACTACAACACTGATTCAAAACAATTATATACATCTCATAATATTGCATGTTTTTGCTTTTCTCTAAACAGCCTTCATTTATGTAGAGAATACCTGATAATATTATAGATCATGTGGGAGTTAAGTAATTACTGGTTGCCAAATACTTGTAGATTTTCTTGTGAGAAGCATTTAAAACACAATGACTAAGGAGTGGAGAATCAGCATGCAGGGATTATTGCAAAGTGTGGGTAAAGGCATGTATCATTTGATTCACTGACAAGTGTTATTTTCAAAATTACAGAATCATAAAATTACCATTTTCTCAACAAATAATTAGGGTAAATTTTTAAAAATGATAAAACTTATGAACACATGAATATGAACACATGAACAAAATTAGTCCTGGTAGCTAATTTACAACTCTGAAGAGACAAGTGATGTAATTAAATGGTCATTCTGTCTTTATAAAATAGTACTAGGGTGAGTTCCCAAACGATGAGAAGAATGTAATGCGAAATCAGCATAGTTATTCTGTTAAAGCAGCACATTTTACTTGAGGATATATGTAAATGAGGTTCTTGAAACTCAGTGCCATTGAGTCACTTCTGACTCATAGCACCCTTATAGGACAAGGTGATATAGTGATTCCACATTGGGTTGCTAACTGCAAAGTCAGCAGTTCAAGACCACCAGCTGCTCCATGGGAGAAAGATGAGGATTTGTACTTCCATGAAGAGTTACAGCCTATGAATTCCAGGGGGGCAGTTTCACCCTGTTCCCACAGGTTCACAATTGATTCAATGGTAGTGAGTTTGAGCTATTTTTTGAGAGCAGGATAGAACTGTCGCTGTGGGTTTCCTAAAACTGTATCTCATTAAGGGAGCAGAACACTTGTCTTTCTCCTGCAATAAGGTTCCTGTATGTCACAAATAGTTTCAGCTCAAGTACTGATGAACTGAAGGTTGGCCATTCAAACTCACCTGTTGGTGGTATGGGATAGAGGCTTGATGACATGCTTCTATAAAATAATACAGGATAGAAAACCAATGGATTAGTTCTAGTCTGTAATACACAGAGACATGACTTAGAATCACCTGGATGAAAACATATTTCATTTGGTTTGAAGTTTAAATAAGATCTGATGGCTTTTGAAGTATGCATGTACTTCTTTAATTGTTTCTTAATTGTTTTACTCTTTTTGGAGCCACAAATAAATATAATGTATTTTATAGAGAGAGACACTTTTAAGAGTATGAGAGCTATTAACAGTGCAAGACAACAGGTGTAAACTGGGATGCAGATATGCTAAAAACAAAATAAAAACAGTGATGTTCATGAGTAGGTAGAATGAGAATTTACCTGGAGGGCAGCTTGGAATAGTTCTTTAAAGTTTTTTTGGGGGGGTTCCCATTGTGAATTATGTGAAAATTTACAGCTCAGATCATCATTTTGAGTTCAAAATTTATCAAACCTCCCCATGGTTTTCCCTGTTTCCCTCTGAGATAGTTAAAGTTTATTCTGCCAACCTGGCCGATAAACATATGTGGGTTTAATTGAAGGGTGGAGAGATAAATGACTCTGTGAGCCTCACCTTTCTACTTCTCGGGTCTCTCACATTTGGATCAGGTTGGTTGGATCAGGGTGCAGCTGCCTTAGCCAGTTCTCTGCTTCAGCTGGCAAGGCTCACTTCCTGCAAGACATCCCTGAGGAGAAGCCACATGGACTTAACCCGATGCAGCCCTGGGCACTGGAGCAGCTGTGTAGAGACCCCTGCCAGTGCTGAGATGCTTACACATTCACTAATTTGGCTTTCCTCCTGCAGTCAGCATCACAGTGTGTGTTTTGTGAGATGGAGGAGGACTTTGTGGATTGGTGTTGGACATATGGGCTAATGTTGGACTTGTGGGCTTGGGCGGCACTGGGTTGGGATATTTTCTTGATATGCACTTACCCTTTATATAAAAGTCTCTCTTATACATATGAGTTTCTGTGGATGTGTTTCTCTAATGGACCCAGACTAACACACCCTCCTTCCCCGATCACCCCTATCTCTCTCAGAGAATACTATCCACCTTTCTACCCAAGGAACTCTGGTGGCATGCTGGGTTACTCCCTGGGATGCTAACCACAGAGTTAGCAGTTCAGAACCACCAGTCGCTCCTCAGGAGAAAGGTGAGACTTTCCAGTCCCATAAATATTTACAGCCCTGGGAACCCACAGAGATAGTTCTACCTTGTCCTAGAGGGTCTCTACCTTGTCCTAGAGGGTCTCTATGATTCAGAAACAGCTTGATGGCAGTGAGTTTGGGTTCTGGTTTTGGTTACCCAAGCTAACACCTGTCTACCATCTAGTAAAATAGTTTCATTCTTAAACCTTTGAAATATGTAACCCTTGTTCATCACAAACAGTCCTTTACTGATGAATAAATATGGACCTTTAGGAAGATTTTCATGAGGGCCATACGTTTCAGATGCCCAGCCTGCCTTGATATATTTTCTTTCATAGATGTCCAGACTGCTCCATAGAAGTCAGAAGCACAGGCTGAAGGCAAGGTTTGGGGTTTGTCACAAGAAGCTGAATGACTGCCATCCAAGACACACTAGGCCTCTTTGCAGAGAAGCATGCATCTGGAATTACCAGTGAGGTTTTATTTTGCTGTAGGTCTTGCAGCAATGTGATTTCCCACCGAATCAAAATTGGAATGGTCTCTCAAGGAGGATTCACATTACCATGGACCCCAAACAAACAAATATACAGAACACATCCAAACAACCAACGGGCGGTAGATTTGAAATCAGATTGCCAATGTACTGTTTCATAAGAGGAAATATAACAGTGACACACAGCAGAATATTCCTAATAGCATGACTCAAATTGTTCTCTTGTGAGCCCATTTTAAAGGATGAAAATTTGCTTGAAGAAAATGGAATTAATTTCAAAGAAGTGGGTGGCAATAGATAGAGAAATAAGTAGGTAGGTATGTAGGTAGCTAGGAAGGTAGGAAGGTAGATAGAGAGATACAAAAAAATCAAAGAGCCAGCTCCTTTATTTTTAAAGAACTTACACAAATTAAGAAGAAACAAGCCTAATAAAACAATGGAAACATGGGCAAGAAGAGGAATTCCTAGAAAACCCCGTGGACAAACATGTGGAGTCTGGACTCCTACTTAACTCTAGCCCCAATTTAAGAAGAGTTGCTTCTGACAATGTGGCCCTGCTTGATACTCACCCTTATGAAAGGACGACTGAAGATAAGGGTGCTATAACCAAGTGTGGTGAAGAAAGGAGACGGTGCCCGGCTATCAATAGAAATAGTGTCTGGGGTCTTAAAGGCTTGTATTCCAACAAAAAGCCATCTAAGCAAGGAATCAACTAAGTCAACACAGAAGCAGCACACCAGCTTGTGTGATCCAAAGAGGATAATTAAAAAATTCAAGTATGGCAAAGGGAAAAGTATCAGAGCTAAAATTATGAACACCCAATTTGTAGAAGTCTACGTAGGACAGTGGGAGCCCCAAGTCCATGTACAGAGTATCTGGTCAGGCTGAGCCTCTGGCAGATCCCCTCTAGCCAGAAGCAAGAGTCCTGAACAACCTTGCTGTCAGGCAGATTCCTTTGTAATCTTGAATATCCTGAATTGAATTTGATACTTGGCCAGGTGGCCTCCCTATAGACCCGACCTGTGTTGGTTCTGGGTGCAAGTATCTCTTACTTGTTCCCTGACAGAAGTTTCTTCCCTGGCTTGTGTAATGTTGATGAGGGTCCTTTCTTTCTTACTCCATATTTGTATTTTGGTCTATATATGATTATTATTTTATCCTTACTACCTTATTCTGATTTTGGTTTTTATTGTTTCTGTAGGGTTTCCCAGTTTTGTTACCCACAGGAGGAGTGAATGTATAGTGATAATAACTGATACAGGGGTTGGTAGCGGTTGCATGAGTGGGGTGAGGGTGATAGGGATAAAAGGAGGATTTGGGGAGTGGGAAATGAAAGCAGGAGGGGGGAGGGAGCACTAGAACTGACTGGGATTGCACAACTCATTTTAAAGGTGCTCTAACTATAGGTGCAGGGAATGTTCTAAAATTGATATAGGAATGATTGGGCAATTCTCCTTCATATGATTGAACAATTCAACTATTGAATTGTATGATATGTAAATCATGTGCCAATAAAACTGTTTAAAAAATAAAACAATGAAAAAAGAAACATGGGCAGGAAGATGAATTCCTAACAAATAAAACTAAGTCACAGAAATATAATTTAAAATAACATGAAAAATGTTAACGATCACATATAAATAAATAAATAAAATATAATGTTTATCCTCTAAGTTTTGTGAACATTGAAAAGCTTGTTAATATTTAAGAATATTTGGTAAGAATATGAAGAAACAATCTCATTCAATGTAAGTAGAGCTATAAACTGGGGTGGCATTTGTGAATTTTTGATGTTACTAATCAAACATTTTACTTCATTGTACCTTTGACCCAGAAATTTCACAGTTAAGAATTTATCCAAGTGGGAGCGCAAATGTTTTGAGAATGATGAGGGTAACAAATGTACAAATATGCTTTATACAATTGATGTATGTGTGGATTGTGATGAGTTGTATGAGCTCCCGATAAAATGATTTAAAAAAAGAAAAGAAAAGTAAACATTTACAAACTGCTTTTTCTCAACTTAAAAAAAAAGATACTTTGAATATTCAGAATTTTAAAGAGCAACCACTTTAGTTAGTGCAGGAAACAATACAAAGTACTTGGTAAGATGGCAGATTCGGATTCATGCTGACCTGGATGCACATTCTAATTTTATTACTTATGAGCTAGGCAAGTCCTTGAGTCAGAATTGACTCCATTGTAGTGGCTTTGGTTGATCTTTGATAGTTATCCAAAGGCCCTGAGCCTGCATTGCCTCATTTGAGCAGGAGCACTAATGTCATTAAGTAAAGGGTTGCTTTGAGTTCAATCAATTGGACAGTACACAGCAGTGATTCTTACCTGTGAGATTCTGAAGATGAAATGGAAAATGATGTAATGGGTTTAGCTTTACTCAGTAAATATGAGAGAAAAATGATGGTGATGAACTTTTTGTATAAATTTACTATTACTCATTTAAAACAAATTAGATATAAAACTAAGTATTTCTATTATAAATATTAATGTATAACTGTACATTTTAATTAATGGGGGAAATGTCTGGGAACACCCATAAGTGTTATTCATCCATTGTCAATAATAAAAATAGTAATACCTTAAAAAAAAAAAATTTATCCAAGTGATGGTCTTGCAAGCACATAGCTAAGATATTAGAACAAGGTGTATCTCTCAATATCAAACAACTGGAAAACACCATACATCTCATTTGACAGAGGATTTTAAATATTAAAGTTAATTAGTGTGATGAGAAGAATACTATGCACCTGTGAAAATAATAGGAGGAAAAAATCTGTTAACACTAATATGGAAAAAAAAACTTTCAGATGTACACCCACTTATCAATTGTTGACTCTATTATGTTTCGAAGACCAGGCTATCAGGCAAAATTCAGTGTTATCCTAAAGTCTCCGCTCTCTTTCTTCTTTATGCACCACCCCTGGGATACCCCCATCAAACTCCCCCAGCTTATCTTGGGATGTGAGTGGTACAGCAGCACCACCCTTCCCCTCCATGCCCACCATGGGAGCCCCCATGGGGATGGGGATGGTGTCAGTGTTTGCTCCAGTCATCCTGGACAGGGCTTCTACCTGTTCATCCTCCATTTGTCCCAGTCCTATAGTCCCATGCCCCCCGCCCCTTGCATCTCCCCATCTTCCTGCCTCAGCCCCATTTCCCTCTGCAATGCTCTTAGGATCGTGCCCTGGTACTTAGCCTCCTCCAGCGTTTCCTGCTGACTGCAGCAGCCTCACAGTGTCTTCCAGTCTCCATGGCTGGACAGAGACATTGAAGAAGGATCCTGTGGCTGCTCTGCTGCTGTCCTTTGTGGGTTTATTTACCACTGGAGCCTCTCCTCTGTCATGTATGACGGCCCCCTGAGGGTGACCCAGGCCAAGCCAAGATAACCTACAAAGGGTAGGCCACAGGAGATGCCTCCATAGAGCCTTTCCAAATTGTCTTAAATGTGAAATATTGGATAATCAGATAGTCAGTAAATGATGAATAGGTGTATTATGAACTAGAAGTGGAGCATATATTGTATAATTCCTTTGGAGCAAGTAATTGTGATATTCACATGTGTTTTACTCTCTCACTGACATCAAGTCGTTCTCACTCACAGCCACCCTCCAGGACAGAACTGTCCCTGTAAGTCTCAGAGATTATAACCCTTTACAAGAGTAGAAAGCCCATCTGTCTCCCATGTGGTTTATTAGAAGAGTACTAACGCAAAGAGGCTGTAGACAGCTCCACTCATTGCCATCGGGTTGATTCTGACTTGTAGAAAGTCTTGTCTTTCTCCTGCAAGATAAGTTGTAGGAGATGCTTAAGGTTCATTTGATTCCTTCCTACTTGAAATATCCTTTGCCACTTGTCTGTGTTTAATTAAAATACATGTTTAAATATGTGCCCAAAGCATTGCTACTAGGGTCCCAGTTCAAGCATGCACAGGTTTCTCCCAATAAAACTGTGTTTAAACATGCCACTGCTCTCCATTGATTACCGCAGACAAACTCTCTCAGTAGCACACGTGCCTTAGGCTTATTAGGTGCACTAAAAAAAATGGACTTTTGAAGTCAGGGCTAATGTCAGATTTCAAAGAAAACTCATGGGGACTACTGTCAAAACTATTGAAGCTTGACAAAGAGTTTGCTTACCAGGAGACACGGTGACGCTCACTGACCCATAGTGCTATGGGGGACAATACTGGAGACACAGTATAGGAATTGTACCCTATCTGACCCCATCACACCAAGGTGAAACACTATGCGTGTGTAATAGAATAGCATGGGGAGCAAAGCAATGAAGTCCCTTGAGAATGCCAAACATAGACTGTGGGGCCAGGGCGTGGCACCCCAACAAACTCAACTGGAAAACACTCCTAAAGGTCAACAAACAGACATTGAATTATTTGTAGGCTTTTATTTTTCCCTTTTTTTGGCTTTTGTTGTTGTTGTTCTGTTTTCTTTTGTCTCTTTGATTTGCTCTTTTTTGTTTTTGTGCATATGATTATCTCTGCATGTCTATCTAGATAAGATAAGTGGGATAAACAATCTGGAGGAGAAAACAATGGGACCTATGGTTCCAGGGGACATGGGAGAGGGGGAGGCAGGGGAAAGGTAGTGGTGTTAACAAACCCAGGGACATGGGAACAACAAGTGATCTAAAATCGATGGCAAGGAGAGAGGGCTGGTAGGGCTTGATCAAGGGCAATGTAACCAAGAGGAATTACTGAAACCTAAAGGAAAGCTAAACATGATAGTGGGACAAGTGGAAGGTAAAAGGAAATAGAGGAAAGAACTAGGAGACAAAGGACATTTATAGAGGTCTAAATACAGGCATATATATATGTAAATTTATTTATATATGGCGATGGGGAAATATATATATGTACATATATGTATAGGTTTAATCTTAAGGTAGCAGATGGACATTGGGTCTCTACTCAAGTACTCCCTCAATGCAAGAACACTTTGTTCTATTAGCCTGGCATTCCATGATGTTCACCTTCCCAACATGATCGCTGAAGACAAATGGGTGCATAAGCAAATGTGGTGAAGAAAGCTGATGGTACCTGGTTTTCAAAAGATATAGTGTCTGGGGTCTTAAAGGCTTGAAGATAAATGAGCAGCCATCTAGCTGAGAAGCAACAAAGCCCACATGGAAGAAACACACCAGCCTGTGTGATCATGAGGTATCGATAGGATCAGGTATCAAAAACCTAGAACAAAAAAATCATGTCATTGTGAATGAGGGGGTATGCATAGTACAGACCCAAAGCCCATTTGTAGGCAATTGGATATCTCCTTATGGGGAGGAGATGAGCCAGTCCAGGTGCAGTATAGCACTGATGAAACACACAACTTTCCTCTAGTTCTTTAATGCTTCCTCTCCCACTATCATGACCCCAATTCTACCTTACAAATTTGGCTAGACCAGAGCATGTATATGGGTACAGATCAGAGCTGGAAACACAGGGAATCCAAGAGAGATAAACCCCTCAGGACCACTATTGAGAGTAGCCATACCAGGAGGGGAAGAGGGAGGTGTGGGGAGAAAGGGGGAAAGCATCACAATGATCTACTTATAACTTTTCCCAGGGGGTATGGACAACAGAAAAGTGGGTCAAGGGAGACATCAGTCAGTGTAAGACATGAAAAATAATAATTTACAAATTATCAAGGTTTTGTGATAGAAGGAGAGAGAGTGGGGGATGGAGGGGAAAAATGAGAAGCTGATACCAAGGGCTCGCAACAAATGTACAAATGTGCTTGACACAATGGATGGATGGATAGATTGTGATAAGAGTTGTATAAGCCCCCAATAAAATGATTTTAAAAATTGTAATAGAGTTTGTGCCCTATACTAAATGTCAATTTTCAGGTGGATCAAGTAGTTTAAGAAAGAACAGGAAGACCTCGAAGATGAGCCACCGTATCTTTGTCAACCTTGATAAGTGAAAAAACTGTCACTGGGGTTCAATAACTGGTGGAAGATCAGAGAACTACCCAGGCTACTGAGATTGGGATGTGACATTTTCCATTGTAATCAAACATCTTGGCCTCCATGCTAGCTCAAAGAACTAATCTTTTTATCAGTCTTTTAAGTGTGATTGAAGTTAATGGACATGGTTTGATGGAACCTATTATAACTGGGGACAAGTTTTGGATTTACCAATAAGAACAAAGTCTAATCAAAGTAGTCACTTCGAAGGGATCTGCTGGGCCAGTTAAATTCAAGGCAGGGAGGCCAGCTCAGGTCACGGTTACTGTTTCTTGGGATTCAGAAAGGATAATCTTGATAGGTTTTCTTAAAGGGCACAGAGTAATCATGGGGGCATATGATAAAGAAGCTTTGAGAAATTTAAAATTGGCAAG
>NW_022103905.1:5235660-5262599 GCF_000313985.2 Echinops telfairi
TGTGCATCATCTGGTCTAACCAGGTCTGCAATCATGGCAATGCACCTGCTCAGAGAGGGTCATGAAGGTTGACCTATGAGAACTTTGTTGGGAAAACTTAGCTCTTCTCTGTAGCCCCAACCTTGCCCCTGTGGGAGTTATTTGAGTCCTTCAAAAAATGCTAAACTGCAGTTTGAACATGGTGTAGATTGGAGAGGGCAGAATTCCTGGCTAGACAGGTGTCACAGAGCTATTCTAAGGATTCAACAATGAGATGTCTGCATGTATAGTTCAATACCTGTGTCCTAAAGAATGCACCATACATGTTCGTTTATTTTCACCTCTTCCAGTGCCTTTTCTGTATTTTCTTCCTCAATGACCTCCCTTTCCTTCTTATACTTTCTTTTAGAAAGTGATTTATAAATCAAGCTTCAGAACATAATCATTTGAAAATGGGAGAGAGCCTAGGCTGTGACTAACAGCATCAAAAATGCATTCTTTAGCCATTTTGCTTATTATCAACAACTCAGTCATGCTTTACATTACCTTCAAAGAGTGTGATCGAGTTCTTGATAAAAATTGTTTGAATTTAAACAATACAATGGCCAAAGTAAGGTATTGACGGAGCTTATGTGTGCTTTTTATTTAGGGAAATGGAAATGTTAATTTAAATAGCACTTACTATGTACCAGTAAGTGTGTCAGTTGTCAGATATTCATTGTCATATTTGACCTTGATAACATCCCTAGTCGGTATATTTAAATCTATTTTGTATAAGAAGAAATAAGCTTAGATAGATTAAGTGCAGTGGGTGAAGTCAAGTAGCATGTCAAGTGGCAAAATCAAAGTTCACCTACAGGTTGATTTGATCGCAAGGCTCATAAGTTTTCTAATAATGACTTTATTGCTTGAGATTTCTTCTCCAATGATTTGTATATTTTATTTCTGAAGTTATTCTTATTTTTTTTTGTTAGTGTTGGCATTACAGCATTTCTAGTGTCAGCCCATATATACTCTTCTTAAACATCTTTAAGTTTGCTTTTCAAAGAACTATCCTTTTTTTTTTAACCTTAGTAGAGTACTTTTTCAATGATTGTCTAAAAGATTACTTTTTGGTTGACAATAACGATTATTGTCTGAGATGGTTGCCCCTGAACTTATCAAAGAATCTGGAGTTAGGAGTGGACTTTCCATCAGGGTACTGCAGCAAGATGCTCACTACTCTTTCCTGTGGCTGGAAGAGGTGAACTATGAGCCGCAGCCACCTGCTCATTCATAAAAGCACATTGAACAAGATTCCATCATGTAATTAGAGTTTAGCAGGTTGTACGTACCATTGTTTTTTGCCTGATTAAATACAAAGCTTTAGGGAATATGAAATAGATTCTGTAAGAATTTGGTATATATTGTACTTTTCTATTTATGGACTGTGCTCATCTCATTTTTCTTTATATATTTTTTATATTATAATTTTCTTTAACTCGACTTCAACATTTGTCTTACACATAAAAGAAAGTAGTCTTTTGTTTATTTAAATTTTAAAAGATAATTTTATTGGGAGCTCTTACAGATATCATAACAATCAATCACATCACAGTCAATCACATCAAGCAGTATTGTACAATTGCTACCATAATCAGTTTCAATGTATTTTATTTCTCCTTGAACTCCTTGAGATCAGCTCCCCTTTATCTCCCTTCCCCATCCTCCAGGAACCCTTATTGTCCCCCCCCCATTTTAGTTTGTGTTTGTGGGTTTTTCATATCTTACATGATCCAATATATCCATTCACATGCAATTCTGTTGGTCAATCCCATTGAGTGGGGTTATGCAGTCATTCTTGCTATCGGCTCCCTATTTCTCCTTTCCCCCCTCCTTTCAAAATACTAGGGAATCATTACTCCTGTTACTGTTTCTGAAAGATTATCTATTTTGGCTTTCATGTACCAAGTGATCTTAAATATACAAATGAACATATGCAAATCTAACAGGATTAATGAGGTAAAACAAATGAAAAACATAATAGTAAGGGGAGGAAATACTAAAGAACTAGAGGATAGTTATGGGGTTCATCAGAAGGGTGAGAAAGTAGTCTTTTATGATATTTCAATTCTGTATTTTCTGTCAGAACCTCCCACTCAATTGAACAGCACAAGAAGCTTTATGACTTTATGCTACTTAAGTTTCTTTAAATATAATGTACTTCACTGTGATCAAATAAAATTATATTTTTCAATTCCTGCATCTATTATCTGTTGTTGTATAACAACCCCCACCCCCGCCTAATAGAGGCTGAAAGCAACGTCGATTTAATTAGCTCATGATTTCATGGCTCAGCAATATAACCTGGGGTGAGATGGGTACCTTTAACTGGTGTTGGCTGGATTTCATGCATTCATGGTCAACTTCAGGTCGGCTGTGCGCCACCTGTGCAGGTCTTTGCTGGGCTCTCAAATGCCTGGTGCTCTGGCTGGAACAAGTGATCAGAGTCAACATTCCGCTGCGTGGGCTTTCACCCTCCAGCGGGCCAGCTCAGGCTTAGTTACATGGCACTCAGGTGGTGTTTCCAGAGAGCCATCAGATGCAGGCAAGGGCTCTTAATGCCAGTAGGCTCCCCACCGGCACACTCGTATCACTGCTACATTCTGTTAATCAAAGCAAACCGTAAGGCACACTCAGACTCAGTTAATGAGAAAATAGACTCCAGTCCTTGAAGGAAGAAGCTGAAAAACCATATTGCACACTGTGTGGATCACAGTAGGATTACCCAGTAAGCAAGGGACGCACAGGTCCAATTGTGCCCCACCACCATTCTGCAGTAGAATTCCACC
Source organism: Echinops telfairi (assembly GCF_000313985.2). Lineage (NCBI taxonomy): Eukaryota > Metazoa > Chordata > Mammalia > Afrosoricida > Tenrecidae > Echinops > Echinops telfairi. The sequence continues at coordinate 5,238,471 of NW_022103905.1, forward strand.
TATTCCCCACCATGTCAAGATGGGAGGAAACCTATGTGAAATTGCTCACCACCAATTAGCAAGGAATCTTAATGAGTCTGTGCATTGAGTGCTTATTGGTTATCTGCCCCACTTTTGGATGCAGGAAGGAGAGGAGACTAGGGACTCTTTCTGTGAGCAATAAATCAGAACACCCTCTTTATTTCTCCTCTCTTCCTCTCACCAAAATCACTTTTGGGGTTTGGGGGAGCGGCATAATCTATGCTAAAGCGTTGTCTTACTGTGTTCGATCACGGCAGTAGCAGATGCACAGTGGTTGGTTTACCTGTGATATTTGAACGCTAGCCTGTGGAAGAGCTTGTGATTCGGAGTGCTCTTTTAAGTCCCACAACAGGGACTCTTTACTACAAGTCGATTATCTACCAGGGATCCAAGCTGACAGCTCCTGATGTGGGAATTGCTTGCCAGAAGTTTGGAGTTCTGAGCTTGTATAAGGATAAACATCCCCCACAGGGAGCATTTCTGACACCTGCTGAGGGTGGGTAGAGGGTGGAGAGGGCAGCATGAGTTGTGGCGTCTCTGTGGACCTTGGCCTTCCACAGCCCTCAGTCTCAATCGTCACTGCTGCCCGATAATTACTGCTGTTCCAGAGAGCAGGAATTTCTTGTCTCTCGCAGGTGTTTGGTAACTAAAATGCTGCCTTAGTCAGGCAGTCAAATAACTTGCTGCAGGACAAATGCCCATGTCACCAGGAAATTCTAAAGCAGCACATTTTGCCTGCAGAAGGTTAACCTTCCAGGTTCCTCCCTCGCAAAGTGAATGCTAAGATTGGCTAAAGTTGAGGACACTTATTAGATCACTATTTTTATTAAATAATCACAATGCGTGTTTCAGATACATTGAATATCTGAAAAGCCTGAAGTACAGAAACATCACTATTTCATGGATTAGTGTCGGAAACCCATCTGACCCACCCACCCCATGCTGTGTTGGGTCCCCTGAAGGCTCACCCAAGTTTCATGCCACCTGATCTTTGGTGGTGCTTGCTAGGTGCGGTCCAGTCCCTTCCGACACGTCCAAGTCCATGAGACAAGGTCTCACCTTGCTGGATGTACTTCTAGCGAGAAAGATCTGTTTACTCTTTTGGCAGCCCATAGTGCTTTTAATATCCTTCACCAACCCCAGGATTGGTTTGAGCCACCACCACTCCCACCCCTGAAAAAAGGCACCAGCAGAAGGCATGGCCTGGAGGGAAGTAACTGTCCCCTAGATTCCTTGCTGTTGGCAGTCCTCTGACCGCAGTGAGTGAGCACCTCGTACAGGACAGCCCCGCCCCTAGGCCTGGGTACATGTAAGAGTCTCCCCATGGTTGCTCCTCACTGGGTGCTTTGACATCCCCTGATTCGTGTTACGTCACTAACCCTGCTGTACTTCCTTAAAATGTAAGACCCCCAAGGATTCTTCCTCTGGTGTCTTCAAGAAGTTCCTATACAAACAGCAGGAATTGGAGAGCTTGAATGGGAGAAAAATAAACTAAACTTACATAGCAAATATTTACTCACCTCTAGCAGAAACCTAGCATTCCCTTCAGTTATCAATGTATGAAATAGGCCTTAGCAGTTCCTGTGGCTTTGCCAACAGTAGCAATCACATGATTTTTATATCAAAGCTTTATAGATATCTAGAAATATGACTTATCCACATTGGTACTTTAAAATTACATTAGTCATGAAATCTGGTGTCATTTGTTTTATTTACATAGGTTAATGGCAAAACAAGTTTATCCCTAGAGCACAGATTTGTTTTAAAAGTATTTGTTAATAACAGTTGGTTTAATTTGTATCATTGTCCAGTATTCGTGATTCTAAAAATATTTTCTGAAATGTGGTCCATAGACATCACCAGAATTCCAAACAGTCTCGTTTTGCACACACACACACACACACACACACACACACGCACGCGCGTGCGTTTAAGAACAACTGAACCACCAGAATGGATTAAAATTCCCAAAAGACTATGGCTGATATAACATGCATTTCCAGATTTATTTGACCATTAAACCCAGTGTTCTATGTTCGAAGATTAGTGCTTCACGGAACTGTTCTTTCGCAGAACACCCTTAGGAATCGCCGTCCTATAGGAATGACGTGTCATGTGAGAGGTCCTGCCGCAGGAGCAGTCCATCATGGAGGTGTCTTCTCTGAGTCGCACTGGGTGCAAGGCTCGTGCTGTGTAGACCCTCTCTACTCCTCAGACTCCCGTGACCTGGGTTCCTTGCCAAACACGACAGGCTTCTCGCTCAGCTCCCTCACTCTCTTCCCCTAATAGCTTTCTCATCCTATTCCCTGGCTAGACCTCTCTCCCCAGGCCTTGAACCTCATTCCACACACCCTCCATTTTCATTCTTCTCGTGAGAGAACAGCTAGAGAGGACAATGCTGGCCATGGACAAAACGTACCCAGAAAGAAAACAACGATTCCCTAATAGCAAGATTGCCTCATATTCATGTCCATCCAGGAGCAAATCTGCCAGCTCTTCTGGCTCCGTTACTGAACACATGACTTCGTCGTGTGACAGCAGTCAAACTTGTCTCACACATGTTTCGCCCTTAATCTTTGGCTTTCTTCTAATTAACCATGGAAGTCGCAGCTGTGATACTCAAAATCTCTTTTATTAACTGAGAGCAGCATTTTCTATTTATTTATCTCGCTATTCTCAGGTTCTGGGAACAGGAGTTCACGTGCTTACATGTACATGAAGCATACTTGTCAGCTGGGGCAAGAGGAATGCTCTGCTAACAGATGTAGTGATTGAAAACTGTTACAGGGCCTTTATTTTTATTTTTCACTGAGTGCTTTAAGGACTTTGCTCAGAGTGTTGGCTGCTCTGGACTGGACCAAAATCTATTTCTCAGAGACTCTGTCAGCGTTAACATATTCGGTTGTTTGGAAAGATTACCCATGACACTAATCATTCTGCCTGAATATTTTCTGTTGTTTGGTTTGGGATGTTTACACAATCTTCATAAGGATTGTCACTGTCTTCATTGACCTTTTTTTATGTATGCGAAGATCTATGTTGACTATTTCCCCAAACAAACAAACAAACAAACTTTTTTTTTGGCATCTAGTTGAGAAATAGAGAACAAGAATTTGTAACTTTTCAGTGTGTCTTGGTACACCAAATGTACATTGAATGTCTGAGGCTATTTGAAAGTATGGCTACAAAATCATAGGAATCTTCATTCAACAAAAATATCAAAATATGAAGCTATTGTTCCTCAACCTAGCCTCCATCTAGGTCTATACACCTCTGAAGATGGTGCTTCCAGCTCTCTACTTTAACTCATCTCTGAAGAATTCTGGGCTCTTAGATTTACACCACTCCACAATGGCGGTTTGGGCATCCTGCAGGAATCTAAATGATGCTACTTGGCAGTACTCCATGGGGTGCAAGGGATAAGATTTCCCAAGGGATATTTTTAGAACAGTCCTTCGCTACCCTCAAATGAGCAGGTGTATTATCACAGCGGACAAAATAAATGTCCCCCATGCAACTCGCCTTTTCCTCACCATTATAATTTTAAAATTTTTGGAAGCTTCTTCATAATCTGCCCCCATGATTTCCCTGTGTCTTTAAGCAAACCTATTAAGATTGACCCTTTAGGATACTCCAAATCAGTTACCATCACCTTCTGAGCTGGCCTCTCTGCCATGAGTTCAGCTTCGATGTCTTCCCTACCTACCTTAAAAGACTTCCTTTATCTAGAAACTGTTCCCATGTGGGGCTCCATTCCATATGTCTGTGGCAAAGCATCAATGCTATGGAAAGGTGTCTACTTAAATTTTGTTAAAAATGTGATATTAGCCTTGAGCTCGAAATTGTTTTTTTTTTTATGTCCCAAAAAGAATTATTTTTTTAAGACATCCTAACAAACGAAAATGAAAGGAGCCTTGGTGGCATCCTGGCTGTGCGCCGGACTTCAATGCTCAAGGTCAGCGGGTCAAAACCACCAGCCCCACTGCTGGCACAAGATGATGGTTTCTACTCCTGTAAAGAGTTACAGTCTCAGAAACCCACCGGAGCAGTTCCGCCCTGTCCTTCCGGTTACCTTGAGTTGGAATTGATGCAATGAAAATGAGAACATGGCAGAGAGGCAAGAGTAGGAGGAGGTGTCGGGGGTTCCCACAGATCTCAGAAACCTGTTTCAACACATTTCCTTTGAAATGAACCTGTGCATCTATAAACTGGAATCCTTGTAGCAATGATTTTTCGACTCCCTGTAGTAACACACCATAAAGTCCGTACTTGTATTTTATTGTGTGGCTATTCCTACATATTAAAGAGCATCTTCATTCTTAGCTTGGTTAAATGCTCATCCCCATTTCTCCAAACCCCTTAATTAAATCTAGTTCTTTCTATTTCAGATGTTAAAAATATGTTTTGTATTTTTTAAACTATATGTAATGCTGTATTCCACAAATTGTTTGTATCCGTGTACACTAAATTTCCTATAATGATTATAATTGTAGGAGGGTTTTCTACTTGCCATCTCTTCCTTCTGTTTTAAGCTTATCACTTTTCCTCTGAAGAGATTTGCCGTTTCTTTTCCCTCAGAGCTTTGTAAGGGTCTTACCAAAGTTTGCCTTCTCTCCACTGCTCTCCTTTTGATTCTTGTTTTTCCTCACCTCTTCCGGACTCTTTAAGGATTTTTCCAGTGAAGCTGGCATTTTGAACTGTGCTTCACCCGGCCACTTTCCCCACATCGTCATCCCCCTATCAGAGGGCTCCGTGGTACACCTCAGCTCGGAAGGGGAGGTTAAAGATCACCTTCCTAGGCGTGCACTTTGTTGATAAATAGATTCCGTATCTCTGTCTTATTTATTTTGGCGCTCACTAGCTTGACAAAGATGCCCAAATCTGCCCGTGAAAAATTAGAGATAGGTTGGGTGAGGATATTTTGTCTTGCAAAATGCAATGATTGGATTTGCAAATGGTAAATACTCTTATTGGCACCATCCCTTTTTTATATCCAGTTCCATTTTCCTACTTCGTTCTTGATGCTTTGCCTTTTGATGTAATACCTACAGCAAATTACCCATCCCTGCGCCAAACATAGATTTCATTGTTTTTGATGTTTACTACATGACTGTGATAAAAGCACAGCGTTTTAATTCTGGGTCTCTTCCGTGTTGACAGGAGCCCTCGTGAGTAATTGCTAAGCCTTGGGCTGCTAACCTTAATGTTAGCAGTTCCAAACTACCTGCTACTCTGCTGAAGGAAAACAGCTGGTTACCCTTAGTTACAGTTGAAGAAACCCATCAAATCGGTTCTGCCCTGTCTTACAGGGTCGCTATGAGTCAGAATTGACGTGATGACACTACAGTAGAAAACGTGGAATACTCTTTGTTATTGAATATCCACCAATTTAACCCTTATCCTAACACTTACTTTAGATGCCATGTTGAATGTCACCTCCTTGGGAAACCCATCCTGAAACTTTTCACATCAGAATTAATTTTTCTCTCTCCAGAGCTACAGATAATAATCATGATAATGACAATTGCATTCATGGGACAGTTAATGATTACCAGAACTGTGCTTAGTACTTTACATATAATGGCTGACTTAATCTTTGCAATCACAGTGAGATAAGTACTATCATCATCAAGAGAAAATTAAAGCTCAAAATAGTATTTGATCCTAAATCTCTTTAACCTCAAGACCTTAGCAAATAATCAGAAACGCTACCTCTGAAGAATTCTTCATGCTGGCCTCTGCATTGTGCCTTTCCCGCCACTAGAATTCTTGTCACAGGGGAGTTGTTTAGTGAATATTTATTGAATAGGGAGAGATTAGAGATAAAAAATTTTAAGAGCATAAAAAAAAAAATTCTTGATGCCACGGAGAATTATGCAGATGAACTTAGAAGCACGTGTTTGAAACCTACAGTCATAACATTGCTCTTTTAGCCCCATTTTCTCCTACCTGGTCCCTTACTCCCTGTCACTGTGAACCAAATAGAATTTCCTAACTTTTCCTTAGGCTGTTTTCTTCTCGCCACTCAGTGTAAACATGACAATGTGGAAGTTCCTGTTCTGATTTTTGAGGTCCCAAACCACCGTCATTTCCCCCTAAACTAATCTGGCAATACCATTATCCCCCAGCCATGGAAACCCAGCATTTCTTGGATAAAAGGGAGCAATAAACTCCTCAGCCACGAGGCCTCAATTCATCTGGAAAGGTAGGAATCGACATTCCACGTGGACTTTCCGGGTTGAACTCAGGCTCCCAGAAGAACCCCCACATGCACCCTCTTGCTATTCATTTCTTTCCACCTTTTATTTTTTGGACAATTCACATCACATATGATATCCTGCAAGCAATATATGCCTGTGGCAGGCATTATGTTCAATTAATGATACTTGAATGGCAGCATCACAAATTAAGTCTCCTGCTTTGAAGAAAATAGCGGAAAGCTGGTTGCAATGAATTCACAGAGATCAACATTATTAAAAATAAATTGCATCTGCTGTGGTTAATTTTTAAATGGCCTCTTTACTACTTTAACGATTATTCATTGATATATCACACAGCTGTTTGAAAGACACCTGGCGTGAGAGACCATGTCCATGCGCCAATCAGTTTCCTGAGAAGAGCATTCAATTTGGATGAAGACAGTCCTAGATTAATCTTGCCCCTGGCGCTTTCTCCCTGGGGTGAAATGGTGTCTACTCTTTGCCACTGGTTAGTCTACGAGGATAATAAACTGTTGTCATAAAGTGATGGTGTAGATGAAATAAAATGACATATAACACTTAGCTCTGTCCAGGCACCAATTAACCTTATGAAATGGTTCATTTTCACTTTGTTTTATTTGAATCAATTCCTGATTAAAATCCTTACTGTGTGTGTGTGTGGTGAAGGCCACTGTTATTTTACAGAGTACACTCAAGTATACTAATGCTGTTGAGTCGAATCCTACTCATGGTGACTCCTTGTGTTACAGAAACTGCTTTCTAGGGTCTTTTGGGGTTTTTTGACTGTGAGCTTTAAGGCAGTAGAGGGACAGGCCTTTCTTCCATTATGCCACTGGGTGTATTTGAACTGCCATTCAATAGGTTAGTAGCAGAGCACAAATTGTGCTACCCAGAGACCCACAATCAAGTGTAGCCCTCTCCTTTCTTTGTTTAGGGCTTTGATACAGTTATCAAATAAGTTAATTCCCACGTGGAAGGCTGAGACAAATTCCCCCTAGGAAATGAAAAGCAGACAGATGGAATTTCCTTGAAGGACTTTGGGAAAGATTGTACAATAAAGATGAAGCAAAGACTGGCTGCAAACAATCCTGTAGCAGAGATCACTAGGCTAGCCCTCTATGGAGTGTTCCAGTGAGGTGCACCCCTCAGTAAAGAGGGGGATCGGGGACACAATTACTTGTTTCATACTTTCTCCTAGTGATGAATAAATAGATTTTTATATCCACCCCACCTTCTAGCAAATTGCCTTACAAATTCTCTGTAAATGTTTAACGAATGGATAATCACTGAATGTTAAATAGGAATAGCCTTGAGAGACCATATAATTCCAAACTAACTTGACAGTTGGGAAACTGAACTCAAATTCATTCGATCAATCCAAAATTATACGCAAGAGAATAGGACAGGATCCAGGCCTGCACATACCAAGCTAAGTCCTAATGCGGTACTACATGAGTCCACTGTCCTGAGCCTTACTTTTCAAACGGCAGTCAAAAAAAGAGTTCGCTTAGTCTAGCTTCTGCCATATTTTCTCTCAGTAGGTGTAAATGCCCACGAGTGTCTTCTTCTTGATTTGGGGGGACAAGCGATGTATTTATTTTCCAATTAAAAAGACCCCAAGCTTCAGAGTATGTCTGTGTCCACGGGACTCAGAAAGCCTAGGTGTCCTGTGGTGTGCTGTGCTGTCAAATCTCCGCATGTGGTCCTCAAGATGTTGAGAAATAAGAAGGAGCCGTTTGACTGCCATCGATCTCTATTGAAATATTGAAGAGGTTCAGTAGTTCTGCTGCAAGATGTCTTGTGTTACACAGCTGGTTAGGGCGTGCACCCAGTGTGGTTGATCTGATCTGATTCTTCTCCCATAGGCCACCTGTCCTTGGTTTAGGCTCTGTATTCATTTCCATGCTGCTTACACCTTCTGCTTAATCTTGGTACTAGATTTTCACTAACCAGATCCCCACCACCCAGTCTTCCAGCGCATATTGCTAGCATTCTTAGCTGCAAACTGACAGGCTGGTAGCATACGTCCACCCAGAGGCACCTTGGAAGAACAGCCTGGTGATCTGCTTCCCCAAAAGCAGCCGATTAAAGCCCTGTGAATTAATGTCCGAGAAGAAGGAAACCAACGACGCTACAGGCCGAATGTCTTCAGGAATCACAGCCTCACCTACCCTGAGACCAGAAGAGGTAGCTAGCTGCCATTACCAACTGTAATAGGAGGCTTCCTAAGAAACGGGGAAAACTTGTGGAAGAAACCTCAAGTGTCCTCCAAACTATAACTACAAACAACTTTTGTAGACTGGCTGCTTGAGACTAGAGGTCACCCCGAGACTATTAGCCTTCAGAGACTCTTCAAGTCTTTAACCAGTATTTGCCCTGGAGATCACCTTTGAGCTAACTACCAGATCTGCTAAATACAACCACTGGCACAATTATTTTGTTCCTTTCAAAAACATTCACTTATCTGGCACCAAATGGCCAACAGTTACATTGAAAGAAAGACTAAAATGGAAGGGGTCCGGCAAATCAGTTTCATGGCAATGGAACACCCAGAACAGAGAGCAAAAACGACAATACTCACACAGGGCGAAGAATGTGGCCGATGACCCTGAAAAATATGTGTAGAAATTGTTGAATGGTAGCTGAAACTCTTCAGTAATATTACACCCCAAACACAAAACAATATTATAAAAGAGAAAACGTAAAAAGGGAAGGGAAGGAAGGAAGAAATAAAGAAAGGAAATTCCAAGAAGCAAGTTCTATTCAGACTCATGGCCTAATCATGAGTCAGAGTTGGGTTCAAGGTAACTAGTGAGGTAGCATACCTAACCTTCAGGAACACACGACTCCCATTTGCCTACTGAAGCTTTCCTTCCTTTGTATTTAGGCGTATTCCAGGCGTATTTAGGCATATCATTCAATCCACTACACTGTCAAACCACTTGCAGGCTGTATGGCTCCGTCTGATCCTCGTCTGCCCTTTGTTTCAGGTATAGACGAAGCCAGGCTCTCTGTTGTATCTTATTTATAAGGCCTATGGAATATTGAGTGTTCATTGAATAACATGTTTGGTTGAAACCCCCTTGGATTAGTGTTGCTAGATGACATATAGGAGCATCAGTAAAATGCTCCTTTCAAATAAACAACACAAAGGGTTTTCATACAAGTATGTTCCAAAACACTTATACTATACTGACAGCTTGTCATCCTGTGGTGGCTTGCTTGTTGTTGTGATATTGGACGCTATCTCACTGGTATTTCAAATGCCACCGGGTCACCCAGCATGACAGGTTTCAGCAGAGCTTCTAGAACCAAGAATAGGCTAGGAAGAGGAACAGGCCGTCCACTTCAGCATAAGAACAATCGCACCTGTCCCTGGACTTAGCCACTGAAAACTTTAGGAATGGCATCAAAACGTTGTCAGATACTGAAAACATCACGAACATCAGCAGGACCTTGTCAGAGACAGTGCCAGAAGATGAGACCCCCAGGGAGTCAAGGACTCGAATTACAACTGAGGAACAATTACCTTCTCAAAGAAGACAGGACAGCCAAGGGCCCACTGTGGCACAGACCTTCAACTGCTTACCTGTAAATCCAGATTGAAATGGAAGAAAATTCAAATAAGTCCACAAGAACCAAAATAAGCCCTTGAGTCTAACCCACCTGAATTTCAAGAACATCTCAAGAACCAATTTGGTGCATTAAACACTGATGGAAGACCACTTAATTTGGCCATTCATACATTTATAAAGTTGGACATTTAGTATATTTCCACATATCTAATTCATAATTACTTTATGTACCACCATGGAAACAAGTTTTCTATACATTATTATATAAAATGGTGTTGCAAAATATTGTCTTTAGCCTTTAGGACAAGACATATTTCTAATTCCTACACTGTTATTATAGTCCTCAGACAAACTGTCGTGAGGGTAACCCATATGCTACAGAAATTAGAGTTTCTCTTTTAGGGTTGATTCCTAAAGAAATACAAGATCTCTTCTTTTATAGATATCTTGAGAAATAATTCACACCCATTGGATATGTTTAATTCTCCCCCAGAGAGGGGAGATTCATATACATTGTCTCCCACTATATTCTATTATTCCGGGGTTGAACATAATAGATTTTTAAGTTTCTAATATTAGGATTCCCAATATTCTAGGTGACTAATATCAGTAATAATATCAGTCATAATCCAAAAGAACACATATAATATTTAAATTCTAACAATGACCTCATATTATGTTTTATTTCATTTTTGAAACTTTTTAATCATATGCTTGAAATGGTTTTTTTTTTAGCCTTCCAACATAGATGAATAAAACCTTTATGAGTAAACAGTTCTAATTGCCTCTAGACCCATTCCATCATTGCTGAAGGTCAAGAGAAAGGTTATGCTCAAGGGCTCCAGAGAGAGCAGCACATTTGGTTTGGGGTTTGGTGATGCACTTTGGTACAGGATCAACTTTCTAGTGAAAGCATAAGAAAATAATGATGCTTGATGTTTTCCCAACTTGGAGATTGCTAATCAGTTCTTCTAGGAAGGAGACGAAATTCTGAGACAATAGCATTGAATGGCGAGTCAATGGATAATTTATCATGGCTGTGTCACTAATAAGCTTCTTTTATTACTACGGAAGGGATTTGCATAAGTTTCAAAATAATGGCAATGCTGTTGAACCGATCCTGCTGAAGAGTGCTTGTTTTCTATTGCGTTGACTAGATCCATTTGCAAAAAATACTCTTAGCTTTTAGGCTTCTTTGTGTCCTTGAGCAGAGTTGTATCAGAATGATTCAAAAGCATCAGTTTGACATTACATTTCAGCACTACAGTACTCCTAAGCGTAAGATTATCCTGGCAGAGACCCATGCTGTCCTATTTAGAAACCTGGTCAGACTTTCTGTGTGCTTAATTTACTTTTGGCCCCAGGGCTCAAGTTTACGGTGACTGCCATATGTTCTTTGCCAGGTGGAAGGGCATCTCGAGGCTGTCTATGTTATCAGTTCAACACACAGCAGAGATCCCCTGAATCATCAGCCTGTGATGCTAGGAGTAGCTGGCAATCTGCTCAGGCACTGCTTCAGAAGAGTTTACCCTTGCTCACAGCGCAAGGCCGTGATCAATGGCGCCACTTGTCCCTTCCTCCTAATGCACTTGGTAGGGGGCAGAGAGCATTATAAACAAATCATTGGACGAGGAGTGTAGATCTGGGAGGTTTTGTCCAAGCTCTGCTTCTAATTCCGTGGTCTTAGCTAGGTCCTACCAAAGGCATCTAGAAAATGGACCGTATCAATCATTCTTCAAGCGTGGAGCTGCTCAGGATGTTGTAGGTCATAAGAGAAGGTCGGAAAAAATGGCAACCTGAGAATTCCTACCTTTGTTTGGTTTAATGATTTGAGCTTCTGGGTACAGAAACGCTTTGAAGGAAGTCTCTGAGCCTCAGATATCCGGTTTTGAATCATATGTTTCCAGGTAAGCCATGACAAGACTGTGCAAGCTTAAAATACATGAGAGTTTTACAGCGAAAGACTGCAGCCCCCATGTGGAATGGTCAATGGTTACAGGAACTGTGGGAGCTCCGGTGTATGGAGCATGGTCATCAAATGTGCATTTATTGATAACGATGATGACACAAGAGTTCTGACAGTAGCTAGATATTTTTGGTGTTTTCCGGTTCTTTTTTTTGCACGGTCATGCATTTTTATTTTTGTCGTATTTGGTCAAACAATAAATAAAGGCAGCATTCATATTCAAGAGTGGCTGCAGGAGGAAAATGTTGAGTTTATTTTGCTCTCAGGGACACAAACCACTGAAGAGAAGATGCTGTAAACCCATGGTTGGAGAATAAAAGAGCCACAACAATAGTAATGATCCAGCTAAGACTTATACTCTGCTGCCAATATTTCTATTTCCCCCACTGCATCGCACTTTCCCTGAAGGCAGGGCCCTGCTTTCCCCATAGTGCCCAGCCCAGTATTTCAGACATCGATGGAGTCAGCACTTGCTTGTGTTAGTGAAAAGTTAAGGGAGACCTAGACTATATTTTAGGGGATAACATTTCTACAGAACGTGTGTGTGATTTATGGACATGGGCTAGTAGCAGTCATACCTAAGTTGGGCCAGTGCTAACTGACTGGGACCCTGCCTAGCATCTACCAACAAGGCGGCGGCGGGCAAGAACTGAGATGAGAGTTGCACTGCAGTAAGGGGAAGGAGGCTTGTCTCCTCTATTGGAATTCACGACTGAAAAGCAAGAAGAGAGGTCAATTGGAATCTCCTTTGATTTGCATACACGATCAGATGCTCACATCGTGTAAATATAAATCTCACTTCCTAAGGGATCCCAAATGTATCCTCATTACAGTTCATGTGGATAAGCATCCAAGACGTGCAACGAACAATGGCTTTGGTGTCTGAGTAGAAGCTCTGAGCCCTGCTGTGGCGACTTGCTCTCTTTAAGATACTGAGTACAGAAAACAAAAAGTATCTGCCATTGAACTGATGCTGACTCTTAGGGACCCAATAGGACAGGGCAGAACTGCCCTGGGAGTTCCTGACCCGACTCTTGATGGGAGGAGGGGAGCCTGTTGTTCTCTTGCAGAACAGCTGGTAGTTTTGAACCCCTGTCCTTATGGCTAGCAGCCCAACGTGTGACAACCGCAACCTCAGGGCTCCTCCTGAATAGTGCAGTGGCTAAACAGTGAACTGGAAACCACACATCCCCTTGCAGGGGGCAGTACAACAGAAACCATGGGGGAAGGGAGACAGTGCTTGGCGTGTGATATGAAAATAATAATCTATCATCTATCAAGGGGTCTTGAGGGTTGGAGGGAGAGGGGAAAAGAGGAGCTGGTACCAAGGGCTCAATAGAAAGTAACTCTCTAGAAAAGAATGATGGAAACCTATGTACAAATATGCCTGATTCAATTGATGTATGGATTGTAATATGCATTGTAAGAGCCCCCAATAAAATGATTTTTTAAAGTTAACTCAAAGAGGTTATAAAACTTTTTTTGTGTATAAGTTTCCCCACAAGGCAATGGAGATGATCTCATAATGCTTGCTTCACAGAGTTATTGTGGAGATTATGTAAACAAAGATATGTGCAATGCAGTGAATTATTTAAATATCTCTTTTAGAAATAGCTTTTCTTTTTCCTGATGAGTTTTGGAAAGAAGATGTGGGGAGCTATTGATTGGATTATATGCCTCGATTGTACATCATGGTTAAAAAGTTGTTAGATATGATTGCCACCCTGCTAGTATACAATCAGCCACCTCAGAAGCGGCAGGGCACATCTTACTAGCAGCAAGAAGAGCTAGGTGTTGACCCTCCATAATCCAGGAGACAGCTTTGACACCACAGGAGCAGCAGAGGTGCAGTGACAGCAGAACCAGATGCCAGAGCATGAGACAGAACAATGGACACCAGGCTCATGGAACAAGTAAAGCTGAGTGTTTGGGGGCAGGAGTGGAACGCCTCTGGGAACTTATTGGGAATGCTGGATTTGCTGACCCACAGAACCGAGTGCTTTCCAGTGGAGGCTTCTAACAGATGACATGCCATTTGGGACTTTATCAGAAGCCTTAAAGAGCTTTGTAACATTGCCAAAGTAGAGCAGGGACAAGGTCAAGAGTTTGAAGGCCAGAACAGCCTGCCTAAGGGCACAGATCAAACTACTGTATCCTGAGTGCATCGCACCTCAAATATAGCCTGTTAACCTCTTTAATAAACCTCATACATATGAACATCATCTGTAAGTTCTTCATGGTCATGGCAGTGCATTATAGAACCTAGCAGAAAAGGACCATGCAGGGAAAGGAGAGTGTCGTGGGAGGAACACTTGGTGTCAGAATAGGGTTAAGGAGGGTGGAGGCATGTCTGCCCCTTGCCTTGTGGCATCAGCCTTGAGAGCCAGAAGAGGTCAGATGTCACCCCGCAAGCCATTTGCACAATATGAAAGGAGACTTACACCTGACCTATTCTAGATTCTAAATAAGTGTTATTATTATGTGTAAGCTTCAGTTCTTCATCTGTAATATGAGGGTGTGACACTAACCTTCAGGGGTTATATAAGGCATCGAAATGGCAATTTTAGAAAGCATCAAAAATATTCATTAAATTGCAGCTATTATATTTATAGCATGATAATTGCAGCTTCTTATCTGTGGTGAAGATAAATCCAGTTTTCTAGACACAGTGATTTGTCATCACGCACGAGGGGAATGGGGGGGGGTCTCATTACTCAACCAATTCTCTGTGTTCAAACCTTATACCACAGAGTGTTTCTCTCAGAGAAGAGAAAGTGATAGAGTTTGCACAGGTCAGCTGGTTGGTGTTCTGCTACCAAAGTAGACGTGTTGATCTTAACTGGCCCTCTGATCCAGGACCTCTGATGGAGGCTCTGGGGCTAGATTGTGGAGATATCACTGAACCTGTGTAAGTTATTCTGCTTTTCTGGCTTTAATGTTATTCTTAGGTAAAACGGGGAGAATAGTACTTCCCCACCTGGAGCTAGTATGGTGCTGGAAGATCATGCCAGAACACATCACCTAGCACATCTCGCACCGTGCCTAGTACACTCAGAAAGCCAATTCTCCCCACTTGTTACCTCTTTAAGGCCATTTTCAATTCCAGATATAGTTTAAAGTTCAGTATACCTCATGCTTTGGCATCTACATGGAATTACTGCCTCTAGAGTCTCATGTCATCTGAAACAAAAGTAATGCAAAAATACCAATATTTTAATAGTATGGTGTATTCAAAATGTTTGTTCTCACAATTACTTGACCCACATTGCCCTGAACCATGAAGAAAAGATCAGACAGTTGAAAGATAAGAATTCATGACAATCATCATTTGCCAAATATTCAAACCCATTGATTAGTCATGGCAAGACATTTTGAGATCATCTTTGGATTTGAGGCAATTAATTCAATTATATGGATATATTTCCTTTGTGAATCCTATTGATAAGTGTCTGGGGGAAATAGGATATGAAAATAAAATATGGCTCAGAGAAAAATCTTTTCAACCAAAACATGAAAGGTTGTACTATAATCCATTTAGGAATTCTAAAAGGTAGATTGGATGTATCCTCCTTGCTTCGCAACTGAGGAAATTAAAAACTCTAAAGAAACAGAGAGCCAGCTATCTCCCAGCTCAACAGGGACAGAATCCAGATTAAAATGCAAATGGAATGGTTTTCTGGACTTAAATAAAACAATATGCATCCTAAAACATACATTTAAAATATAACCCTAAGAGTAAATGATGTTATAAAGGATATTTTCCTATTTCTAATAATCCATTCCTCTTTCACTGTGCACCACTGCCACTGTTTGCTGTGGAATCTGGTCCATCCACTAACAGCCCACATGTGTCAGACTAGACTTGTATACCACAGGGTTTTCTGATTGGTCTTGTGGAAATCACCCCACCTTTCTTCTGAGGGACCTCTGGGTGGACTGGAACCCGCAACCTTTCAATGAGCAGCCAATTGCATTAACCCTGTGTACCACCCAGGTAAGCACGTCAGAAAGGAGCTTAGATGGGACAGTGGTTAAGCAGTCAGTAGCCAAACAAAAAGTTGACAGTTTGGAACCCGCCAGCTGCTCTGAAGGAGACAGGCATGGCAGTCTGATGTCATCTGTAAGGATGACGACCATGGGAGTCATCTGGACTCGTGGTGCTCTCTCTCTGAGTCACAATCAACTCCATGGCCACTCTTTTGCTTTTTTCCCCTGGTTTTGGCGCAATCAGCAGCACAGAATGTGAAACATGTAACCTACTCAGGGTCTTGGAAGTTAGAGTTGGGATAAACTTGGATTTCACGAAGAAGAAGACTGGAAGCAGGAGAAGACAAGGTGCGGCCGCACCCTACCTGCCAGACTTGGGTGCAGGTGACTGCCACCTAGACAATACAAAGCCAAAATGTGCCCAGGCTTTCCTAATGTAATTTTTTTTCTTTTTAGTTCTAGCATCTTATTTTGTTTTTTGTATCTTTGGTCCACAGCAACAGTAGAGTTCTTTGTCTCTTTTATGCCCCTAACTGATTCTGAGTCTAAGTGTATTCTGATGCCAAATATATCCCAAGGCCATGCACATTCAGAGTAAGTACTGCATTCAGAAAGGGAACCCAGTCTACGCTCTTGGATCACACGATACCATTCACACACTTCATCTTTCGGTTCCTTTATTGAAGAGAATTTACCTAAGTGGATGGATGTAGGCCAGGTTGGATAGAAAATTCCATAACTCATTGGCCTTCTACCTGTATTTCTGACCCTACATTTCCTGGAAGAGACAGAACCATGCAGGATGAACCAATTCCATGTAAAGGAAAGAATTGGGACTGGAGTCCGGCAGACAGGCTGGTGAAATCCACTTACACTATTTCCGAGCCTTGTGGCCTTAGGCAAATCATTTAATCGCTCAGAGAAGCACAAACTTTTAAAAGGAGAATAAAAGTAGTAGTTAATTTCCATCCTTGTGAAAATGATTGATCATCTGTATGAAGACGAATCCAAAGCAGGGTCTGGCACAGATGTTAAAACACAGTTGAGATCCTTAGGTCTTGTTGAGATAGTTCCAGCCCCCAGCCTCCCAAGCCTACCTCTGTTGTCACTCTCATGGGGTGTCTTTGAGTTGTTTTTGACTCGTCGCAGCCTGAAACACAACAGAACGACCACTGCCCAGTCCAGTCCCACGCCATCCTCAGCATTGTGGCTCCGACTGAGCCCATTGCAGCAGCCCCTGCGTCGATCCAGCCCCCTGAGGGTGTTCTTCATAATTGGTGGTGTTATTGTTCATAAACGGAGTTTTCGTGGGGGGGTGGTTAAACCTTCAGCTACTAACTTTAGAGATGGAGGTTTGAAGCCACCTGCTGGACCTAGGAAAGAAAAGATTGGGCCAGGTACACCTTCAAGTGTTAGCCTGGGAAACCTGAGGGACAGTTCTACTCTGCCATGCAGGGTTGCTGTGACTCAGCCCACGTAGCAGCACACAGCAGCATTCTGTGTGAACAGAGACATGTTGAAATAACACATTCTTGTCTGATGATTAGATTCACCATCTCTATTTGCTTTACCTACATTTTACATAGCAAAACAGTCTTGCAATACTTAAAGAAGAACTGTTGAACAGGATTTCTCTTCCATGTGTTCCCTGTTGTGTTACCTTCATAAACCCTGCCAGGCGCAATCACGTAAGGCTTCATGTGAATGACTTATGTTAGCGTGTGATGAACAAGAAGCCATAGGACATACATCGCAAGGCTTGAGTGAGTGGCTAGGGACAGGTTTGAAGTGGTGTCAACTCTGACAGGTATTTAGTTAAAACACAAACTAATAAGAGCTTTCTCAGTAGGATGAAAGAAGAAAGAAATCTTTGGGGAAATATTATTCCCATCTATTTGGCCAAGATTGGAAATACATTTGTTTTCACCAGAAAATAAAGTCTGGTTGAAAGGACAAACAAAAATCTGTCTTGGAAGAAGTACGACCAAGCGCTCCTGTGAAGTAAGGGTGGTGAGATTTCATCTTACCGACTTTGGATATGTTGTCACGGGAGACCGGTCCCTGGAGAAAGCAATCATGTTTGGTAAAGGACACAGGACGGATGAGCA
The DNA here is from genome assembly GCF_000313985.2 of Echinops telfairi. NCBI lineage: Eukaryota > Metazoa > Chordata > Mammalia > Afrosoricida > Tenrecidae > Echinops > Echinops telfairi. The sequence continues at coordinate 5,256,349 of NW_022103905.1, forward strand.
CAGTGGACGCACAGCAGGCTCGGGCTTGGGGACAATTGTGAGAGTGGCTCTGGACTGGGCAGGTTGTCACTACGTGGTTTCTATGGGTCGCAAATGACTCAATGGGACCTGAACCTAACATACTCTGATTAGGAAAGCAGTCACTGTAAAAAATTTAGACAAGTGGAGCTGATTAATGTTAAGAATAAGGTATATCCTTTCAGTGCATTCTCTATGCAAATGTATACATCACACACACACATATGTATATATGTAATTTAACATTTCTGGTCTCTAATGAAACTTCTTGGTTAAGAATGAAAGATTACATAACGATATATTATTCGCTTAGAACTTCACAGTGTAAACTTCCCAAACCTTGAAAACATACAGAAATAGTACTTACACACACACACACACACACACACACAAGTTGCACTTTTGTCTTGTGAGCTGCCTGAGGATGAGTATCATAAGCCTGCTTCGGGTTTGGAATTTGAGAAGCGATCTACAGAGAAGCGAAATTAAAAACCAAAGGTCGAAAAGGATTCCAAGGAGACAAAGAGCAAACAGTCAAATCGAAAGGAGGGAATCTCACAGCCGAGTCCCTAGGCTGGGAGCTGATGAGAAAGATTTCATGCTCAAAGTCCCCTTCTACCTCATGACATCCACGCAGGAACTGCTTGTTTACGTCTATTGTGTCTCAGAATCACAAGCGTTTCCCACCACCATCATTTGTTGTACCATTGAAGACTCTGGCAGGTAAAAACCCTGACGATTTCATTTTCTTTTTCATCATACCGTGCAGAAATTGAAAACAAATGCTTTGTAATCTTCTAGGGACCTAGCTCTTTAAGAAAAATTGTCTTGAGCTAGAATAGTTGTATTATAGAAAGAAATGGAATTTTTTGCTTGCTAAACTTAAGTCAGGATAGTTATGCACAATGTAAAGCAGAAGGTAATAATTAGCGCTTGAGAAGCATCTGGAAATTACAAGAGTTGGATTTAAAAAAAAAAAATAGGAAAGATGGTGAGAGCCAGGAACGCCTGTATGAGCAGGTGAGAGCGGACGTGCGCTACGAGTGGCAAACAGACTGATTACCTAGGGATGAGTGGGCCGCTGTGTACAAGGACTTGATACGGAAACTGACATTAAATGATGCAATATCTCTGATGGTGTGAATTTTATACTCTAGTAAATGGTTGTGTCAATGAAACTTGGGGGGTAGGGGCAGTATAGTCTGGAATTTTCTCTTTGTTCCCTTCTTGTTCATTATGATCTTTAGAATGTACCATTACATCACCAATGCCCTCCCCATAGCTCCTATTTCCATTCTTCTTTTTTCCCCTAATACATTCAAAATGTGTCCTTGAGTAAATGCCACCCTACTGATCTTAAGTGGTTGATTTTCCTAAGCTGACGTCACCGATGTAATTGTTCCTCTTATAGATCGGTCTAGTGTTTGGTTGCGTATTGAGCACATTGAAGCGAATTTAGTTACAGACTTTAAGGGTGACTAAGGACCATAGTTTCTGGGATCTATCAGTCTCTTACCAGTATCTCTATCCTCCAGTTAGCCTGTCTCTTTCACAAATTGGAGTTATTTTCCCCATTTTCTCTCGTTCTGTCTAAAACCTTCAGTGCAGCTGATAGTGGTATCCAGGCCCCATCTGCTTCTTCTGGTCTCATGTTTGCATGGTCCATTTGTCCGTCCATTGGACTGATTGCTTCTATATGTCTTTAGATTTTCTTCATTCTTCATTTCTCTGGACAGGTAAAGACCGATGGTTGCATCTTAAATCTTTAACTTTGAGGATCCCAGTTTCTACCCACCCAAGTAGGGTGTAGAATGTTGTCTTGGTGAATTATGTTATGCCAATAGACTTGGTATCCTCTGAAACTATGGTCCTGATCTCCCCAGGCCTAGTGACTCATTTCTTGGAGGCTATGTTTAAGAAGGGTTCCTAATTCTCCCCACCCCCTATACTCCACCACATTCATATCTATGTATGTATATATATGTATATATGTATGTATATTTGCAGCAAAGAGAATACACTTATACAAATACCCTTTTGGGGTTTGACTTTTCTAGTGAGCACTATGTTGAGTTTAGCTGACGTCCTTAAACTTTATGAGTCTGAGTTTCACTGCCTGTAAAGAAAGATAGCATTTGTTCTTCAGGGTTGTTAAGCATTAACTATGTATAATAAAGTATGGACTCAATTTTTATTCTAGTATTTTCAACTATTTCCCATTGATGGAAGCATGTTGTATAGTACTTTATGGATATGATCGCATTTTATTATCATGAAAATCCTTTGATAGACATTATTATTACCCTCATATTACATATGTGAAGACGTAGGTATAGAAAAGTGGAGTAATTTCCCCTAATTTTCAGTTAATTAATCCTTCCATGTTTCAAACTCCCAGGACATCTGTTTCCACAGTCCAAACCCTTAAAAACTTCCTCCGATATCTACCTGCCATAGCATTTGGTGCCTCATTTATAAAATGAAGGGATTGGAGTAGATGGTCCTTCAGCATCCCTGTTCTCCTATTTCGTAATCTGTGAGCCAATTAAGAAAGTAGATCCTGGCTCTAAAGTAAGCCCCTAGTACGGTGGTTGTGGATAGTCAGCTTCTGACCACAATCCAAAGTTATCTGAGTGACCTGCCTGTTTATGCTGATAAGGTAGGTGTTCTGCTGTTATACAGGTGTAACATACTTCACAGTCTACTCTTACGACTGTGTCCTTTGTGCCCGTCAAAACAGACACAGGTAGTTTGGCATAGAAAAACTGTTGATCTTTAGGATGCTCCTTCTGAGAACTTGATCCTCTTGTTTTTAGAGGTCTGTTGTGTCTTGGACATTAAATACACAAAGGTGAGAGGGGATTTTAGGCTTCAGAAATTTCAAACACAGAGAGTAAACACGCATCAGGGAGAAACCATCTGCGGGAGTCTGGCAATGTAGGGCGGTGACATCGGTGGTTCAAAGGACGCACAGACATCACAGAACAAGGTGGGAAACCACTGACCAGTCCCATGGAAATGAAAAAGCCCTAAGAGACAGACGCTTCCTTCAGGGGTCAAATGGTTTCGCACGACCCTTTTCCTTGCTCTCTGCTCCTCTCCCAGGTCTACATGAACTTTCAGTCAGCCTTTCATAGCGGGTTAAGGAAGCAAGACTGTTACAGTCTGGCTCTCAGGAGGAAATGAATGTATTCCAATCTGCTCAGTTAAAAATAAAACCATGTGTACCATACGTACTATCCACAGAGGTGGAGCTGTGGTTAAAGCGAACCAGCCTAAGATGGAGAGGATCCCAGACAGGGCTAACAAGCTGGGAATCGTTGTTGTTTCTAGGCATGAACGCGTGAATACAGCTTCCCCAGAGACCAGTACGAGCTGGATGAGTGGGGTGAGCCTACCAGTGGAAGCCCACAGCATGGAGGGACACAGGGACACTCAGAGGTGCCAGGCTATGTATGAAAACATACAGGATCATGGAGGAAATACTGTAACCTTTTATCTGGCTGTCCAAAGTCCCACCAGTGCTGCTCACCGCACTGGTAAAGCCAACAGAGATTCAGCTGTAAGTGGAAACATGCTCAATGGCTTTCATGTGACTGCTTCTGTAAAGAGTTACCGCAATCTTGATGGCTGAAACGATGTCAGTTTCTCAGCGTACATTTCTGTAGAACAATGCTGTTGTGTTGCAAATGGGCTGAAATCAAGGTATTGAACTCCACACCAGCCTCACTGCCACCGGGTCAATTCCAATTCATGGTGACTCTACGGAAAGGGAAGGACTGCCCCTGTGGATTTCTGAGACTAATCCTGTAGGAGAATTAAAAGTGGCATCTTCCTCCTGTGGAGTGGTTGGTGATTTTGAATTGCTTACCTTGCAGTTGGTAGCCCAACACATAACCTACTGTACTGCCAAAGCTCCTGGGAATCGAGACACTGCCAGGGCAATCGAGGGGTTGGAGAGGTTCTATTTCATTCTGAAGGTTGTAGGAGAAAACTCATTGCCATGTCTTCGCCCCAGTAGATGTGTGTTCACATCACATTTCTCCAACCCTGGTTCTGTCGTCCCTTGTTCTTCTCCGACCACACCTATGATCAAAGTTTGCCTGGTTTTAAGGATTCACGGGATCATAATGAGGACACCCAGATAGTCCAGGGTACCTCCCTTTCTCTCGGTCTTTGGGGAATAGTGGTTAAGCCTTGGGCTACAAACTGCAAGTTCAGCAACTCGAAACCACGAGCCAATCCACCAGGGAAACACGAGGTCTTCTATTCTTTAAAGAGTTACGGTCTCAGAAAGTCACAGGGACAATTCTACCCCACCCTGTAGGGTTGCTATGAGTTGGCATCCACTCAGTCACAGCCAGTGAGTTTGATAATTTGGGGTTAGGTTCTTTTTCCTAATTAAATCAACAAAGTCCTTATAGCCATACGATAACATACAAAATCTGATCATTAAAGCAAGGACTGTAGATCAACATTCTCCTTACCACAGTAGTTCACAGGTCACAGAGGGAGAAAATGAATCTGGGTTTGTGCAGAGGACCAAATGAAGATTTGCTACCATAATGACAATTTGGTGTGTATTATCTATGAAATATAAAAATATGTTGAACTTGACTAGTTTCATTGGTATCAATCTATTGATGTCTATATCCATTCATAATTACTTTACTATCTACTGAGCTAGCCCTGTGATAACTGTAAAGAGGAAAAGCTGGTAAATGAAGATACAGCCTTTGACCTGCTATGTTTACACTTAACCTGGTCAAGAAGTTTATACCCAAACTAGGCATGAAACTATTGAAGATGAGAGAGGTATTGGAAGAGTGGGGAGAAATTCAGACAAGAGACATCTATGGTAGTCATAGAAGACATTTCATGAAGATTTAAATTTGATCAGATTTGATTTGATCAAAGATTTAATTTGATCTTTGTGTTAGGCAGGGTCTCTAGAGAAAGAAAACCAGGACACTTATGATTATATATATCTAAAAGGATAGGTTTATACAGCGAGATGGAAGATAACCACTAATCAATTCACACAGCAGTACAGAAGTTATGCTCAGTTCAACTCACTTTCATGGAACAGTTAATATACTGAAAGTCCTTCAACTCATGCGGCCTGCCAGTCCAAGGTATAGGTGGCAGACAGCAGAGTCTTCCTTCAGGCAAGACAGGTAGAGTGGGCCAGGAGGCAGCCACAGTCAGTAGTGTGGGTGCTCAGAGGCAGGCCCAGATGGGGATCTCAAACTCAGGCAATACATGGCAACAGGATCCACCAGCCTCAAACTCCAGCGATGTAGCACCATCAGCATGGTGAAGCAGGTCTTGAAGACGCCTCGAACTCTCGCAATGCAATCCCCAGGTTGGCTTGGTCCACAGATACTGTAGCACATGGTTGAAGCAAAGAACTAGCTCAAACAGCAGCATGATGGTCCGATCATCACGAAGGGAGAGAGAAGAGGATGGGTCTTGGAAAGCCATTTATCTGGGAGCCCTCCAATCAAACTGTGACCTGATTAAACTCCGCCCACATGTTCCTATTGGTCTAGTTGGCACAATTAAACCTAACCATCACAATCTTGAAGGGGGATTAGGATTTAAATTGTCAGGAGAACACAGGAATGTCAAAAATTACAATAGCAAAATGCAGGAATCTGGTGATCTACTTCCAACAAACAGCCATTAAAAACCTTATGGAGCTTTGTTCTACTCGTACCACAAATAAAATCAGAACTCACTCAACTATAAACTTTCTGGCTCTTCTTTTGTTTGTTAGTTTTTGTTTTTACGGGGTCAGAAGATACTGCGTGTGCTGGAAACTAAATCATTTGGGGTCAGAAAGCAAGGGACAGGGACAGATCTAAATCTTACGCTGTGGGCTTTGTAAAGCACAGCTTCTCATCCATGTAACGCAAACTAATGCTTCACAGGATTGGTAGAAGAAACAAATGATTCAAAGCTTCATATATGGCTTTGAAAAATGCCAAGTGTCATGTAAATATATGTATAGCAGACAACTGATAACATCTTAGCCTCACACAACTGCGAACCCCCAAAAGAACTAAAAATGAAGATCCCTTATAGCAAAACAAACAAACAAAAAGGGCGGGGTGGGGGGTGGTTATCAGAAAGTCAGTCCAATGAAAATTTGAGACTGTAGGCAGTCCCTGTATTTGTCCTTGAATATTATGTACATTTTCTCTCACTTTGAAACCACTGAACCAACTTCT
>NW_022103905.1:5262898-5265005 GCF_000313985.2 Echinops telfairi
GGGAAACACTGCACTAAAGGGATGCAAATAAGAATCTGATACTCCTGTTTTGACTCATCTGTAATTTTGATTTAAAGGCACAATTAGGAATTAGTGGTGGATCTTGCTCATAACCTGGGGATTGGGTTGCTTGGGTATTTGTTATTTGCACCTACTTCTATAAAAGAAGTTGCTTTTCCATGTTCTATGTTTTAGCAATTCAGAAGCAAATTCATTGAAAATTATAAAGTTGCTACCATTCAACAAAGTATCGTGTCCTATTATCAAGGAAGGAGTGAGAAAACTGTTTGAAAACACTCAGAGCAATGAAAAACAGATGATGGTGGATTTGGGGAAACTACAGCAGTTGTAGTCATTTCCTGCTGTCAAAACCAAACCAAACCAAACCACTTTACTCCAATGTGCCCAAAGGGCATTGCTGTTTATATAGGCTGGAAAAATGAATTTTGATTACAATTCCATTAAATTATCAGAGAAGGTTTCAATTAGATTTCTTGTGATTTTCTAAAGACAGCAGGGATATCCTAATGTATTCAAGAAATATATTTATTCAAAATGGTTAAAATTCCAATGATAGCGAGAGGCTTAACGGGCTATTAGAAAACTCAACTCTTAGCTTATATTATTATACTTTTATTTTAATATGCTATTAAACTGAAACCATAGCCAACTCTTTGCAGCTGAATCCAGTCCAACTCAGAGTAATCTTGCAGGACGGAGCACAGCTTCCCGAGATGTAATTTTGTGGATGCAGGCGGCCCGGCTTTCTCCTGTGAAGCAGCTGGTGTGCTTAAACGTTCCAGTAGCAGTTGAGCACTTAACCGCTATGGCTCTGTTATGATATTGATTTACAATATAGAATTCCAGGCCTCACGGTCATTTGTCTGGAACCTTAAGACTTAGGTCTCGGAGCACAAAGTCGCGGCGGCATCCAGGCCCTGAGCATCTCCACTGGATGTCCTATAGAGAGCCTTGCTTGGGGAACTAGGCAAACTGGCTTTCTGATTTAGAGCTTTCACGCCTATAACCAAGTTGCTGAGTGGGTTGATCACATGGGAGCTTAATAACCAACGACCAAACTTGAGCCTTCCGTTAACAGTGATTCAGTTGTGCTTTAAGATGTTATACATGGTACGATAAGCGCATATCTATAAAGTGCAGCTGCTCCATAGCAGAAATAAGTGGGTTCTGCATCATCAGAGATTTACTGCCCTTTCAAAATAGAAGGCCAGAAAGAGGCCCCCCCCCTCCCCCTTTCTCTTCTCTTCTATCCAAAGGGTTTTCATGAGTTCGAGTCAACCCCAAGGCAATAGGATAGAGTGATTTGCCGGTTCCTGTGCTAAATAACAAAGTTCAAGCTCTTTATATGCTAAACAGAGGAGCCCTGGTGGCAGAGTGGTGACATGTTGGGCTGTGATCCGCAGGCCCACAGTTTGAAACCACCAGCTGCTCAATGGGAGACAGATGGGGTTTTCTTTCTTTTTAAAATCATTTTATTGGGGATTCGTACAACTCTGATCACAATCCATCCATCCATCCGTTGTGTCAAGCACATTTGCACATGTGTTGCCTTCATCGGTTCTCAAAACATTTGCTTCCTACTGGAGCCCTGGGTATCAGCTCCTCATTTTTCCCTCCCTCCCGAATCCTGGATAATTTATAAATTATTATTATTTGTAATTTCTTCCACTGTCTAACGTCTCCCTTCACCCACTTTTCTGTTGTCTGTCCCCCAGGAAGGGGATAATATGCAGATCCTTGTGATCAGTTTCCCCTTCCCCCTCACCTTCCTTCCACCCTCCTGGCATAGCTACACTCACCACTGGCCCTGAGGGGTTCATCTGTACTAGATTCCCTGTGTTTCCAGTTCCTCTCTGTACCAGTGTTCATCCTCTGGTCTAGCCGGATTTGTAAGGTAGAATTGGGATCGTGATAGTGGGTGGGAGGAATCATTAAAGAACTAGAGGAAAGTTGTATGTTTCATCGGTGCTATACTGCACCTTGAATGGCTTGTCTCCTCCACACAACCCCTCTCTAAGGGGATGTCCAGTTTCCTACACATGGGCTTTGGACCACTTCTCCACACTCCCCCTCATTCACAATGATA
>NW_022103905.1:5266065-5267916 GCF_000313985.2 Echinops telfairi
GAATTAGGCTTCAAGAATTTGGGGTTTTTTTTCAATTGCTATAGGTTGTCATTTTAATGTGTGAAGGGTAACCTATTACACATGGTTTTAACGATGCAAAGTCTCTTGCTCCATCCTACTCTCCATCTCTCTCTCTCGCTCGCTCACTCACTCACTCAGTCACCCTCTTTGCTGTTTCCAGGAATCCTCCCTGACATGTCTGTGCCTACTTAATGAGCTTACTCCTTTTCTTGGACTGTTTGTTCCATAGCCGATTACGCCCCCGCTCCCTTCCCTATGGAGGACGAGGAACCTAGTTCATTTCTTCCTCCGCCTAGCCTGTTATATTGTTTTAAATTCTTTAGCTTTTTACTACAGTAGTCTTAAGTAGGATATTTCTTTTAAAGATAGGTTATTCAGCCCACTTTCAGCTGCATCAACCTGAGCTGCAAGAATTCATCAGTTGCAGGTTACTGGCCCTACAGATACTACTATGGCTGTAGGGCTGGGATTCTCTCAGCTCCTTTATCCAGTAGTGGTATGACCCGTGACCTCAGTTCTGATAGCGCCAATGGAAGCTGTTGTTTCACATTGCGCTCCATGGTGTTCTTATTATTAATATACCAATAGCAACTTTCAAGCTCTTTACATGCTACACTGGAAAATGGAAGTCTGATAGTATAGTTGGGTTCTTGTTGTTGTTCCGTTTGGGGCTTTAACCAACAAACTGATTCTCTTACAGTTTAAGAGGCTCGAAAGTCCAAATTAAAGGCACTGATTTCTATAGAAGATTTATTGTCCTCTGTAGAGGAAGATCCTTGTCTCCTTTTAACATCTGTGGACCGAGTATTCTTCAGAGATATTCTTGGCATCAATCTTCCCTAGGTCTCTCAAAAACACACCGACAAACTACTCGGTACAATCAAGTTGATTCAGACTCATAGTGATCTTCCAGGACAGAGTAGAACTTCCCCTGTGGGATTCTGAGATAGCCACCTCAGAGGTGTGGTCAGAGTCTCATCGTTCTCTCTCTGAGTGGCTGGCAGTTTGAAGTGCTGCAGCTGTGCTTAGCAGTCCGACTACAGAGATCTCAGACTCCCAGTCCATAGTCAAGCCTCTCTCCGCTTCCTTGTCCACAGCCAAGTCTCCTTCTTGCCACTCACCTCTCCCCTTTCATGTCTTGTCAGAGGACAGGTGATGCAGGACCCACGCCAAGGACATTCCCGTAAGTCAGATGAAGGCGTGACTTGAGTCAGGGCGTTGCATCGTATCCTAGTCCCCTTACAACGGATGACATCATGGTGACATCATTTCTCTTCCTGAGAGATGATTGGCATCATTACATAACCGTCAATCACATCAGTATCTGGGGATAGGGAATTCAGTCCATACCACTCCTGTCCTTTTCTTTTTTTTAGACCACTTTACAACTCCAAAATTGGTTGTCTTTGAGTGTGTCCTGGCCGATACGGATGCTATCAAAGAGAAGAGCTACACAAAAGAGTTTGCAAGACTGTACTCTTTTTTTTAACTATTTATTGTAGCTTGGGTGAAAATGGACAGACTAAAATAGTGTTCTATTCAACAACTTACACATGCTTTGTGTCCTGACATTGCTGGCAGTCCCTAAAACTCAATAGCCAGCTTTCTTCTTCTGCCCTCCCTCATCATTTCCGTCCACGCTCCTTTGCCGCGCCTCCCTGCCTTTGGAGCTTGGCTTTTGGCCAAAGGCTGCCCTTTGGGTTGCACACTGAGTTAGTTAATTGTGCCAACCTGGCCGATAATCACATGGGGGGCTAATTGAAAGGCAGAGGGATAAATGGGTGGTGAGCCTCGCCTTTCTAGTTCTCGGGTCTCTTGTTTTGTGATGGT
>NW_022103905.1:5268520-5276437 GCF_000313985.2 Echinops telfairi
ATTGTACTCCACACTTTCCTCTCAGTCTGGGCAAGGCTTTTAATTGTGACCCCAGTCCCAGAGGGCTGTACTGCTCGCTGGGTTCCATCTAGTTCTGGTCGCAGCAGAGTGGAAACTGAGGGTGGATGGTTATCATTTCTTTGCATCAGTTATTTCCTCATGTATTTGATTTTCTTCGTCCCACCCCCACCCCTGGATGGTGAGATATCAATGGTTGTAGTATCGTCAATAGCTATTTTCATCCTATTAAGACTCCAGTTATTACTCATCAAAGAAGGACGTCGACCATGATTTTGTGGACCTTGTCTTTAGCTGGTCTCCAAAGACTAGGGTTCTAAGCCCTCTCAAGTCCAGTGCTTATCCCTTCCAGGTGTTTGGTTAGGGTCAATCCGTTTCCAATACTTTGCCCCTACAGACCATATGATGTATCTGGATAGTTTTGTAGCTCATATAAACCTGCAGAAATACCTTCTGCCAAACCTAAATAGATTTGTGAGGTCTGTCCATTAACTCCTTCACCTCTGCACACTTGTTAAGTGTACACATGGCTGCTTGACATGGCTAGACTTTGAAGCACACTGAAAGATCCTGGGTTCCTAAAGAACTGACTAATGCTGAGGTTCTGGTTTCATTGGTCTGGGTTATAACCTGGATGTTAGGGATCTGCTAAAATGTGGGGGAAATTGTTAGTCATTGAAGCTGGCTCTTCACTTCATTTTTCATATTGCATGCACTTTTTTATTTGTTTGATTACTTTTGCTTTTCTTCTCAATTGATTTAGGTTTGTAATTTATTCCTTCCCCACTAGCTTTCTCTGTGCTCAGCTAGTCCTCGGGATTGCTTTCCTTCAATCCTATGGCTGGGAGTGAGCGTTGGAAGGATAAGTGAAAGAACAGTAGCTGAGCGACATACTTTGGGACTGGGTTTATCTCTCTCCACTTCATTAGCCATAATTGCACCCGACTTTTGTGGTTTCCATCTTAGAAAATGACAAATGGTTATAGCCTTTCCATTGGGGTTGTTGTTAGATGTCGTTGCGTCTGTTTCAATCACACAGTCCACTCGACAGCGACGTGAAACTCTGCCCTGCCCTGGACCATCCTCAATTGTTCTTATATTGAGACTGCTGTTGCAGCCACGTTGGCAGCACATCGTGTCAAAGTCTTCTTTGTCTCTGCCCCACTACTACATCAAGTACGATGTCCTGCTCCGGGGACTGGTCACGCCTGAAACATGGCCCAAGTGCAATTGATGAAGTCTTGCCATTGTTGCTTCTAAGGGAGCCTTATAGCTGTACTTCTTCTTAGAGAAATGTGTCCCTTTATCATTCTGTAGTGGCCTATGTGTTGCTATGATTGTGGAGGCTATGCCAGTGGTATTTCCAATGCCAGCTGGGCACCTATAGTAAACAGGTTTCAGCAGAGCTTCCAGACTAAGACAATGACGACAATAGCTTGTCCATGTCTGAAGAAGTAGCCACTGAAAATCATGGGAGTGCTGCATGATCCCTTCACACGCCGGAGCACCAGCACTATATCTGCTGGACCTCATTATAACATGCCACTTCCCATAGGATAGGAAGTTATTGAATAGTTATCAAGCTTTTGATGACTCACTTTCCTAGTATTACAGAGAGGGGCTAAAGGAAGGGTGGACATTTTTGCGAAGCCACTTCATAAAAGAATCTTCTGTATCAGGTTTTCATATTTATGCTTCAAGCTCCACTCTTTTACTGCTGATACATTTTTCCTTTTATACAAAAAATTTCCCTTAAAAAATTTTATTAGTGAACTGATTAGAGTGGCCTGCTTAATTTTGCCAGTAATGGAGTTGCTTCTTGGCATTCTTGCGAACTTATTTTTCAGTAGTATTTTAAGCAAAAACATGTGACATTTTTGGCGTACACTAGGTCATAGCCTGCACATTCAAATCAAAATATTGTTACATTCCAGCTAATTCATATCTGATTTTTGGACGTTTTTTGTAGTACATTGTAATTTTCTATATAAATGTTTAAGGAACCCTGGAAGCGCAGTGGCTAAGCAACCAATTGCTAAGTGAAAGATCAACAGTTTGAACCTATCAGCTTCTCACTGGAAGAGAGATGCGGCAGTTCGCTTCAGTGAAGAGTTACACCTTCCAAAGTCCTCTGAATCACATATACTTTGTGCTGACTTAGAGGATCATTATGAGTCCAAATTGATTTGGTGGCAATGGATATATAAATGTTTTAATTACAAAACAAACAAACTAAACATGGTTAGTTTATCAAAGCAATGTAGGACTACGCCACAATTTTATAAGTATATATATATAGTGTGTGTGCCGTGTATATACATGATTATATATATATATATAATTTATTTTTCCAATAAGACTGCTTACATAATCAGGGTTGTTCTCATCATTGTAGCAGATGAGATCTGTCCAAGCATTAAAAAAACCAAAAACATTAATTGTGAACTTAAATAAAGATAGAGTTCATTTTTTTAATGAATTCACAATTAGAAATAGATCTCAATTTAAGGTAGAAGCACCACATATCCTTACAGAACGGGTTTTAAAAAAAAATATTTTATTGGAGCTCATACAATTCATCACAATCCATACATACATCAATTGTGTAAAGCACACTTATACATTTGTTGCCCTCATCATTCTCAAAATTCGCTTTCCTCTTGGGTTCCTGGAATTAGCTCATTTTCCGTTTTCCCCTCCCCCTCCCCCCCCTCCCTCATGAACCCTTAATAATTTCTAAATTATTATTATATCTTATCTTACGCTGCCCAGCGTCTCCCTCACCCACCCTTATTGGTTGTCCCTGGGTTATGAGCATTTGCTTGTGGGTGGCTCCTATGGGCCCGTTAGTCCAGAGGCTGAAACTAGGTCTGTCATGGCTGAGGAAGAGAATCATGGACAGACCCGAAGCTTTGCAATCTGCATGGCTTGTCAAGGTGACCAAGAGAAGGGAAGAGGAAAATCATGGATGAAAGCTTTGAAAGGCAGCATTTGGAAGCAGGAAATAATCAGCCTTATCAGCAGGCTGATGGATGAGATGGCCATATAGGCAGGACAGTGGAAAGGACACACATCCAAAGCACCTAACTGACCACCAGATTTGAGGCGGGCACTGCCATGTCTGAGCAGGCTAGCACTCTTCTGCAATCTGGCTGTTGTATGATGGGGGTTTGCCCTCACTTCGAAAAGACTGAGTCAACCCCTACTCCCCCAAAATTGTTTCTCATAGTTACCGTCCCTTACCGTATCCTTACCTGGGAATCATCACAGAGGCTGACTTCTATGAGAAGAATTAGGAAGGATTATTAAGCAGCCTGCAAGATGCAGATGCACAACCTGGTTTGCTGAAGGTGAAGACGTGGAGCACTTCAGTATGGATTGCACTTCCATATGGATTGCCACTCAAAGCGACGAAGACCAAAATCCTCACAGCGGAACCACAGGTAACGTCATGATAAATAGAAAGAAGGTTGAAGCTGTCAAGATTCGGGCTTTGCTTGGATCCACAATCAATGTCCATGAAAGCGGTAGTTAATAGAGCAGAAGTATTGCAATGGGTGAAGCTGCTGCACAAAACCTCTATAGAGTACGAGGAGCAAGGATGTTACTTTTAGGACTAAGGTCACCTGACCCAAGCCATGATATGCTCCATTGCTTTACACGCATGTGAAAGTTGAACACTGAATAAGGAAAACCTAAGCAGCATGGATGCACGGGAATTGTGGCGCTGGAGAAGAATATTGGAAGTACCGTGGACTGCTAAAAGGACAAACGGATCTCTGTTTGAAGAAGTAAGGTCAGAGTGCTCCTTAGAGACAAGGGTTGTCAGGAGAGACCAGCCCCCCGAGAAGGACATCATGGTTGGTGAAGTGGAGGGACAGCAAAGGAGGGGAAGTCCCTCAATCAGACAGATTGACACAGTGTCATAGGAACCCTTGTGAGGCTAGCACGGGACCGTGCAACGTTTCATCCTTGGTTGCTGTGGGTCAGAGCTGACTCGATGGTACCCAATAACAATGTGAAGCTCGAAGTTCTGCTGCCAGTATGTGTAATCGCGGCAGTATCACCAGTGATGGACAGGTTACATCAGAGCTTCCTGACTCATATACATTAGGGATAAAGGCCTGGTGTCTATTTCTAAAAATATGCCAATGAGAAGCCTATATATCCTAATAGAATATTGGCATATCTAGTGCTGGAAGATGAAGCCCCTTGAAAGGCGGCATTATAATAGAAGAGTGGACTCAGAGATACTATGAATATGAAAGGGGACAAAGCAACAGTCCCATTGGGGCTTGCACATCGGGAGCTCTATGAGTCAGAGAAAACTTGATGGCAACTAATGACAACATCATTAAGTGTAGCTCATTGCTTATTCGTGTATTTTCCTTTTTCTTGCAGTAAAATAAACATTTGGTGAAGTATATACATCTAAACAGTACCATTCCATGATTTTTGACAGATGCATGCATGTACCTGTGTTATCTACAGCCGACTGCGAGTAACAAAATACACTGGATGATTACAGAGTTGATTTTCATCATACTTTTGCAATAGAGAGATTTCATTTTAACAAGGAGAGTCTTTATTGAGGAAACGTTGAGAGCTAGGGTTTTTATAGCAGTCAGTAAAAAAGAGCCTTAACTCCCAGTCTGATGGGAGCATGGCAAAAGATGGAGACGGGGTGGACTGGAGAAGATGCTCTGCCTTTACAGCTAGCTCTTTCCAGATGGGGTTTCTGGGTACACAGAACTCAAGTAAAATTCAATATGGTCAGTGGTTATCTATATTTAGCAAAAATATTATTCTTGTCTCTGTTCAACTCAGAAAACATCGTAAGCTTCCGAAGTGGGGAACAGAGGTCTCTTAAAGTCTCTCTTTGGTGTTGTTTCTGTGAAATCAGCTAAGTCGTCTTTTCAGAGTGGGTGACAAAGGTCAATTGTTTTAGTGTCCTGGAAGATGGCCATTTTATAAAAGGGATGTCTGAAATTAAAAGAGAAATGTTCATATAAAAGGCTGTATTAAAGTTAAAAACTAGTTGAGCCCAGAGGGCTTTGTAAGCATTAGCTCCATACAGTCAACTTTAGTTCCTTAAGAATATCTGGTCTTATCTGATTAAATAAGACATTCCAGACAAGGCCTTGGTCGAATTACCCATGTTTCCAATTATTACCTGGCATCTAGAGGGACATGTTATTCCTGAGTTTATGAGAATCACTATGTTGCCATGAAAATAAGACTACTCAATACAGATTTCTGAATTCTAAAGGGTGCAGGCAGGTAGGAAAAAAACAAACAGAATGAAACTGCTTGCAGCTGTTACCTTCTACTTACAAAGCATAGCCTGATGTTCTGATATGGATTATAAATAGCTTAAAAGTAAAAGGATTTCTTCTATAGCCAGAAGTTAGAAAATTGATGCATCAACAAGATCTCAAACAAAACCCACACTCATTCCTTCCCAGTTCATTGAGGCCTATGTATTGACCCTTGTTCCTCTCCTTCTTCAGTCAGCTGTCTCATGGACCAGATACTAGTTGATTGGAATCCCACATTTCTTAACTCAGCCCACTGGCATGGTCTCAACATTATTTCAAGGGTGCTTTCAGAAGCCTCGGAACGCTGGTTGTGTAGAGGACTAAGCTACTGAGCTACTAATGGCAAAGTCAGTGGTTTGAACCCATGAGTCACTCCATGAGAAGAAAATGAGGCTGTCTGCTCCCTAAGATGTAAAATTATCAAAATCCAAAGGAGCAGGTCTGCACTGCCCAGTAGCATTGCAATGAGTTGGAATTAACCTGACGGGCCTGAGGGTCTTTTCGCTTGATCTGAAGCCTGTCCACAAAGTTGTGACATAGTCTTTCTTCCTGGGAGTCTGGGGCAGTTCTCTGTTGGAGTTGAAGCATCCAGGCCTATACCGGATTGCAAGCCCGTTCAAAGAAACTTCACTTTCCTTGAACTCACATGAAGAAAAACAAACCAACCTAGCTGTAGCTTCCCAAAGGTTAAAGGGGCTGTGATTAACTTCTTTTTGATAATCTTCAAAAGCGAAAGATCTCATGAGAGTCTAACACATATAGTACAACTGTCAAGGAAAGTTGATTTATTTTTGTGGCATGTGGCATAAGATAATAACACCATTCTGGGAAATTTTAGATCAAAGAACTGCTGGTGTAATGACTAATCCTATTCTCTAAAGACAATATCATTGCGTGTAATTTTTAAAAACAATCCTTTCAGCGAACAGATCTTAAGTTGGCAATGTGACGCCCTGCATTCTAGAGAATGTGCTATGACTAATCTGAGTATAGAGAGAGACTGTCCCAAGAATCCATTGAAACTCCCAAGTCAAGAGATTTGTTCAGTCAGCAGTGTCGGTGTGGAAATACAACTCCATCTGTAAGGAAGCTAAAGTACAGCCACTACCATCAAGACGCTAGGTTAAGATTAAAGTTGGGACTCAATTTTTCTTTTCTAATAACTGAAATTGTGACTGATAAGACAATGATGTTGTTGTTCGGTGGTTGCATCCTGTCCAACACACAGCAATCCTGTACATCAAGAGGAAATGTTTGTCGCTGTGATTTAGGCCATCCCGCTTTCACTGCTATGCTTGAGCCCGTTATCTTAGGCACTGTGTCAATCCATCCTGTGGCGGCTCGTCCTCTTTCATGGATTCTATTCTTTACTGAGTATCATAGCCTCCTCTAGGTGCTGGTCCCTTTTGATAACAACTCCAAAGTATGCGAGGCAGCATCCACTGCCATCCAAAGGGGTTGCACTCTTGTTTTTAGAACTAGAGTGCTAGTTCTTCTTCCTCGAGCATCTTAGTCTGGGAGCTCTGCTGACCTTCCAAGTATTTGAAAGACTAGTCGCAAAACCTCTCACATCACAGCAACATGCAAGTCACCACGGCAGGACGAACTGTCAGGCTGTCACTGTCATTTAATTTCAGATAGCTTTAGGATTTTGGAAAGTAGGAGAGATACTTCTCATGGAGAAGGACTAAGGTTTTGATAGTTTGCTAACCAGCATATAACCGATGGGAGATTTGTACTACTACTATTTTACCTGTATCAATTTCACCTATGAAAAACCAAACATCTGTTTTTTAATTATAATGCTTCCCATGTAACTCCTTAATAATGAGATATTAATGATATTAATTAAACCTATTTTCCCCAACTCTTCTCTTTTAACAAAGGAAAAAAGCATAACTGCATGGTATTATTCCAAGGAGTCCCTGGGAAATCGCCAAAACAATTTAAGTGAAAATGATGTAGTTTAGTCCTGGATCTTAGGAAGGCCAAATATCTAATGTTGTCAAGAGGTTTGCACATTTGACTAGACCCCAGGTTCACACAGGCTAATGACAGACAACCCGACTGCCTATTTACTAAAGGGACAATCCGATATTTACACAGTAAATGTAGGAGGTCAAAGGGTACTACCGAACCTTAACGCTTCTAAAAGTGACAAGATTTTATTCTCTTCCCTTAATCAACAAGGTCATGATGAATTTAACACAAAGTATTAAAAATATATTTTGAAAAGCCAGAATCTTTTCTTTTGAGGACGATTACTCAGAAGATCAAAATTTTAAAATCTTAAAAAGCTTTTATAACATTTTACTAATACTAGGTCAGCATACAAGAAAATTCTTTTTTCATTTTAACAGATAAAAAAAAATCAAATTCTAGTTATATATCCCACACTGTTTAGGTACTATCAAAAGTAGGTTTATAGTCAATGGATGAAAATCCTTTCTATGGAAGAAAGAATCCTGAAACATTAGT
The DNA here is from genome assembly GCF_000313985.2 of Echinops telfairi. Classification (NCBI taxonomy): domain Eukaryota; kingdom Metazoa; phylum Chordata; class Mammalia; order Afrosoricida; family Tenrecidae; genus Echinops; species Echinops telfairi. The sequence goes on from NW_022103905.1 coordinate 5,276,335, forward strand.
TATTGAGCATAATTTCAAGGTTATATACTTTTGCATCTTGCTTTTAGGTTCTGTATACTTGAATCTGTTAAGAAACATGTTTATTTTTGTAATTTTTTTAAAA
>NW_022103905.1:5276691-5278254 GCF_000313985.2 Echinops telfairi
TATGATCCAGCAAGTTAACAAATAATCTTCATTATCATGGCCAATATTACTGTAGCCTTGCTCCTTGATATATGTTGCTTCCAAATGTACATCATAAACACAACATAATAATTGGATAGAATCTTTTCTACTATCTGAACTGTGAAATGAGAGTTGATAAATGAGATTAGGTGCAGTTTTGATTCTTAGAGACTCTCCAAAATTGTGCATTTGAATTCTTAACGTATTTCTGATTTATTTTCATTAGGATACCTCTTTGGGGGGTGTACATTGAAAATATTAGCAGCTTAGCTCCATAGTTTCTGAGAATTTCCTATGAAGGCTTTCAAAAAGCTTGTGGAAAAGTGAATGAAAAGAAAAACCTTTTTTCCTACAAACTTTTGAAAGCCCCTTCATATCTTTAAACTCAACAGAATAGGTTGTCGTTAGGGGCTGTCAAGTCAGATCTGACTCACAGCAATCACTTCACAACAGAATAAACACTGCCTGGCCCTGCACCGTCCTCATAATTGTTAAGTTTTACTGCATTGTTCCCGTCCCTGTGTTAACTCATCTCATAGAGGCTCTTACTCTTTATTGCTGACTTCTACGTCACCAAGCAGAATGTCCTTTGCTGGGGTCTAGTCTCTCCTTGGTGACATAGCAGATTAGTGGGGTTTGTGTGAGGCTGCTAATTACAAGATGAGCAGTTTGAACCCACCAGCCACTTGGCAGAAGAAAGACAAGGCTGCTCAGAAACCCACCATGGCGGCTCTACCCTGCCCAACCCAGAGTTCGACCATAGTTCCTACAGGTTTGCTCTGAGTGGGAATGAACTTGACGGCAGTGAGTTTGGTTTGGTTTGGGTTTTGGTCTCTCCTGACAAGATATCCAAAGTGCTTGTGATTATGTCTCCCTCTGCTCGGGAGCATTCGGGTTGTACATCTCTTAAGACCAAACTTACAAAACGTCTTTAAGAGCGGTTGAAATCTAATTGATTAATACCACCGTAAGACAGGAAGATGATACAAACTCTCACCAGAAAAGAAAGAGACCACTCAGCAATAGACAGATAGATACAGAGAAAGTTAATACCTTAATTGCAAAATTTCAACCAAAGACACAAACACCTCCCTGGCTCATATCAAAGACTTGCACTCTTCCTAGTATGTACAAATTGTTCGTGGACTGGAGCTCAACATAGACCAAGAGACCAACAAGAGAAATTAGCCAACCAGATTCTCCATCATCTTTCCCCCAACAGAGACATCGTCTCTATAAATAGCATATTTATAGAGATCACTACATGATCATAAGGGCTGCACCTGCAATTAAATTAGTCCTTAAAAGGGGTCAAAGGTAACCATGATACATCCCAGGTCAGAGTTCGGAACACAACCGGACAAACCTGGTCACCCCCGGACTCAGTCACACAGGTGGATGCTGGAGTGCCCACTGGAAAGGAAGCAAAGATCTCCAAGAGACTGAACGACCTGGGTAGGATCAAGGAGGACCTGACGGCAAGATCTAGTCCTATTGAAGACCCTTAGGCGTCAAGATAGCTAACTGTGAAAGGCAAAGTTC
>NW_022103905.1:5279987-5280271 GCF_000313985.2 Echinops telfairi
GGAAGCTTTGAAAGAGGCTTTCATGTCTGCCAAAATCTAGGTTTATTAAGCAGTATCTAAAGAAATGAAATTTTGGTTCACTAGCTGTAATAATAATTTGAAAATAAATTGAATACAGTGTATTTAATTTCTCAGGATGTTCCTCCTGGGCAGGTGTTCAATTTGTGAGCTCAATAAATACCTAATAACAAATCTGGATTGGACACACATGGAACTATAAAGCTTCAAAAAGAAGTTGAAAGAGAATCAGGGAAATAAGGAGTAGGGGGTTGGGTGTGAAAAAA
>NW_022103905.1:5280371-5281433 GCF_000313985.2 Echinops telfairi
ATAGTCGGCACCCTTGGCTGCTGACCACAGGAGGGAGGTTTGACTTCAGCCACAGAGCCCTTGAGGAATGGCTTGGTGATCTTATTCTAAAACATCGACCATTGAGAAACCTGCGGCTATGTGTAGATCATTGTGATCCGTTCCTCCATCCTTCCCTCCTCTCCCCACCTTCTCCCTCCTCTCCTGGTATCCTGACTCCCAGATATAGCGGTGTCTCCCTGACAGATATGAAAATAATAATCATTTATCATTTATCTCGGGGTCATGAGGGTGAGAGGAGGGGAAGGAGGGTAAATAGAGGAGCTGATACCAAGGGCTCAAATAGAAGGTAAGTGTTTAGAAAATGATGATGGCAACATATGGACAAATATACTTGAAGCAATTGATGTCTGGATTGCTATAAGGAGCTGTAAGAGCCCCAGTAAGATGATCTTTAAAAAAAGAAAAAGAAAAAAACAACTGTGGAGAATACTCCTCTGACACTAATGGACTAATGGGTCACTGTAAGTTAGACTGGCGTGCAAATGACAGCTAGCCTTCCAGAGTTGTAGAGAACACTATTGGGTGGACAGAAGGCATGACAGATATGTCCTTTATTCCCAGCCTTACCCGGTCCACCTCAGCCTCCCAGGCCCAGCACCAACCTTGACCCGCTGTTCCCACCTTGGGGATTTCTCTTCTCTGTCCCCTGGGCCATTCAGCTCCTGTGGACAAAGATGAGAAGTGTGAGGGACGTTGATGTTCCAGCCGCCCATCAGGTGGCATTGTCTATAAAGATAAGAATTCCTTCCTTGCCTGCACTGCACTTGAGGCCAGTCCTTGAAACAAACCTATGGATGAGTCTCACCCACTAGCACTGAAGTTCTGATTTCGATCTACCGAGTGTGAGAAAAGGGAGGGTTTGCAGAGGATGAGGGAGAGTGGAACACGGCACGTATATGAGAGGCAGTGGATGGAATGTCAGCGAAGTAGCCTAAGGAACAATGGACAGAATCCATCGACATCCAGCAGCCAAAACGTTGCCGGTGGAGTGAGAAGCCACGACTGTGGTAGATGCTGTGC
>NW_022103905.1:5282452-5284241 GCF_000313985.2 Echinops telfairi
GCTGTTACGCAAAAACCGCGATAGAGTGAAGCCGCGGAAGTCGAAGCGCGAAGTGGCGAGGGTTCACTATATATATATATATATATCCATTGACATAATCATATATGTATATATATATTTTTAATTACACCACTCGCCTTAGATTTCTCGTCCTTCTCTTGTGGATTATCAAAAAGTTAGTATTTGTCAATCCTTTAGCCAATTGCTCTCTCTTTCCTCCCTTGGCGCCCCCACAATCTGTTCACTTTGCTGGGACGCTCTTTGCTCTTTGTCTTACTTCTGTTGCCCCCCGTTATAAAAGGGGTCTGCAGGACGGGAGGGGAGTCGAAGTGCACACCTGGGACAGAATGGCTCGCTTGTGGAATCGAATGGCACAGGAGCTCAGCATAATCCCTGTAGAGTCTGGCTTTCACTCTTTAAATGATTTTACATAGAATGGGAGCCGTCTTGTAGATGACCCTTTACCCTCGATGCTCCCATCTCCTTCTAACTGACGTCATACAAGGCACGCTGGGACGGAAGCTCTGGCAGTCTCCCCCCTGAGGGAGCCCACGCAGGTAGGCCAGGACAGGAAGCTGAAACTTCAGCTGTGCCCCTTACCTGCGCTGGTGGTGTATAGCTCACACATTGGGCTGCTAAATAAAAAGTCAGCGGTTTGAAACCACCAGCCGCTCTGTGGGGGAGAAGTGAGGCTCTGTGTTCCTGAGAGGAGCCCTGGTGGGGTCGTGGTTGTGTGCTGGACTTCTAACCACAGAGTCAGCAGTTCACCATCACCAGTTGCTCAGCAGGAGAAAGATGAAGCTTTCTATAAGGAGTTAGTCTCTGAAACTCCCAGGGGAAGTGCTACTGGCTTCTCTAAGTTTACTACGAGGCAGACGCCACCAGGTGGCAACGAGTTAGAAAGAGTTACTGCATAGGAAAGCCACCAGGCCATATCAGCCCTGCCCTAGAAAGCCCCTGTGCCTCGGGACCAACTCCTGACACTGAGTTTGGCTTGCAGTTTTGATTACTCAGCCCCTCCCTTTAGGAGCTTCTAATAAATCCCCCAGTGTTGCCTCTGTGTCTAGCCAGAGCAAACCTTTCTTTTGGCAAAGACAAGCGTCCGATTCTGCCGATTCTGGTAAGAGCCTCGTATCACGTTTGTCTTTTTCTGTGGTTGACTAGCTTCTCTCAGCATAGTGTTGCTCAGGTCGATCCATGCCAGGAGGGGCACTGTGGTTTCAACACTGCTTGTTGTTTGGGTTTTAGCAATGCCAGGCACTCTATTTTGTATGCCAATGTTTACCAAAGTTTCTGTAGCCATTCTTTTGCTGGTAGACCTGGAGGCGGTTTCCTTCTTCTTGTGAGTGTGAACAGGGTGTGCACGCGGTGCATAAGCACGTGGTGTGCTTATGGCTGTTCATGTGTTGACCCTTCCTTCTTCAGAGGATGTATCCAGCAAAGGGGTGACTGATTCCATGGAATTTTGCTTACCAATTGTTTGGGAAGAGAAGCGTCCTACCACTTTCCACACTTGTGTGTATTTACCGTCCCATAAGCAGGTATGAGGGTTCTGGCCTCTCCCGCCCTCCCCGACAGTGGGTGTTTTGCGGTTGGTTGGTTGGTTTTCTGTGGACCGCTGCATAGGTTTGAGCGGCCAGGTCAGTCGGTGATTGTGTCTTCATGGACACACTAGACCAGTGTTTCCCAAAGTGGGTGTAGTGCCTGCCCTGGGTGCACTGCAAAGACCCAAAGGGGCTTCACAAGCAAATACTTACATTTGGTCCTGGATTATGGTCTAGCACACACA
>NW_022103905.1:5285705-5287258 GCF_000313985.2 Echinops telfairi
ATTTCCATGATCTTTTAATTCCATATTTCCATGATTTTTCAAGCCGCCTTATGTGTTTAGTCTGATGCTCTTTAAATACACATGATGCATGTGTATGTTCTTGTTGGACCTGGCCGAATTGGCTAACTCTGTCTTTAAAATTATGGTCAAGATCATTATCAGGTGATCAGAAATAACCATCACTACCTCCCTACCAAGAATAACTACTGTCCCGACTCCGAGTATTGCTTTTCATCTACATGGAAGCTTTATGCAAATGTAGTTATGGAGTACGGACTTATGCCTGGCTATTTTTACTCCGCATTGCCCTTGTGAGATTCACCCTTATTTTTCATAATAGATTATTTGGAATATAGCAATGACAATAATTAAGCACAATATTTGATTGTGTTTTGCCAGACTTCATCCGTCTTCCTGTTTCTGAGCATTTGGGGAGATTCCCGGTTGAGACTATCAGGGAATCAGCCGCTACAGATAGTGGAGTAATGGGTTCAGGTAGCTGTAGGGCACTTCTCTTCTGACTAACACTGAGAGGTGGGGGTGGTCATGGGATTTGAATATAATCAGTCTTATACTAGTAACAAAGATGTGTGGACAACGGAGAGTCTTATAATTCAATATTACTCAGAGAAATCATCTAGAATGGAAGGATGCTAACATATTTTGAGAATCCGTTTGTGTTGGACACTTGGGGTGGGGGAGAGGCTCCTCTCCAAGTGTTTAAGGTCAATGGCACTACGGACTTCTTTGGTCTGTGTCTTTCCCATGCCATTGCCCTGAAGTCAGCACCAAGGTTCAAATCACATCTTTCCTCGATTTCCCGGTGAGGTCTTTCAGGAAGCGTTAGGGAGCATAAACATACCAGCCCTCAGTGCCTGTTGACTTGATTCATCTTCTGATGTCCCCATGTGCCTCCGAGCATAACATTGGCTGATTTAGGGAAGGAGACAATCTGTGTTTCTCCTGAGGTGCCTCTGTCCTGACTCAAACCTCTTACCTTTTTTCGCTAGCAGCGCCTGCCTTAACCATTTGCATGCACAGAGACTATAAGTAAGGCGTATACTACACTTATACGTGTGCTCTGGGAAACACCTCCATGCTATTATTCTGGTACCTCTGCCCCCACCCCCTCCAGCCCTCTTCAACTTCCTTCACATTATTCTGTCTGTGATTGATAACTTGCATCATTGGATCTGGAATTTCTCGATTCAAGAATGACTTTGTCCTGGGTTCTCAGAGGCCAAACAGCTGGAAACTCCATAGCAGTTGGCTTTCCTTCACTGGAGGCACAGAAGGACCCAGGTCTGTAGCTCATCCCCATCTCTCTCTGCCTCAAATCCTGAACCTTCTACCCCCTCAGTGGCAAGGCCTGATGTGCTGTGGTTTGGCAGGCCCACTGACAAACACAGCAGGGTGGAAAGTGCATGCGTTGTGTCTGTGCGTGTGTGAGTACACCCATGTGTTTTCACAAGCATATGTCCTGTCCTGAATCACAAAATATAAACATGCATGGAGGCTATGACACCAGTCAACTTCTTGGCACTGTACTCTGT
>NW_022103905.1:5288844-5290784 GCF_000313985.2 Echinops telfairi
GCTCAGATTGACAAGAGATTATGTAACTGCCAGACCTCACAGATGTGGAAGGATTTAAGTATTCCCCGGGGTGTACTTGAACCTATTTTTTATTATTGAAATATAACCACTTATCATTAACATGAGGTTATTTTTAAAATAGCATTTAAAAGCCATCGAGGATGGTTGAAAGGGCACTGGGTCAAATTGTGTCCATAGTTCAGGTCCTGTGTCTGCCACAGGGGCACAGATCTTAACCTTGCTCGCCATTTGACCCGGCTGCTTAGGTCTTAAAGTCCTTTCTAGGTGTGTAAGTCAGCACTGCTATGAGTCAGTCTTTGCGGGTTAGGTTATATTGCACATTCTCAATTCTCTGGTAAAACTTGTGAGTTCTTGTTCTCAGTTGCCCTAGAATTAGAAGAAAAAGTAATAATAATAAAAGACCAGTTTTCCTAGGTAATCACCAAGCTTCTGTCCTGGGGTGCATGCTCCAGAATTATAAAAAGTCCTCACTCTGAAGCCTTTGCTAGCAGAGCATTCTATTGTGAGAGTTTGCATTATTTTCCATAATCGGCTTCTTGGCTCAATTTCTTATATTTTCCTGCAGAAATAGGACAGCCTTTTTTAAGGTGTAACAGCAATGATTTCCTTTATCACTCTGTGCTTTAGCACTTTGCTCCGGGTACTTTTAAATGAGCAGTCCCGGCATCTTGAAATTAAACCACCGGTTATGAGAGATGCTGTTTCAGGCCTCACGTGGGGCGCTCCCCCTTTTCATATTGCGTTGTGATAGACAGCTCCTCACATGAATAATAGAATGTCCTGGAATGAATTCACGTCAGCTCTGCCTCTGGGAGAAACGCCAGGTGAGCATGATGACTCCTAGTGTGATCCTTTGCCTGTTGACATTACTTTTAAACTTTTCTTCCTTAGGCTGCAGCCATGTGTATTGAATAAATGATAAACACCATTTCTCTCACCAGGCCGGCTCACCATATGAGCTACAAAGGCTGCTTTGCGGGCAGTTGAGAGGTTAATATCCCTGAATTATTTATTTATTCGGGATAAACATCCTATTTCTGCCTCCCTTTTTTTTGTTTTGTTTTCCTTAATACCTTTCTCATGGCTGATTCAGAGTGCAGGAAATATAAAATACCCAGCAAAGATGGTTGACAAAGATGGCCTCTGTGTTTAAAGACAGAAAGTGGGTAACAGTCTTATCATTCATTTTTCTTCAGTACAGAGAAATTCACGTACATATTTTTCTACAAGATCGTAGTTGAAAGCATGTAGCTATTTACAGAAAAAAAAAAGGCCAGGGGACGATAGCAGGGTGTGCCCCCAGGGCCTTAACCTGAGGCTAAGTGTCCTGTCACTTATCATTCATATAGTCTCCATTGTTTCCCTCTATTGAAGTTTTCGTATTAATAGTATTCAGATAAAAGGCAGATCAACTGATCAAGGCCACTCTTGAAGGGTAAATAAAGAGAAGAATTATGGAAGCCATCACTCATCCTGAGAGGTGAGAAGGCTAGCCACTCACTCCGGTGCAGTCTTTCCACGCTTGTACCTTCCCTTCCAACATACCCAAGTTTGCAAATGGGAAAACTATTGCCTTTCTCTCTCATCTTGTTTTGGTCCTGCCTTCCTACTTCAAATTAACCTCTTCATTTTACAACTTTCCCTAACATTTTGTAGCACAGAGGATGACAATGTTCAAAAAGAAGCCACGTTTTATGGTAATAAACAAGAACTAAGCTCGGCTTATTCAACCAGGGAAATTATTCCATCTCACAGATAACTCCGTGCCTTACTGTGTTAGTCTGTGTACATTAGAAAAACAAATCCACAGAAACTCATGTATGAGAGAGTTTTATATAAAGGTTAAGTGTGCATCAAAAAAAAAAAAAAATCCCAACCCAGTGCTGCCCAAGCCCACAAGTCCAACATTAACCCATATG
>NW_022103905.1:5292137-5295510 GCF_000313985.2 Echinops telfairi
GGCTCATACAACTTTTATCACAATCCATACACATGTATTGTGTAAAGCACACTTGTACATTCGTTGTCTTCATCAATCTCAAAAGTAGCTCGCATGATGAAAAAGTGTAAGTACCCCTGCTGAAGGGATTCTCCAATCCCCAGAGAAACTATCACTCCATCCCTTGAGGGGACCTTCCCAGCCAGCAGAAATATTGGAGGATAGATTTTCAAAGGAATTGGTCTAGAAAAGTGGTTCACAAATTTTTAGCCTCAGGACATGCTACACTCTTTAAATGTAGGTTTAGGATGCATATTAATGCTTATCATTACTTACTGTATTGATTATGAAAACTGAGAACGTTTAAAAATATTTATTGACTCATTTAAACACAGTAAGAAGCACATTATGTCTATGTACAGAGTACATGTGCAGAAATAACATTTTTATTATAAAATTATTTCTAAAACAATTATTCAGTGTTAAGAAAGGCATTGTTTTGCTTTAGTTTATGTGCAAATTTCTTCACTCTCTGGTTAACACAATAGCCTGTTTTCACGTATATTCTAATAGGTTCTCATGCTGTCCCAGTATGTTGTCTTGAATAAAGACAGTATGGACTCACACAGACGTGCATTTGGAACCAAGAAGACTTTGTGCATAACCAGAAGTGGTCCCGGAGACCTGCAGAAGACCGTGCATTGTGAGCTGCTGGTCTAGAACACACAGTGACTAAGTGGCTCCTGAGTTTGTGAACGTGACTTTTCAGTATGTGAGCCTCGTTTCCTTCCCTGGACCGTTCCAGCCACCACAGTGGCTGACGTCTTATCCCCTTTGTGAACTGGTGCATTTTAAAGAGGTCTAGGGAACCCTGGTGGCACGGGGAGGGGGGGGGTGAGTTACACTTTGGGCTGCTGTCTGAAAGGTCAGTAGTTTGAGACCACCAGTGGGTCCACAGGGGAAAGATGAGGCTTTCCACTCCTATAAAGAGTTGAAGGCTGGGGCAGTTACTTCTTCCCTGTGCTCTAAGGTTACTCTGTATTGGAATCCACTCACTGACAGTGAGTTTTTCAGCCACCTGTATGTGGACCCTGGCTGGCACAGTGGTTTGCAATCTGCTACTAACTATACCTTTGGAGGTATGAACTGATGCTTGATCCAAAGAAGAAAGGCCTGTTGAACTGCTGCTATAAATATTATAGCCAATGAACCCCCCTGGGAGCAATTCTACTCTGTACTATAATGGGATAATCCTGAGTTGGAATCAAATGGATGGCAACAGATTTGTTTATTGAAGCCATCTGAAAATAATTCTTAGCCATTTTGCCACCAGGGCACCTAACCTGCCTTTACCAGGGTTATCATTAAGACCCTACCCCACCCCCAGACACACACACACACACACACACACCAAGTTTGAGAAAACAGCTAGAAAGCTGTACAGCTAGGCTTGAACTCCACATCTGGCTCACCTCAGGGACCATAGAGTTTCTATAATGGCCTGCCATCTTTGAAGAAGTGAATGAATAAATGAGGGAACAATGAATGCATAAATGCCGGAGAGGAGTAATATGATTGACGTCTAATGTGATTGAGACATGCAAAATAAACTGAGATCCTTTTGCCAGCAGAGCGCCGTGGTCAGTTCAGTTCTGTAATGGATGTAGCTGCTGCTGTCTCCCTGAGGTGAATAGTCAGTCTTCAAAGCCTGTGACAGCTCTCCCACCAGAACCCCCCACACTCGCCCTCTTACTTAAGACAGCAAAGCAGTAACTTAATCAGCTAGTATTGAAAGAATTCTGATTGAGAACATACTAATGCTTCCTTCAATTAGTTTCCCCCAGAGTTAATCCCATTTACTTTTCCTGTTTGGGCAACCAGCTGTTTGAGGTTGCCGGGCAACCAAAAGTGGAAGGGAGGGAGGCCTGGGAGAGATGGAGCCCCAGCAGCTCCAAGCACACAGTCTATAGTCAATGAAAAGCAAATGTCAGAGAGGATTTATTTGGGGGCACAAACAGATCATTTTGAAGTGAACATTAAAAAGCTGCGCTAAATTCAGTTCAGAACATTTGTTTTTCAGTATTGATGTTCTTAGCATAATCTGGTTTTCCTTCTGAAACATTATGACAACAAAGAGCGGTGGGGATTATTAGATTTAAAGGAAGAGGGGATAAGTGTTGCTTCAGGGAAAGGGAAAGAGGGCTGTGAGGTGACAGCTCTCCTCCCAGTGGCCACGGTTTCTCCAGAAGTGGAGTGCACAACTTCCTCTGCTCAATTCTGCAGGAACTCCCAAAGCAAGGAGCAGAGAACGGAATCTTACAGCCAATGTGAATATTGTAGAGAAGCAAAAGCTACGCAAACAACTCAATGAGGATGCAAAGAGTCCATCAAGAAGCAAAAGCCCCCGGATAGCTCAAGAGTGGGGAACTGGAGTGGGGTGGGGGCCGGGGTCTCAGGACAAGTTGTAAAGGGACAAAAGAGAGGAAATGGAATGTGAGTGCTCTAGCCTGATAGTTTCTAGAAAACATTCCTTGTCCTGCCAATCCTGGGATTGCTAGTGGTGGCAGGTGGACTGGAGAATCCCCTGGGGAAGGCAGGCCCCTCCCAGGAGGATTAGCTGAGTCTAAAGGGGCAGTAGAGCAAGACAGAAGAAAAGAAAATCTCCAGGTGATTGTGGGTAAGCAATGCCTTTGTTCTCAGGGCCGCCACACTGTGTCTGCAATATACTGCCTATTTGAAGGAGGCATTTTTCATCTGTGAAACACAAGGGCACTTCACATCTCTGGTGACGACGGCCCCTACATAACAGAAATTGCAGGAATTGCAATGAAGACTGAAATGAAACGGGAAATTCCAAAGCCCACTGGGGTCATTATGTCACCTTCCGCATGGCAAGCACTCACGTCGATTTGAAAACAATACGACATTGTTTTTCCTGATATGAAAATGAGATTGTTTTATTTAAGTTCCAGTGCTGCGTTTTCAAACAGCTATTACTGCCAGTAGCTTCATGGGAATTCAACTGAAAGAGGGAGAGAGAGATTGAGAGACTGAGCATGATTCAGATCTGTGTGAATAGGAGAAAAGCACGGTTGAAATGAAAATAAACCTGTCTTTTAATTAAGTAGTAGCAATAAAAACATTTTAAGGTCTGAATGTTAAATACATGTGCCTGGAAGTGACCTTTTTATGTCATGAAAATTTAATATGGAAAATCATGCAAAGTCAGCTGTGTGTGCATATCCATGTGCAGAGAAATAGGATAAGAGAGACATCTAGGGAAATGCCATGCTAGTGTCATTTCACGTATTTGAACAAAATCTGGGACATCAAGCTAAGGCAGTGGCCATAAGTGAGCCACAGTTTTGTAAATAACACTGTCTGTTACATATTT
>NW_022103905.1:5296346-5336129 GCF_000313985.2 Echinops telfairi
CCCCACCGCTGTAGGATGAATTCTGACTCAAAGCAGGATGCGACAGGGGGTGCAACTGCCCCTGAGGGTTTCCCAGGCGAGGCATCATTACAGAAGCACACCGCCTCATCTCTCTCCTGTGGGGCTGCTGGTGGAATTGAATTGCTGCCCTTGTGGTGAGCAGTTCAAACCTTGCCCCCACTGAACCACCAAAGCGTCTCTTGCATTTAAATCAAAATAAAAAGCAAAACCCCAGCCTGATGCTGTAGTTTCTTTCGAGTGACAGCGACTGTATAAAGCAGAGTAGAATCGCTATCCCAACAAAATCTGTGATGGGGCGCAGAGCTTCGTCTTTCTCCCAGGAAACTGTTGGTGAGATGGCATGTCCGGCCTTGGCGACTAGCAGCCACGTTGGCATCGCAGCCCCTTCCTTTTGTGGGAATAAACACAAACCACAAACCCCTCCTGTCACATAGTAGATTGAAACACATGGGGACCCAATAGAGGTCTTCGGAGGCTGTAAGCTTTGATGGAAACAGACAGCCTCAGTTTTCTCTTGAGGAGTGGCTGGTGGTTTGGTATGCCAATCATGTGTTAAGTAGCCCAGTGCCTAACTCACATCACCAAACCTAAAACCCACTCCCTTCAAATGTATGCCAACTCATAGCAACCCTGTAGGACAGGGTAGAACGACCTGTGTGGGTTTCTTAGGCTGTAGCTCTTCCACAGGAGCAAACAGCCTCATCTTTCTCCCAAGGAGCGGCTAGTGGAGTCAAACTGCTGACCTTGTGGTTAGCCACCCAACTTGTAAGCCACTACACACTAGGAGCCCTTGTGCCATAATGGGTGCTTGGTTGGGCTGCAAAGAGTTGGAATTGACTCAACGAGGTGTCGAACAGATCACTGAAGACAAATGGGTGCATAAGCAAATGTGGAGAAGAAAGCTGATGGTGCCCGGCTATCAAAAAGTATAGCGTCTGGGGTCTTAAAGGCTTGAAGGTAATCAAGTGGCCATCAAGCTCAGAAGCAACAAAGCCCACATGGAAGAAGCACACCAGCCTATGCAACCACGAGGTGTCGAAGGGATCAGGTATAAAGCATCATCAGAGCAAAAAATCTTACCATAGTGAATGATGCGGGGAGTGCGGAGTGGAGACCCAAAGCCCATTAGTAGGCCACTGGAGATCCCCTTGCAGAGGGGTCTCGGGGAGAAGATGAGCCAGTCAGGGTGCGATGTAACAACGATGAGAAATACAACTTTCCTCTAATTCCTAAATGTTTCCTCCCCGCTCCCACTACCATGACTCGAATTCGACCTTGCAAGTCTGGCTAGACTAGAGGAGGTACACTGGTACAGATAGGAACTGAAAATACAGGGAATCCAGGGTGGATGATCCCTACAGGACCAGTGGTGTGAGTGGTGATACTGGGAGGGTAGAGGGAGAATGGGTAGGAAAGAGGGAACCGATTACAAGGAACTATATGTGACCTCCTCCCTGGGGGACAGACAACCGAAAAGTGGGTGAAGGGAGACGTCAGACAGGGCAAGATATGACAAAATACCAATTTATGAGCTATCAAGGGCTCATGAGGGAGGGGGGGGCAGGGAGGGAGGGGAAAAATGAGGACCTAATGTCGGGGGTTTGAGTGGAGAGAAAATGTTTTAAGAATGATATACAAATGCGCTTTACACAATTGATGTGTGTATGGATTACGATAACAGTTATATGAGCCCCTAATAAAATGTTTTTAAAAAATGGCAGTGAGCTTGGTTTTGAGACACCACAAGGGCTCCGTTCCAGCACCAAGCCCACTGCCATCGAGTAGATTCTGACTCCTGGTGACTCTGAAGGACAGAGTAGAACTGCCCCTGTGGATTTCTGAGACTGTCACTCTTTGGGGGGAGTACAAGGCCTCATCTTTTTCCTGCAGAGTGGCTGGTGGTTTCAAACTGTTGATCTGGTGGTGAACAGCCAAATGCACAACCCACTCGGTCACCAAGGCTTCGCTACAGCACCACACGTTAAGACTAAGAGAATGCATGCACTTGACCCAATTCGCCTACAAATTCTGAATGAAAACCTAAAAGACATAGCGAGAGACGGACCTCATTGGGCAGCCCAGGGACCAACAGCATCCTTTTTGGAGATGCTGGATGTTACAAGCCCAGAAGGAGGGTCTTTTCTATAAGATTACAGATCATGCATGGCCCATTTGTCAAAACGATGCAGCCAGAGAAGAAACCTGGTGTTGTGAGCTAATATCTGCAGACAAGATCAGCCTGCTGGGACTTTGCTAATTTCGAGTTAGTCAAAGAGCAAATTTCAGCACGCATCATTTGTCCGCATTTTGCTGTTGCATGATAATAAGGTCTCAGAACCAGGGAGAGTCAGAGCATGCCAGCATGTAAGAGCAAACTAAAGACTGCTTTACCTACATCCACTGGTAAATGAAATGAGGCCCAACCAGGGAAAGGGATAGGAGGGGACTGGTCTGGCACCTGCAATTATTTCCAGCATCTGTGCTTTCCTTGAAGAGCCCTGGTGGCACAGTGGTTGAAATGCTCTGCTGCTAGGGGAGAGGTGTAATGGTCAGAACCCACCAGCCGCTCCACAGAGCAAGATGTGACAACCTGGCTCCCTCAAGATTCACAGCCTTGGAAAGCCTTTGGGGCACTGTTCCTTGGTCAGAATCCACTTGAAAGCAGTGAGTTTGGGTTTGGTCTGGGGGCTTCTCTTTTCATATGGTGGCTTCTACTCAGTGCCTGTCATTGTCTTGCTTCCCCTCTCCTAAGCAACTGATTTGATCTGAAACATTTCCCCTGCACTTTCTTCCTAAGGGCAGGTTGGGGATTAAGAGTCACTTTCTTTTTTTTTTTTCTTTCTTATATTAAACTATAATATCTTATGTTAAAATTTAACACTTGATGTTCTTTAGATCCATTTCAATTTGCTCTAGTTTTTCATATCTTCTTTTCTTTTTTAATCATTTTATTAGGGGCTCACACAACTCTTATCACAATCCATACACACATCAATTGTGTAAAGCACATTTGTACATTCATTGCCCTCATCCTCAAAACATTTGCTTTCCACCTAAGTCCCTGGCATTAGCTCCTCATTTTCCCCTCCCTCCCTGCTCCCCCTCCCTCATGAACCCTTGATAATTTATAAATTATTATTTTGTTATATCTTGCCTGGTCCTACATCTCCCATCACCCACTTTTCTGTTGTCTATCCCCCAGGGAGGAGGTCACATGTAGATCCTTGTAATCGGTTCCCCCTTTCCAACCCACCCTCCTTCTACCCTCCCAGTATCACCACTCACACCTCTGGTCCTGAAGGGATCATCCATCCTGGATTCCCTGTATTTCCAGCTCCTATCTGTACCAGTGTACATCCTCTGGTCTAGCCGGATTTGTAAGGTAGAATTGGGATCATGATGGGGGGGGGGTCACTTTCTTTGGAGCTCATTCTTCCTTTACTCAGAAGTATGTCTCCACTCTACCCAGCCTCACAGCACTTGTCCCATCCATACCATTGTCTCTTTAAATACATTTCCCACTCCTCCCCCTTCCACCACTCATCCGTTTGATATTAGCACAGAAGAATATTTTTACCATGATTATTTTTTAAAAACTCCTAGCCATGTGATGGGCCTCTTCGCATTGGTGGCCTGTGTCTGCCTGAGCCGCAGCTCCATCTCAAGCCCCTCCAGGCCCACTTCTCTCTCCTCAGTCACAACACTGGGTGTGAACCTCAAGCAGCGTTTCAGCCTCTGGTCCTAGAAAACCAAGAAGCATTCCACCTGTTGACAGTGTTGTGAAAGAAACCTTGTGTCTGATTTCCGGAAAGGCCTTATCTCAGCTCTGGGGAGAGCCCCCCATCAGACTGGTCAAGTCATCCATGTTATTTTGTACAGAGAAACAAGTCAATAGATGAGTATTGGCAACTGCACCATCTCGCCTCTCTGAAACCTGGATGGAATCTTGATCACTAATGGCAAGGCCACCGGGAACACTGGCGGCAAGGCCATTGTGTCCAGAGAGCTGAGGGAGAAAGTACAGGTGTGGGAGGCATGGCATGTTCATTTTGAAGGGCTTACCAAAAGCAAGACTTGCACCAAAAGCAAGACTGTCAATTTGAACGGGAGAGTGTTTGGTTAGTACCTACAGGCTATCTAAAATTGCTTTTGGACACGTTTCATGATTCCTCATGAAACAAAGACTTAATAAGTTTCCTTGGCAGATGATGGGCAGGGTTTAAAAAAAAAATCAAATGAACTTGTTGTTTTCCTCTAAGCAGTTCCTGGCAATGCTTTCTATTATATTTCAAGCAGATGAGTTTTTAAAACAATGATTGCATTCAGGACCTCCAAGAAAGCTGGGAACACGTGGATTTGATGATCCAGGTCCGGAAGTCTGACCTGGGAGCTCAGGATGCATGTGGCGGGGTTGTGGAGGCCTCCCGTTTCCACGTGTGGAGAAGAGACAAACAAACAGGATAAAGGCGAGCAGTGGCCTTGCACCAGCTGAGTTGCAAGGCACAGCCCTGCATGTGCTGTCAGCCCAGGGCCAGGGCCCTGTGTACAGGGTAAGCAATGAAGGGTGACTGGACTTAGAGGGAGCAAAGTTTTCTCTTTCATTTTAATTGCTGGTTTCCACCGCAGCCCAGATTTCGGAGTGCATGTGCATATCAGTGCAAATATTGGCTCTTCATTGCATGCTGCCTAGCAGTCCTTGTTTCCTCTGCCCACGGAGGGCTCATGCTCCTGGCCAGGCAGCCAGTCTTCCAAAGGGGCCCTTGATGAGATATTTTTTTCTTTATCAAGAAATTGGTTTTCTTGCATCTCTTTCTGAGATTATGGAATCTAATCTTGGAGTAGAATAACTCAATTCTTTGAAACATGTCTTAGCATCCTTTATGAGCCTGGTGGTCCATTTTTGTCTCCTCTTCCTCCTCCTCCTTCTCTGTCTTCTTTTTCCAGTCCCAGCATTGACCTGAGCTTGATCATGAGGCAGCAGAGGCTGCGTACTTGCTGGCTGCCTTGTCCTTCCCTGTTGGGAAGCTCCCAGCCTCCACCAGGTCTATTCCTCATCCCTCAGGGGCGTCTCTCTTCCACCCCCGGAGACCCCATCTTCTGCTCGAAAAGTAACTCCCCACTCAGATTCCTTGCCTCTGAATCTTGACGGCGTTTTTGTGTTCTCCTTCCCTGACCTTCTCACCGGGCTCTCTGCCCTTGCAGGTTTGCATTTCTGTCTTTTTGGTCAGATGGGCGTAAATTCACCACTCCCTGATGAGGAGATTGGGCTGAGTGTTCTGATCTTTGATTTAATAAAAGCTGGGCTCTGAGGTTCAAACCTGGCACAATGGTTTGCACGCTCCATCTTCCCCTCGGAGATGTACTGAGCAGTTGTGTTGTGTGCATGAGACCGCTGAGCGGGGGATGTGTGTATTTACATTTCACCTTGATGTTTTATTAATGACCAATAGTTATTTGGCCTACAACAGCAAAAGGGGATTGGGAATCACACCGTGTGTCTGGGCTGCATTTGTTTATTCTCTACAATCAGCCCGGCTTTGGCTTTAGGGTGTAGCTTTTATCCAGTTATTAGAAACAATTCTGGTGAGAGCACCCCATTTCCTAGAATTAAAATGTTCACTATAGTCAATTCATTGGATGTTGTCCGATGAACGCTGAGCTGTTTTTCCACACGAAGAAGTGCATTCACTTAAGACTTACATAATGTGCACTTTGTCAGTCCAAAACAAAACCAAAAAAAAAAAAAATCTGTATTTTTTTCAACGTTGCTCCTGGTCTCAGCTGGTGTTCTTTCTGCAGTGTCAGCAGTGCTTGTGGGCCGAACGCAGCGTTAATACTGCAGTGGAAGCAACATTTTTCTTTGGCTGTTCACATGCCAACATTCTTAAGGACTGCCTGAAACGAAGTCTTGGAGCAGTGTCTGAAAGTACTTGTGAGAGCCCCGTCCTGCCAGGAGGAGCTGGGAACCTTATACTTCTGAGACTAAACAGAAAAGGCCGTGGGAATCTTTCCCCCTCATTCTTTGTGACAAATGCTAGTTCGTTTAAATCCTTCCCTCAAAAACTGTAATTATTAAGGAGTTTATATTATAAAAAAGGAGTTTTTCTTTTTCCGTCTCTGGCTTCCTCCTGAGCTAGGGGCCCCTTGATAGCCCCTGACATAGGGGCTCTTTTGCACCGCAACAAACTGACAAAACACACAATGTAACAAGCCATGAACTCTTGGCACAATGCCGGGGCCTCTTTTTTGAGGGAGTTTAAGGGTGCTTCCCCAAGACCGTCATGTCATGTTTGTTCTGCCTTTAGCAGATGGACTAGTTATAAGATGGACTATGCACAGTGTTTACAATGTTACTCTTCTTCAGCTGTAGCAACAATTGACAAAGGAGGGATGGGAGGCAGCCATCTCAGCATCTCAGCATGTTCTGTCGTCTTCCAGGTTTGGAACAAAATCTGAAACATGCTCTTCTCTTGTGCAAGATTTCCTTTCTCTTGGCTGACTCATGAAGATCCTGTCAGCCTTGGCGTCGCCCGAGGCTCTTGGCAGGTTGAACGAGCCACGAGAAAGAGGAAGACAGGGATGAGGTGACGCTGAATGTGAAGTCCCAGTCATTTGTCATTCGCTCACCCGCTGAAAGACCTGTATTCTCCACAACCCCCTACTCAGCTAGAAGATACAGGCAGAAGATATGGGAATTATTTGTCTGATGAGTCATTTAAAAATCCCTTCATTATCCATTTGCATGTGCAAAGCATGTCAAGAGAAGCCACGTATAAGGTTTTTCTTTCATTTTGTTTTGTTTTCAATCACGGATCACAAAATGTTGAATTGTCAACCTTTCTTTTCCACCTTCGGGGGAGGCATGGGCTTCAGCCTTCGAGACTTAGGACTCTTTCCTTCCTCGGCTTACTCTCCAGCTCGCTCAAATTCACACACAGGTTTGAACCAGCACCCTGGCCTTTCTCAAGGGGAGATTTCACGGTGAATTTACAGAACCGAATTCCCGAGAAGAGTGTTTGCCAGGTCTTTGGGAATGTAAGCAGGACTTTTCCTGGGAAATAACTCCTGCTACACGGGTGTGGAAACATTCTATACAAAATCATCTGTTGTGTTAGTCTGTGTAAACTAGGGAAATAAATCCACAGAAACTCATATGTATAAGAGAGAGTTTTATATAAAGGGTAAGTGCACATCAAGAAAGCATCCCAACCCAGTGCTGCCCATAAATCCAACATTAGCCCATATGTCTGACACTGATCTACAAAGTCCCCCTCAATCTCAGAAAACACACACAATGAGGCCGACTACAAGAGGAAAGCCGAATCAGTGAGCTTGTATAAGCATCTCTGTGCTAGCAGGGGTCTCCATGTGGCTGTTCCAGCAACCAGGGCTGCATCAGGGTAGGTCCATGTGGCTTCTCCTTAGGGATGTCCTGCAGGAAGTGAGCCTTGCCAGCTGAAGCAGGGAACTGGCTAAGGCAGTTGCACCTTGGTCTGGCCATGAGAGAACAAGAGACCCAAGAAGTAGAAAGGCGAGCCTCACCGAGCCATTTACTCTCTGTCCCACATGTGTTTATTAGCGAGGTTGGCACAATAAACCTTAAGTATCTCATCTGTGCAGTGATTTGGAGGATCATATTAAAAACCAAGTGCGGAATGTTACGGGCCATATACTGCTCAGACTGCTTGTTGGGGATATGAACATTAAATACTAGACAGTCCCTATGCTGATACAGTCTAGCCAAGCAGACACACTAAGGACTAGATCATTGTATTGGGATAAGTGTAATGTTTAGGCTTAATCCTGGGGTTAAAATGCTGGGGCACAAATTTGAATGGAATTAAGATTCATTTTGACATAAGCTCGCTCAGCTTATCTCAGACGTTCCTTCCAAAGGGCACCTCCCATGGATTTCTTCCTTTTTCCCTAATACCCTTTGGAAAATCCTCCCATTGAGGTGCGCTGTACTGCCTCTGTGGTCAGCCGGTGGCCCCACCTGCTGTTTGTCCCACCGCACCAAGATCTGGGGTGCTTCTAGGTCTGCCCACTGACCTGGATCTGCTCTTGAATCTGACGCTGTCACTTTGTTCATCTCACGTGTCTATGTAAGGTGTCTGATGTGCTCGTCCAGGAATCAAGGTTTTCTTTCAATTTGAGGCTTGCCTTTCAAATCCATCTCCTGTCTGGTACCTCCCCTTCCCCAAACCATACACCTTACTTGGAAGCTTTTGAATAGAGAGGGTTGCTATACAAAGCTCACAGACCAGAACAGTCTAATGTCAGTTTTTCCAGAGAGCATCGAGGAAAGGTCTGCAAGTATCTATCTGCACATATATAATTAGGCTAGCTTCATCTAGGGATGGCAGCATATAGAAATAGTTGCTAAAAAAAGAAAAAGGAAAAGGAAAAAAAAGGGGGGTGGGGGAAAAAAAAGAAATAGTTGCTAACATCTGTCCTCCTTTTGAAAGACGCGATGAAAAATAGCTACAACCCAGTCTAGCATGCTGGGAATTAAAGAATCATGAAAAACCATGAGTGTGTAGGCAAGAGAGTGTATTCAGATACCTAGCTGACATTTATACATTTTCTTATTCATTATTGAAGCTTGTGTAGGTGAGACAAAAAATAAAGTAAGAGGAAATGTTAACTGAAAAACAATTTATGTGCCAGAATATGTTTTATAACAACATGAAAGGAAGGAATGAGCTATAGTGCTTTAACAGGGGGCTTCCTGTGGAAAAGCAGGATGTAACAGAGTACTCGTTCTATCAAGATATGAGACTTATAGAGGAAAAAATACTTTCTTTTCTTTAATGGATGGGCACAGTCTGCCATAAATAGCTCCACAAATGGTCACCAAGTGTAATTTAGGACCATGTTCATGCAGCATTTTCCATATGAATGTGCATGAGCACCTGCATCCTTTTAAAGCCCACTGATTAGTCAGGGGAGCTGGGAGGCTGATGGAAAGGGAGAGAAGCAAATGGAATTCTAAAAACCATCTTTACCTTTTTGTCTGTAAAAAGTAAAGCAAAATAGATATAATTATAACACATCCCCTCACCTAAAAAAGGCACCCAGTTCTTAAACCTATGTTCTAGAATGTCTTCCCACTTCTGAATACATCATCAGAGAGGAAGCCCTTGGCCTTGCTCACTAACACATGCACCCCAGCAAGAACTCCTCATAGCAAGCCATTCCCCACAACCCATTTGATGATAGATTACCATTAGAATCGCACAGCCAGGAATAAATATCTAAGTTTAAAAAATCTGTTCATCTTGAAAACATTTAGAATCCTCAAAGCACACGATGGTTTTATTATTGCTCCATTGATTTATGATGTAATAGTTTCTGCTGTTTCTCTGCATTTGTGCTCAATTTTATTTCCTGCACAGAATTCCAGAAACTCTTTAAAACAAACAAATAAGAAACCAGCATCATTAACTCTCATTGACAATTCTCTGGCTTTTTAATGAAACACCTAGCTTTATTCCATCCCACTGGTCTGTGTGGCCCCATTCCCAACCCCAAAGAAGTGTTCACAGGGAAATGAGGAACATAATTATAAGATGCCAAGCTGTTTTGTAGAAGAATGGAAATGTCTTGGAGGAGGGCATTCATTTTTTCATTCACTAAATCTTCATCCCATGCCTAGTCTATTTCAGGCACTGGCCTGGGTGCTGTTGACACAGCAGTGATTTAGAGGTTCCTCCCCACAGGGACTCACTATTATAACTAACCAAGTAGGCAAATAAATAAACAAAACGAGCACCCAGTGTGATAAATGCCTTAAAGGTAATTAAAATTGTGATGAGATGGGTTGTTGCTAGGGGATTGCCTTGGGATATATTTATACAGGGCGTGTCAGGGAAACTTCTCAGAAAAGGGGATGTTTGCAGGGTGTGTAAGGGGATGAGAAGGACCCAGCGAGTGGAGGAGTCAACGAGGCAGAAAGATCCTGGGCTCCTGTGAGAGCAGAAGGTGAGCCGCCAATGGCAGTGACACAAGACCTAGAAGAAGAACCCTAGGTGAGTTTGGAGAGATGAAGAAGGGTCTATGTTGACTAGTGGTAGCAGTTTTTATAGCTGGTGGGAGGAATTGTCCATGGTATTCGGAGGTACAATGGTGGGCCATTGAGAAGTTGTATGTCATGAAGTGGCATGAGCTGGTTTGCACAGGATCCCTTCAACAAAAAGGAACAGATAATGAATGAAGCACTGTCAGTCGGCATCGGAGGCGAGGGCGATGAGAGCGGCCTTAAAGGAGACCGGCCGGGAGCAGACAGATGGAGAGGACAGAGTTCACACTGGGAAGAAGACTGCGTTGTGACGGCTCTCATGTCCCTGTGTGGAGCCCTGGACTTTGTGGCTGGTGATCAGCCTGAAGCTTCCAAAGCTTAGCTTAGTATAGACAACATGATATAGATAGATAGATAGATAGATAGATAGATAGATAGATAGATAGATAGATAGATAGATAGATATAGATATATATACATATTTGTCACTGGGAACGTATATCTTTATTCCAAAAGCCAATAAAGAGGAAGCAAAAACATAAAAAACATTTAGGACAACTTGCAGCCTGGGTCTACGTATAGGAAATAACTGCTTGAGATGAAACACACATGGTGATTGAGTTCCCAGCAGTGTGGCTTAATGACTGTCACTGGATGATGGAACAGTCACTCCAAGCATTGCATAGAAGACACTGTGTCTTATTTGCCCAATGGTAAGAGGGCTCATAGGTCCGCTTAATGCTCTCTCAACTCGGTCTTCATATCTGCCCCACAACACGCTCAAGGACTATGAGAGTTCAGGTTTATGATCATGTTTCAGGTCTCGGCTCTGTACCTACTGCCTTGCCCTGTGCATTATCCCAGTAGGTTGGTCCAGAGGCTGAGGGCAGTGATGATAAAGATTGCTTCAGTGGATTATTTACTGTCTTTCAGACATTGTGCTAGGTGCATTACCCACATTGTAATGCATTCCTTAGGACCTCCCTCACCCGTTGTCCCAAGAAACCCTTATTTTAACATTGAAATGGACTATCAAGGAGTTTGCAACTGGTCCCATCCAGCACACATGACCAAGAAGCAAGGCAGTCCAGAGAAGAGAGGGTTGTACGCAGGAGTGGCACAGGGAAGGTGGATGACAGACGTGGAGGCCAGTGCAGGATGGGGGTCTCGGGTGAGCATGTGGGGTAGTCTGGCTAGGAGGTCAGTAAGCACAGAAATGAATGATTTGGTCCTAAGAGAAGAAACCAACCAGACATACCTACTGTTGCTTGCTAACAAATCACTTCATTGCCTCGTGGTAGCTCCACACAGAATAACCAGTGGGGGACCAAACACAGGCCGGCTACTTGGAAAAACTGTGGTTGATTAGGAGCATCCGGGCTTATTTAATAAGACAGATCTCCCTCACAGCACATAACCTTCTAAGCCTGTTTTTACCCAAATTAAAGCACAAATGGTGCTCATCCAAATTTTCATTCAGTGTGATTTTGGATTGCCTTGGGATATTTACCTTTGGCAAGCCAAGCCAAGCCAATCTGCATGGCCAATAAACAACAGTCATTTGAGCCAGAATGAAGGAGGCTTTCAGCAGGAGGGCTTTCAGCAAGATGAAGATGAAAATAAAAAATACATCCAGCTCCTATGGCACGCCTCCAAAATACGGACCGGTAGGAAATAATTAACGAGCCAACATAAATCAAAATATTTGCATTCTTATTTGACACATGACCTTCACTGGCATTCTTATTCTTGATGACACATGACCTTCGCTGGAATCGATTAAATACACTGGAGTAACCTACCTCCATCTACAAGCTTTTTCTTCACCTCAATGAGTGGACCAACTTGGAGCATAGTATGTTGAGTGAAATAAGTCAATCATAGAAGGATACATATTCTATGTGTCTCCTCTTATTCAAAGTCAAGGTAAGGGTTACACATATGGAAAAAAACACGTGATTTGATTGGTTTGATGTTTACCCAGGGTGGAAGGGGCTGGAAGAGAAAACCACTTAGTAGATAATAGATCAGGTGAACTTGGATAAAGACAGAGGCGATGTCACTGAAGTGCACAAGCGTTGCAGACCAAGATAAATACTGTAACACATACAGTCCTGCCTTGTCATAAGTTACAACAACAACTCCGACTCATGGAGTCACTTCTGACTCATAGAGACCCTGTCGGACAGGGTAGAACTTCCTCTGTGGTTTTCTGAGACTGCAAGGCCTTTGGGATTTAGAAAGCCTCGTCTTTCTCCTGCAGAGCAGCTGGTGGTTTCGAACTGTTAACTTTGAATTTAGCAGCCCAACAAGTTACCCACTCTTTCACCAGCACTCTTGGCTCATCATAAATAACTAGCATGAATGGATAAGTAGATACACAGGCAGACAGGCAAGATAAACAGGTAAGAAGAGACAAAAGGTATTACATTCTCAACCAGATGTAGGTTTGGCAGATGATATTTCTGCATACATATTTGTATGAGCTGTAAATAGATGCAGGTATCTAAGGGAGGAAACCTTGCAAGGGTATATAAGCCTTCCGGTCATATTCATATACCTGCATGGGGTGGGTCCCTGGGTCTAGAGGTTTGGGATCACAGTTACAGACAGGCATATCAAGGTCAATTGGTAAAATTTAGTCCAGAAAGACAAAATTTCTGAGTACATGTACTGGAGTCTTCAAAGCTTGCAAATATGCATATAAGGTATAACTATTGGTCTATCCCCTTCTGGAGCAAAGAAGAGTGAAGAAAATCAAAGGTGCATGGAACTAATTAGTTCAAAGGATTAATAGACCCAGGAACCTTCAGCCCTTGTGACCCTGAACCTAGAAGAGCCACTGTTAACCACTCTGTAGGTTATCACGATAGAGGATCCTGGTTAGAGAGGGAAAAACAAACAAACTGGAAACAAAACAAAATCACGAAAACGACCAGGCTTCCTGGGCTGGTGGAACCTGGTGGAACCTCTATGACTGGGGCCAGGAGTCATTCTGCAGACCTGGGAAGGAGCACCCTCCCATGTTTCAGCTTCCAGGCCCACGGCCCACAAGTCGATGGGCAATTAAGAACACCGGGGCGGTTTGAACACCTCAGCACAATCACAGTAAGCTCTCTGCAGTCATGATGGCAGCAGTGCCAGAGGACAAAGCTCAGGAGACAACGGGTTCGGAAGGAAGGACAAGCCGAAACGGTAAAGACGGGGAGCAAGTGGGCAGAGTGCTGTTATATGGTATGGTGGGGTTTACAATCAATGCCATGAAACAAAATGAGGACGAATTGTTTAATGGACAACCACTTTGTTATATAAAGTGTCACTCACTCGCAATTAAAATTTGAAAACAAACAACAAAAGCATTCTTTCTTCAAAGGGGTTTGAAGGGGTTCAGTACAGTTCAATTTCTTGCTGAGAATTTGCATTTCTGTCCTAGCTACACAGAATGAACAGTTTAGCAAGATCTCCAGGTGATTCTTGGGGGGTTTGTGAAAACAACGTTTCTGACTCAGTGTATCAGGGCCACAAATGCAATTTCTTAGAATCAGAATCTCTACTGTCCCCGTAAGATTCCCATAAGAATCACTTGGGGATCTGATGTGCATGCAGATTTTGTACAGCTGGGCTAGAAAGGGGAGTCCTGCTGCGCTAGTGGGTTATGTGTTGGCCTGCTAACCGTGAGGTCAGTGTTTCGAAACCATCAGCCACTCAGAGAGACAAAGATGAGGTTTTCTACTCGTTTACAAAATTACCGTCTCTAAAACCCACAGGGGAAGTCCCACCCTGTCCTCGAGGTGCACTGTGGGCTGAAACCCCCGCCATGAGTAGAGGGGGATGGAAAATCTCAGCTGGGTGTCCAACCAGAAAATCCTGGTTTCTCTTCGAAGCTACTTTCCACCCAAAGCCATCTTGCCAAATATTAGGAGTCTGTAGGTACTTGAAGAATTGTAGATGCAACTACATGAGCACTAGAATCAACACCAAGTTCATGTGGAGAGTGATTAAAGACATTTCCATTAATTCTCTATTTAAGAAGTGTAGGTAGGATCCAATCTCCTCAGCTAATGACTGCGGGGTGTGCGCATTAACAGATTAGCATAAATGTATCCTTCATGTAGCTATTAGTGGGGTGTTCGGCAGCCTCAGAAGAGCTGGTGATGCTGATTAATCTGAGCAAACGTGGAGAATAATGAGAGCATCCGAATTTGGGGAGCAGATGGGTTCCACCTCGGCTGTGCCCTCAGTGCTCAGTTACCCACCTGCCTGCCCCTCCTGCTGTGGACGTTCTCCTGCAAGTGCTGTCCATTTTCTGCCTTCCATCCAGCCCGGAGGGCACTGTGTTCCTGGCTATCTGATCTAGTATCGTCTGTAGTGCCAAGTGAACCTAGGCCACTTGAAAAACCATGAAAAAGGGGATTTTTGCCTACTTCAGATGAGAGCCAAGACCCAGTTGAAATAAAAAACGTGTACCGAGTCCCTGTTTTGGGTCAGGCACAGAGAGGCATCCTGAGGTGCCTAGAGTAAGGTGACCAGATTTAAAGCGGGACACCATTGACCGTGAAGGGGGGGGGGGGTGTTCCTTGATTAAAAATGTGGTCTGTAGGGACCAAATAGACCATTCCCTAGCTTGTCGTGCATTCTTTCCAAAAATCGGGACTTTTTTAAAACACCAAAAATCGGGACTGTCCTGCCACAAGTGGGACGTCTCGTCACCTTAGCCTAGAGGTCACTGTAGTAAGGACCCACGGATGGAATAAATAAATAAAACATAATCTCAACCACGGAGTTACACCGAAGCTCATGTGCTTTAGCCCGATGTGTTGCTTTGTTCATAGAAGAA
The DNA here is from genome assembly GCF_000313985.2 of Echinops telfairi. Taxonomy (NCBI): domain Eukaryota; kingdom Metazoa; phylum Chordata; class Mammalia; order Afrosoricida; family Tenrecidae; genus Echinops; species Echinops telfairi. The sequence goes on from NW_022103905.1 coordinate 5,311,226, forward strand.
AGATCTTGGCTGTGTGGGACAATTTCCTTTGAGGCTCCATCCTGGTCCCTGCAGGTATAACTTTTAGACTCAGTGGTAGGTGGATGTTGGGGAACATGGAAATTGTGGACCTGTTTCCCAGAGAGATTCCAGGACTATTTATTTGTCTTAGCCCTGGACACTCACCAACAGTTTCTTCTGCCGGCCATCTGCTTTCTGCTTAGTCCCCAAAGGCCACCCCACTCGGTCCCTGTGCCACATCTAACATACAGTGTGGTCCCTGGCCAGCTTTGTAAGAGGACTGCCTCAGGTGATGACCGCCAGTCTTCTCTTCGCCAAGAAAAGGGTGTGTCAGAGTTCGTTCTGAACGTAGCATGGCTACTCACTTGCCCTGGTGATGCAGCGATGAAAAGGCCCCACTGTGAGCAGAAAGGGTGACAGTTTGAACCCCCCAGTGGCTGGGGAGAGATGGAACAATTTGCTCCCATAGAGATGCACAGCTTGGAGACCTTACCGGCAATTCCTGTCGGGTTGTGACAACCCCCACGCGCTAGCCTTGCACTGCAGTCTGTTGATGACTTCATAATGAGACTGAATCAACTTGACAGCAACGGGTGTGGGTCTTGGTTTCCTCACCTGCTTCCTTGTGAGAAAGAACACTAGTGAGGGATAAACTGGAGAGATGCCCAGTGTAAGGGAAGGGGGGCCCTGTAGAAAAAAAGTGAACCGGCAGCCACAGAAAAAGAGTCTCTAATTTTATTTTATCCAATTTGCATGTTCCCTTGGGAAAATCACTCTGGCTTTCTAGACCTCCATCTTTCTTAATCTTCTATGAATGAGACTGCATACACTTGGATGCTTTGATTTCTATCGGCAAAGGTCAGAGTGAGGTAAACCATGACAACTCGCTCTCCACCCACCTGTGGACTAGATAAAAGGATTTGAGGATCCAAGGCCTGGGTCATCCACCTTGTCTACTGTCTCAGACACACTAGATCCCTAGGGTGGGAGCCCAGGGGCTTAGCACTCACGTAGGGGAAGAACTTGAGTCTCATCAGAAAAAGGGTGGATGTGATAACAGGTAGCCATAACTCTTCCCTCCAGCCAGCCCTATGCTGAGAGGCAGCTGGTCCTGAAGGTCATTAGGCAGATGTCTGACCATCCCAAGGGCAGCCCATCTGGAGCATGGCTGCTCACCTGATCGGAGCTCATGGGCACTTGCAGCAGGAGCAGGGGCATGGCTCCTAAGCCGCAGCCTTTCTCTGTGCAGACAGCTGCAGCTGCCACTCTCTGCCAGGTGATTGTCCCTCTCAGCAACAGCTGTGAGAAGAACGAAAGGCAGCCGCAGCTACCAGAGGGCAGTTCTCTTAAAAATAGCTTCAGGGTTCATGCCACGGCATAATGATTTGGCCTTTGGGTGAATTTAATTTGCATAGTGAGTTCAGGAGTCCCCCTAAACTCAAAAGGAGAGAAAAGCAGCAAAATGTATTTGGGTCAGACGTATAATATCTAGGACTGGATTGCAGAGGGAATATTTTTAAATTGAAGTGATTTCTTTCTTTTTCCCAGAGATTAGGTTAGGCGGAGGAAAGGTGTAAGAACAAAACCAACAGTCACAATGAACCACCTGTAGGGGGAGCTGAGCCTCCTGCTTGGTCCTATGGAGAGCCCTGATGGTGTAGTGGAGATGCGTTGGGCTGCTAACCTCAAAGTCAGCAGTTCAAAACCCACTAGTCCCACCAAGGGAGATAGGGCTTTCCACTCCCATGGAGAGTTACAGTCTTGGAAAGTCCCAGGGGCAGTTCTACCCTGTCCTATAGGGTCACTATGAGTCAGCATTTGGTGTGTGTGTGTGTGTGTGTGTGTGTGTGTGTGTGTGTGTGTGTGTTTCTTTTTTGACATCCTCTATGATTCTCATAGCAAGCCTGGAAAGGTTACTTCAAAGAAACAGAGGCTCACAAGGACCCATCATTAATTGTTCACATTGCTAGAATGTGCCAGGAGGAGCCCCAATGGCTCCTTGGTTAAGCGCTCCACGGCTGACTCTCTGGGTACAGAATGTGCCATGGAAGCTACAGTTGGCCTGATTCCTTCATCCTGTTGAAGTTGCTTCGGATTTTTGCCTTGTAAGATTCTGTAGTCATATGATGGTCTTTCAGGGTTGCTTGACCCCAGAAAGTAGGATTGTTCTCCAATAATTACCCATGTGTTAGATGATGCAGTGGTTTAGCTCTCAGCTGCTAAGCAAAGAGGTCAATGGCTTGAACTCACCACCTGCTCTAGGGGAACAAAGAGAGGGCAGTCTGGTTTCTTAGCGATTACAGCCTTGGAAACCCGATGGAGGACGTGTACTCTATTCTGCAAAGTTGCTTGAGGTGGAAATACCAGAAGGGAGTGGCTTTAACAACAGAATTTTGTTATCTTACCATTTAGTACCTAGAAGTCTTCACTTGGGGTTCCAGCTGTAGGGGAGCCTCTCTTTGTCGAGGGGAAAGTCCTGTCTCCTTCAACCTTTGTGGGTCTGACGTTGCTTGCAGATCTACTTGTTCATTGGCAGGCGTCTTCCCCATATTTTAGGATGTTGTTAGTTCAGGGACCCCAGGTCCAAAGGATGCACTCCTTCCCTGCTCTTCTTTCTTGATGGATGAAAGCCAAGTCTCTCAGCTCTCTGCTCATTTGTTTAATCTCTTTTATATCTCAAAAGAAATTGACTCAAGAGCCAACCTAATCTTGTAGATTGTATACTGCCTCATTAACATAACTGCCACTAATCCTGCCTCATTAACATCATCGAGGCTAAGATTAATAATACATAGGATAATTACATCAGATCAAAAGTGGAGAGTACGTGCATAATAATGCGAATCAGCCTAGTTGAGTTGACGTGCATATTTAAGGATGACATAATTCAATCTATTTCATGATGAGAAACATTTGTTAAAGCTCTTGTGTCACTGATTGCTTAGCGGTCCGCCCTTGGTCAAAACCAGTCCGATGCCTTCAACCAAAGCTCTACGCTCTTGTCATTATTTGAGAAGTAGCATCATCTAGTAAAAGAGAAAGAAAACTCATCCTTTCCCTTGGTTAGCAGATGATGTCAACTAGTGGTAATTCTATTTTATATTTTAGAATGTAAGATTCAGGGCTTGTTGGTTCCATCTGAGTTCCTCAATTTTGTACTGCAATAAACTAATACAGAATTAATTTTTGATACATCTGCAAAAGTTTTGATTGTTATAATAAAATTTTAGGAAAGAAGGTGGTTTGACTTCCATCACTATAACAATTATCCTTCTGCGTGGCTACAGCATTGTGTAGACGGGCTTTCTTTGACATCACCTCTCTTAGTTTGCAGCAAGGCCAGGCTGCCTCACTGAGAGTTGAGTGACGGCCACAGCAGCTAGGCTGACAAAAGGACTCTTCCCTTTTATGGTCACAGTCTGCTCCTGTCTGGGCCATGGCACCTTTTTCTATGTCCTTTGTATGAGAACCTACCCACAACCTTCTTCCCCTTCTCAGTATCACACTGAATCTTAGATTGAACTGCGAGTTAGAATGGACGTTGCTCTGAGAGAGCATATATAAATTTTCTGTAACTCACAGTGCTGTGTAAATGAAGGTTTTACTGAAATAGGTTAGTGGGACTTCCACTTAGAAGGCAATCAAGGTTTAATAGTAACTCATCTTGTCCCTGGTTCTAGTACAGGGGGCTCTGCCAGGAATTCACTTTGTATTTTTTTCAAAATGGTTTTAAGGAAGCCACTAATGCATATTCATTATAAGAAACTGGAGATGCTCATTCAGATAAAAATGAACAGAGATACTAGTTATAATATTACCAATTAGAGGCAACCTTTTTCTGCTGAATACAGTAATATAATTTATAGATGATATGTAACCCTTGAACTCCAATATATATATATTTTTTAAAAAGACAAAAACATAAATAGTAATTAAAAACAACAACAACAACCCAGCTTTCATTGAGTCCACCCCTGTCAGAGCAGAAGTGTGTGCCATAGAGTTTTCCATCAGTGACTTTCAGAAGTACATCACCAGACCTTTCTTGGGCGGTACCTTTTTGGGTGGGCCACCGATGCTTTACTTAGCAGCTGAGTACAGTAAATATCCCTGCTACCCAGAGAGTTCTGAACTCAGTAGAAAACTCATTGCTCTCTGCTTGATTTTGATTCATGGCGACCTCATGGGTTACAGAGGAGAGCATTTCCAACTTGTATTTTTCACTGTAATCTCTATGGTGTCGCTGATGGTGCAGGTCGTTTGATTACCAGCCAACATGTTGACAGCTTTGACTCACCTCATTGTGCTATGGGAGAAAGCCTGGACTTATGCTTTTGTAAAGATAGCAGACAAGAAAATCCGACAGAGCTCAATGATAACTAACTGATCGTCATGCATTGATTGGACTTGGCCAAGAGTGAGTAATCCTTACAGAGGCCGATCACCAGGTCTGTCTTCCATAGCCAACTAGATAGATTTGAACCACCCATCTTTACTAGTTCAGCGCAAGTCATTTGCACTACCCAGGGACTTTCAAGTTCAACACAGAAAGGTATAAGTAATAGGTGGATATTTTTCTATGTGACAATTTATTTATAAACACATTATCACGTTGCCAGTGGGAGTTTAAAAACACAAGTGCTTGAGCCAAGAATCTTCGACTTGAATCCTTATTTTAATTCTGTAAAGATTTGTGACCAAAGGCAAAGGAACTTAAATCCCTCCTGCTTCTGTTTCCTCATGAGTGAAGTGGGGATAGCAATCATGTCTACCTCATTGAGCTGTTGTGAAAATTAAATGAGAAGATGATATATGAAGAATTGAGTGTGTGACGCATAGGGAACAGTCAATAAATGTTAACCATTATTAATTCATTCTCTGCTGTTTACATTGTTAACTGCCATCATATGTTATCAGTTGAGCAAATCAAATCCTCTTAGTAGTCATCCTGATGGGATTCATTTTGCTAAGAAGTGAAGACCAGGAAGAGTTAGAGAACTCAGAGAATCATGAATGTTGGGAAGTGTTCTTGAGAGATGTATGCTAATAAAATGCTGAGGTGTAAAAAGGATGTGGTAGCACAGTTTGACCTTCTCTGTCTTCTCAAGGTTGAAGGAGAGGCAAATTCATCAACCAAGTCCAGTTGCTATGAGGCAGAAATCAGACATACATGTCTCTCCCATTCAATTTACTTTACCACTCCTGACAACGGCTACCCTTCCCGGATCTTTATTTTCCCTGCCATTTGGATAATTGATTGTAATGGCCACACAGAGCTCACAGAGCATATTAATGATTATGGGGTTTCTTAGGAAAACTGGTAGGAGACCATCCAGGATCAGAGATGCTCAGGATAAAGTGTTTCCAGTCAGGAGGGCCTATTTTCAGTCTATTTCTGGTCCTCAGCCTCTTCTGTGATGCCGATGACACAGTCTTGGTGTCCAACAGCGAGGAACTGAAGAACTAGCTAGTAAAGAGCAAAGATTTCGACCTTCAGTATGGATCATGGTTCAATGTCGAGAGAACCCAAATCCTCACAAATGACCAACAGGCAGCATCATGATATACGGAGAAAAGATTGATGTTATCAGGGAGTTTGTCTTGCTTGGATCCACAATCAGTGCTCATGGAAGCAGCAGTCAAGAGATCAAAGACGAGTTGGACATTGAACAAGGAGGATAGAAGAAGAATTTCTATGTGTGAATTGTGGTGCTGGAGAAGAGTATTGACCGTACCATGAGCTGCCAAATGAACAAACAAAAAGACCAACCCATCTGTCTTGGAAGAAGTATGGCCAGAGTGCTCCTTAGAGGCGAGGAGGGGGAGTCTTAAGCTCCGGTCCTTTGGACATCATCTGGAGACACCAGTCCCTGGGGCAGGAAATCATGCTTGGTAATATAGAGGGGCATCACAAACAGAGGAAGACCCTCAAGGAGATGAGGTCACACAGTGGTTACCACAACAGGAGGATTGCCCTGGACCAAGCAGCGCTTTGTTCTGTTGAGCACAGGGTGGCTATGGTTCGCAAGTGACTTGATGGTACCACACCACAAGTGGTCCTCAGCTTCTTAGGCGTCTGCTCTGCCCAGGCAAGTGTTACGAAGCTCTCTGAAGGCAGTTAGCTCTAGCACAGTGGTTCTCATCCTTCCTAATTCCACGACCCTTTCATACAGTTCCTCATGTTGTAGTGACCTCCAACCATAAAATGATTTTCGTTGCTACTTCATCACTGTAATTTTGCTACTGTTATGAATTGGGCGACCCCTGGGAAAGGGTCATTCAGCCCCCAAAAGGTCGTGACCCACAGGTTGAGAACCGCTGCTCTAGCATCACAGGTCAGCAAACCTAGCTTCCCCAATTAAGTGTGTGGAGGCACCCCACTCCACAAGTGAATCTCCTGCCCGAAGGCATGAAGCTTTACTGGCTGGGAAACACAGCATTTTGTCTTAGACTCCGCATGCCACTGCCCCATTGCTTCTCCGGTGTCATACCTCCGTCTGAATTTATCTGAAGATTTCTGTTTGTTTGTTTTTGTCCACGCCTGCTGAATCCTGAGCAGAGAAAAATATTAGGGGTTTTTCTTGTGCAGATACTGTAAGAGTTCCCCCTGCCCCCCAAATTCAGACTCATAATGTACAAATCTGAGAAAGGTAAGTGGTCAGGTGGCAGGACATGATGCAGGATAGACAGTGACCATTGTGAGCAGAGTGTTTGGTAGAAGCTGCACATTCAGTAATGGGGACATCATTAGAAAAATCAGCTCTAATGACTTTAAAATCAATATTTTCCTTCTAATCCCACACTGTTCTTTTTCCTTCCTTCCAAGTAACTGATGATGGCTTACTGTTACTAGCAAAATGGCAATCACAGTAATTGCCATTTACCGTTTGAAACCAGCTTCTGGAAGATGATTGATAGGTATCACAATAAAAAAAGATCTATCTATGATGAAATCCTTGTTTGATCAAAGTGTACTTTGATTCTTAGCTTAATCAGTAATCTAGCGACGAGGAGAGATGTACTAATGAATTTCTACATGATTATCATCTGCGAAAGTGCACCAGAACCTGACCATTTTATTTAAGATTGTTGCGTGGTATTCTCCTTTACACTGTTGATAAATTTCAAAGCATAGTACATTAAAAAGTAAGAAACCAGAGAGAACCAGCCTTCTGCTATTTAAATTGTGATCTAACCTAATCTATATTCTCTCCGGACGTGAAAAGATTCTGTGTACAAATTATAGCTCTACCGCATAGTTATTTTATGCTTTATTACTTCTGTTCTCCCCAGGCCTGCGTTTTGTTCTGTGCCAAATTTGGGGTCAGTGATAATAACAGCGACTGTATCTGGCATAATGCTGTTGTTCGGGGCTACTGGGTTCATTCTGAGCCTGTGCGACCCATGTCCACGAGCGCAACACACTGCCCAGTTTTGCACCAGCCTCAACGGTGTCCGAGCCTCGTGCTGCCAGTGTGTCACTTCCCCTTGTTGAGCGTCTTCCTCTTTTTCACGGCCACGGTTTCTGGCACATAGTAGAGAATAGAGACCGAGTCATTATCCCTTCTCGGCTGCTGGCTCTCAAATGATTTGCTTCACCTGTACCCTCTCAAAGAAATGAAGACTGGAGTGGATCTGTTTTCTGAAACAAGCCACGAAAACCTCCTTGAAATCTTTAGACCCCACCTCTTAAGACACAGATTGTTACAGCGGCTTTTTGACAGACCGTTCCATAATCGCCTGTCAAAGTACACGTGGAGAAATGGTGCCCAGGTGCTCTTCCAGGAGAAAGTTGGCATTTTCATGGATGTTTTGGCTTGGCGTCTTTCGGTTTCTCTGGAGATAGACCACCAGAATGATAATGGAAAGGATATTGCAGTGAAAAAAATGCATTTTGTTAAAAGTTTGTCGAGAAAGAAGATTCATGGGAGAAATTGTATGAGTGCTAACATTTCTTCATTATATTGGAACTACTTTGGGCAGCTGAAATCAAACAATGGGGCCACTCTAGTGATTTAAAAGTTCTTCATCTAATTCATTTGAACATTTTCATGTTCAAATGTCATTTATTAGCTTGGCTTCATTGGATGTGGGCAAAGTTAAAACAGACAGCGGCCAAATTCCTAACCTCTTTCAAGCAGTATAATCAAGCCCCTCCAGCATGATTACAGGATTGACTTTTATGCTCAGAAATGCATTTTTAAAGTCACAAAACGTACCACTCCTCAAGGCCACTTAGGTTCATACTTCATAGAGTGACCTCTGACTGGCCATACTAGGGGAAATGGTTGCTTTCTCACTTCCTGATACAAAGGATTACATTTCTGGAGTCTGTCTTGAGGAGATTGATTGTGAAGACAGATTTCTTTTTAGGTTTTTGGTAAGTGTAAAGGAAAGACGAAATGCATCTTTTTTGTTTGTCAGGTGTTTATTCAGGAAGGATAAGACCATATGCCCAACACCGCTACAAGTCAGCTGGGTCTAGACACCATGTGCTTCATCTTAACTATAAACCTGCCGATGGGGTAGAATAGCCTGTCACAAAGGTAGGGGGTGGTGCTGTTGATAGCTTTAATGTTAGATTTTTTATCTTGGTGGCATTTAAGTCAGTATCTCTAGTTGGCAGAATAGGTGTATGTCTCAGGCTGGGTTCTCTAAAGGACAAAACCAAAACCAGTGAATCGTATATATATAAATATGAAAGGAAAGGGGGGGGGGACAGATTGAGATTGGGTTTGAAATGCCTTATATACCTGTGTAGAGTTTGACAATTTCCAGGTCTGTGGGTCAGATGTAACGCTGGAGGCTTCTCCTGACACACGGCGCGGTAGAGGCCGTCAAGCCCAAGGTCATCTCGTCAGAAGACAGGCTTTTGGCTGCAGATGTGAAGAAAGCCAAGATGGGCAAGTGAGACAACAGGCTGATGGTGACTCCCAGGATTGGTAGGTCAGGTGGCAGGTTTCCGGGCACGGAGGTGAATGAATGACTACCTGGCTAGCAGGCGAGATGGCAGCTGCTGAGAGCCCCCCAAACCAGCAGGCCATGGAAAAGGCCACCGTCTCAGATTTAAAGAATCAGAAGTCAGATGATGTGCCAAGTGCAGAATCCATAGCCAGTAAAGGACAAGCAAACTTTGCCGAGGTATCCACGTATATCAGAACCAAGCCACACATCTGCGGAAAGCCCCTTGCAAATAATTGGCATATCTCCCCAAGGAATTTATTCCTTTACGTGCGATCTCATCATAGGTAATGACTCCATCTTAACTGTCAAACCACTGAGAGTACTCACCCAGCCAACTATTACATTCCCTTAGCTATCTGATTCTATCTTAAATGTAGCTCTTGGCTTACTTACTAGAAGTGGGGCAAATGCTCTCTTATTGGCTCCCATTAAGCCTTGAGGGCATTGTTGGGGGTCAACATTTTTGTTTTAAATGCGTGTAAACATATGATTTTTTACTTCATTTATATACCCTTAAGATATTAATAGTAATTTTTAAAAATTGCTATGACACTTCTACTCTTTACTAGATATGTCATGCCTCACTTAATCCTTATGCAGACTCTATATGGGATTTATTAAAAACCATAAGTTATCCATGAGGAAACCGAGGACTGAGGGCACCTACTTTCCAAACTTATACTGAATCACAAACCCTGAGAGGACTGAGTCAAAACAGAAGGAAAAATACCTACAAATAATCTGCAGAAATTGATGATGACATATAAATTATGTTCGTCATTTTTTTTCTTTAAACTCCCCGGAAGTGTCCCTGTTGTGTATTTATGGCCATACCTAAACTCAGCATTTCATGCTTCATTCGCATGACCTGTATCACATGCTTCCTAATTTATCAGACAGAAAATCTGAGCAAAGCTACAATACAATGCAGACTTGGGAGGCAAAATGCCAAGGTGGGATAGTACTTTGATTTGGAAGTTTACTCAAGGATTAGTAGCTCAAAACCTCATTGTTCTGTGTCCTGAGGTGTTGGGTTGCTCTTTGTCAAACATGGGAGCAGTGGCCCAAAGGCACCTGACAGTTCTTGCCTCATTTTCTTTTCATCTGATGCCTGGCCCCCTTGAGATAGGCAATGGGGAGGATGCAGGACGTGTTGTCTTCCATTAAAGGAGTTTATATAGATAAGGAGGATTGAGTTCCTCAGGATTAGTTTCTGACACCCCTTGGGAGAACTAAATTCACTCTTTCAGGAGACGTTATTAACATAATTGCTATCTCAGAGACATTCAGTCATTTTAATATCCTTATTCATCAAGTGTGTTCACCTCTTGATTCTCAAATATAATCTACTTTGAAGCCAACAGGGGATCATTGGGGAATATTGAATGTGATGTCAACAGGTGGTCGGGATGAAATTTTTGCATGTATTTGAGGTGTTTAATTTCAGAATCAGATCCTTTTGCAGATTAGCACAATGATATTTACCCTCAAGCAAAAGATGTATTTCCATTTCTTTACAAATTAAAAGTCAGATTTTGGATTTGAAATTTTGAGTCGTTCTACTTGAACTCTAGGTCTAATTAAAATTATAGACACAGGAATGAAAAAAAATCTATATATAGCTTTTTGTTTCACACAACAGTTAACGACAAAAGTTAAGAAATAGCCCAGGCTGTTCACATTTCTTCCTTGCCTAGGGGAAATTTCTTTGAGTGGGTTTTATCCTGTGCCTATAGGAGAGGAACCAAATGTCTGTAGCCATGCAAAGCTGCAGGAGACAGTCCTGGTGATGTGTCTTAATTATGGCGCCATCTCTAGTAGCCTAGCCATTTCCTGAGGCTTTTGCAAGGAGACATTCCAGTTTTCCCTTGTCAGCAGTTTCTGCCCTAGAAAGCTCCTCCCAGGTGTCTGCTAAGGCAAGAGAAATGGCGTGGCTTTACTACTCCAATGTCTCAGCATTAAATGTGGTGTTGGCCTGACCACCCCATTGATGGCCTAAGGTCTAAATTGAAATTGTAGTCGAGCGCATTCATTCTCACTTCAGCATCTCTCTGAGATTTCCCTTTTCCTCGGCCCATGATCACCACTCCCATCAAAAGCACATCATTTCCCTGCCAGCTGCTGAACAAAGTTAGCTCTCCCGGCATTCCTGTTGGCAGGGTCTTCCTGTCTCTGCCCTGTCATGTGCATTGATGACACGGTTCTCCCTAAAAGAATGTACCCATTATGATACTAGCCTCACACACACACACACACAATTCAGTCACTCTCTGTTTGTTCTACAAATGCGAGCCCAATCATTCTTACTCTCCATTACTAAATGATCTTCTTTTAACATGTCACCCTCTGCGCCACCTGATTCCAGCCAAGCTGTCTTCCTAAGCGTGATCAGTTGACGTGAGAGTCAGTCATACCGTTAGTGCTTCTGCTTGTCTGCGCTTTATCTCAATCTCCATCGCTGCATCGTGCCTGCCTCCCACCAGAGGCCTTGTTTCATTCTGAAACCCTACCACATGTTAAGGCTCCACGTCATGTCCTGTTGTGTCACCTCCGACTCACAAGTTTGGTGCTTGAGTCCCGGCTTTATCACGAAGGAAATGCTGCCTGGTGCTGCACCATCTTCATGGTCTTTGGTGCATGGGAGGGTGCTGTCTGAGCTGCGGTGTCACTCTCTCTCCATTGATGGCTCCTCTCAGTGTTGGTCAGCACGCTACTAAACAGGGGTGCTTTCTAGTAAGTAGTCTTTGGGGATGACAGGTTCAAAGCTAGTGCTTTGAAGTCTCATCACCTTCCCTTCTAAGGAACATCCGGTTGTATTTCTGCTAACATGGATGTGTACAGTTTCTGTGGGCTTGTTGTAAAGTCCGTGGTATTTCAATATTTTCCAGCAAGACCTCGGTTCAAATGCACCACGTCTTCCTTTTCCTTTCTTTTTCATGATCCAACTTTTGTGGGCAGATGAGGCGATTGAATAGAACATGGTCTAGGTGACGTGCTTATCAAAGTGACACGTTTGCTTTTAAAAACATTAAAGATGCCTTTTGTAGCAGGCTTGCTCGTTGTAATGGATCCTTTTATTTCACTGCTCGCTCCTTCCATGGAAATTGGCTGTTGATCCAAGGAGAATGATTTTGTTGACAATGTAAATTTCTTCCAATATAAAGCTGTTAAGGCATCGGACTTCCGTTTTTATTTTTAACTAAGTCTTTATCATTAGGTTCACTCATATACTGAGCACACGTCCCAGTCCAAATTAGCTTAATTTCTCAACCACCATGAGGAATAAGTGGTTACCAAACATAGCATTTGTTGTGCAAGTCCTGTTTAAAATGTTAAAAAGAAAGGATGCTACTTTGAGGACCAAGGTGCACGTGACCCTAGCATCTGAACACGACATTGAATAAGGAAACTGAAGAAGAATCCACACATTTGAAGGATGGTGCTGGTGAAGAACAAGAAGTACAGGGAGTCTGCTCCTTAGAAGCAAGGAGCAAGACTTCATCTCTCATCCTTTGGACTGTTGTCAGGAGAGACTAGTCCCTGGAGAAGGACATTGTGCTTGCTAAAGCAGAGGGGCAGCTGAAAAGCAGGGAGGCCCTCGACAAGATGCAGTGGCAGCATCAATGGGCTGAAGCAAAGCCTAATTGTAAGGATGGCTCAGGACTGGTCGATGTTTCATTCTGTTGTACGTGGGGTGGCTGTGAGTCAGAACCAACTTGACGGCGCCAAACAACAACAACAATAACAACCAACTGAGCCTCAGAGCTATATGCCACTTGCAGCCCTGTTCTTTTTTCTCTTTCGTTCTGTTGATCCAGCATCTCTGATTGCCCAATGGATACATCTCCTCAGGCACCTCTATCTAGGTCATTACATCCAAGTTGACCTCATGACCTGCTTTTCTGCATCCCGCATCTGGACACCATCTACTCAGTCCCCCTGCCAAGATGCCTGGCAGTTTTTGTCAAGACATCCGATGCTTCTCAACCCAAAGGGTCTTTTGTTAAAAATATAATTAAATAAAATAGATTGTGTTGAATATATAATAGCATGCTAACTTGTCCTCCTGCCTCAAATCTTGCTCCATCATCATATTTTATCCTTGCAACATCTCGATTTTACTTAATGAGCAGCTATGGTTATTAGGTTTTGTGTCAACATGGCTGGGCTAGGATTCTCCCATGATGTGATCTAGCATAAAGTCATCAACTCTGTGATGATATCTTTGAGTAGCCAAACAGTTGTGGGAAGATTAGGGTAGACTGCTACCCTACTATCAATCATTACCTGAAAAAAATGGAAAGAATCTTTCTACCAAGATGTGGTTTACACCTATGTAAGCAGACTCTTGTCTGGAGTTCACATATGGTTCATTGAACTGCAGACATTTTGAGCTACCAGTTATCTGCCATACTGCCTGACAACCTTGGATTCATCCACCTCTGTTTCTATCAGCTGTGGACTTCCTATTTCCTCGTAGTCTTCCTGCTTCTTGATCCATCAGCCCCAGTAGCTATGAGAGTTAAGAAAAGCCTCCAACCTAACATCTGACCCATGAACTTGAATCAGCCTCAACTTAAACACATCTGAAACTGTGTGAGCCACCTTCTTGATATAGAATTCTTTTTCTCTTTAAATATATAAGAATCACTGGTTTTACTTCTCTAGAGAACCCAGCCTAACACAGCGATGATTTCTAGTTTTCTCTCTTACCAATTCTGAGGTCCCCAATGTGTCACTAAGATCCTTCCTTCCTTCCTATCCTTGTCTTTCTAAATTTAACTTGTGCCCCACCCTCCTTTCTTTAACCGAGGGTTATGTTTTACATTAGGGTGCCTATGAGTCGGAATCAACTCTGTGGCAGCGAGTTTGCTTTTGGTTGGGTCATTAACTACAGTTGTATAAATTCCTTATAACTCCTTGCATTTTGCCTCGCTTGTGCTTTCTCAGGTAAGTACCTGCTATTCTCCATGTCCTTGTGGCTCTGTTGGATAAGCTTTGGACTGCTAACTGCAAAGTTGGTGGTTCAAACCTACCAGTATCTCTACAAGAGAAAGAAGAGGCTGTCTGCTGCTGTGAAGAGGTGCAAAGCCAGAAAAACCCTAGATTGGGTCATCATGAGGTATAACTCCTGGCACCCTTCTAGGACAGAATGGGACCATCCCTGTGGGTTACCGAGACTGTAATCATTTTACATGGGAATAGACAGTCTCATCTTCAGTGGAGCTGCTGGTGGTTTCAAACTGCTGACCCTGAAGTTAGCAGCCCAACATGTTATTTCTGTGCCACCAGGGCTCCTTGAGCCAGCATCAGCTTGACGGCAGGGAGTCTGAGTTGTAAACTACTCAAAGGCAGGAGGTGGGGTGGGCTCTCTCTATGTGTAGGATGTTCTTTCTCCCTACTTGTCTTCGTTCCTAAAAATTCCTTTTAATTTATTACTTCTCAGCTCTCAAATATTACCTCCTCGCTGGGGCCTTTCATTTCCATCCAGGAAGAGGTAAGCGACTCGTTTGATATAACACTTTGCCTCCTGTATGGCTTTTCTTTCTGGTGCTGTTGCTGCCCCCCACCCCCACCCCTTCCTATCTTCCTCTTAGACTTGTGAATGCCTTGACCGTGTGTATTCATCTTTATATCCTTAGAACCAAGCCACGTCTGTAACAGAGAAGTGATTCAAGACGTGGATATTTGCTGAGCTGCTGAACTGAAATTGACCTTATTGCAAAGCTTGATACCTATATGCTCTGTGATTACTTTAGAAATATTGCTTTTTCATCCACGCTGAATTATAAGCTACTTGCTGGCAGGACTATATCTCTTAATACTCACACAGCCTTAGCCAGATAAGGTATTTAAAAGATGTATGTGTGTATTCCAGGTTCTCATCATTTGGACTAAACTAAGGGAGGCCTCCTTCTACCTGGTACAAGGTGTCCAGTACCGTCTAAGTTATTCCTGAGTGATGATAACACATTTTCCATCAAATTCGTATCTGTATGGGCTCTCTCCCATATCACATGAGCTTCATGTGAATTATGAACTTTGGCGATGGTCTAGAGGAGAAAGCAGGGGCTAATTTCCAGGGACTCTGCTGGGACACTTTATGGGTAGATAATGGGGCACACAAGTGTTTTTTTATCAATACTGATCCAACCATCTTTATTGAGTACCTAGTGAGTGAGGAAAATGTAGCTACTAATCATAAGTTTAAATAAAAAATTAAGAGGTAGATGTCTGTTATACTTTTTTTTAACCCTTTATGAAAACAGTGAGGCACTTGGATGACACATCGGGTTGGAAATGAGCTGCTAAACAAAGGTTGGAGGTTCGAACTCACCCAGCACTGCCATAGGAGGAAGGCCTGGTGATTTGTTTCTATAAAGATTCCAAGCAAAAAACTATTGCCACTGAGGTCATTCCGACTGGTAGCCACCTACGTAGAGTTTTCAGGGCTGTTAATTTTCACAGCAGCATGTAACCTCATCTTTCCCCCAAGTCACCAGGGCTCCGTAAGTACGCCTGTGCCACAACTCTACTTTGTACCACACGGAGTGGCCGTGGGTCAGAAGGAGCTAAAGGGCAACGGGTTTGGGTTTTTCTCTTTGGCGAACCAGTTGCTGCAGAGCTGAGAGAAGCCCTGGTGGCATTGTTAGTTAGGCTTTGAATGAAAAACACAGGTTGTCCAATGAAACCCATCAGCTGCTCTGCAGGAGAAAGATGAAGAAATCGGCTCCCATACAGATTGACAGCCTCAGAGACCCTGCACGGGTCACTGTGTGCTGGAATCAGTTGGAGGCCAGTGGGCTAGGTGTGGCTTTCATGTGGTCAACTCTGATTCCGCTGACCCCGTGTATGTCAGAGTGGAACTGGGCACCTTAGAGTTTTCAAAGCTGCAATCCTTTAGAAATAGCTTGCCAGACATGTATGTGAATGCCCTTAGCCCTTTGTGCCACCCTGGGACTCTTTCATCCTCCAGGAACAACTGATTATATACATTGTATGGCTCCCATCATTTTTAATCAAACCCCAAACCCAATGCCATCGTATCAATTCCAATCCATAGTGACCCAATGTAGAGTTTCCAAGGCTGCTACTGTTTACGGAGCATATAGTCTCCTCTTTCTCCTGTGAGCAGTTCATGGGTTTGAACCACTGACCTATTGCTTAGCAATCTAATGTTTACATAACAATGCCACTCAGACTCCTTAGGAAAAGAAATGTAAATATATCTCTCATAAGAAAGAACTCCATCATACAACGAACATACAGTGTCCCATTCTTTGCTGGTCTCTCACAACCTTGACGATTTCAGTGAGTTCTGGTCGGTTCTTTTGTTTGGTGTTACTCGATTTAAGATTGTCTGGTGTTTGCACACGATGAAGTTGAAGGTACAAACTGTGCAGAAGAATGCTAACGAAGCATTATTGCACCCTTAGAGTGCAAAATGTCCAAATGAGGGCACTTCAAAACATTTATCAAAAAATGACATGATCTTTAGCTCTATTTTTCTACGGTCGTTTTGAAGCACCCTTATATGTGCCATTACTACTGCCTTTAAACTTAATAACTTGGTGAACGCAATGTCTGTAATATTTTTCATTGTAAAATTACTGTTTTTCTCAAATTAAGGAATATCTTGTGGGAGATGTTTTGAGTCTATGCTAACAACTTGTTTCTCCTCAAACATTTGCACATCAATTTTAGCATTCATTGGTGGATATTGTATACAACAATTCTTCACTGTGGTTTTCTTAATGGTCAAGGCTGTATTTCCCTGGAGATGACAATTATGTTTTGAATTTGCCTTCCCTAAGAGAATGTATTGCTATATCTGAGTTAGTTAATTGTGCCAACCTGGCCGATAATCACATGTGGGGCTAATTGAAAGGCAGAGGGATAAATGGGTGGTGAGCCTTGCCTTTTTAGTTCTCGGGTCTCTTGTTTTGTGATGGTTGCACCGGGTGCAGCTGCCTTAGCAGTTCCCTGCTTCAGCTTGCAAGATTGACTTCCTACAAGACATCCCCAAGGAGAAGCTACATGGACCTATCCCGATGCAGCTCTGAGTGCTGGAGCAGCCGTGTGGAGACCCCTGCTAGTGCTGAGATGCTTGTTGGTTCACTGACTCAGCTTTCCTCCTGCAGTTGGCATCATTGCCTCTGTTTTGTGAGGTGGAGGACTTTGTGGACTGGTATTGGGTTAATGGGTTAATGTTGGACTTGTGGGCTTGGGCAGCATTGGGTTGGGATGTTTTCGTGATGCACATTTTCTTTACATAAAACTCTCTTATACATGAGTTGCTGTGGATTTGTTTCTCCAAAGTACCTAGACTAATACAGCTATATCCATATGGACAACAAGGAAATAGTTTCATTTAAAATTTTGATCTATTTTCAGAAATGGATAGTGCCCTGGTTTTTAAACCATTTTCCCCTTTAAAATATGGTGTTTCGATCCCAGTCTCCTTCTGTCTTATCTACGAAGGGACTACAAAAACTTCATGGGAAAGTGACGTTTGAAAATGCAACTAAAACATACACCTGATTTCTCAACATAAGCTCCATCAAAGTCAAGATGTTTTTGTAGCAGGAATACCAACCATTGAGTCCATCCTTGAAGGTGCTGAGAATCTAGCTATGTCAACGTAGTCTTTTTCACATGATTAATTCAAGTAAAGCAGGTGGCCTTTACAGAGTTTTGTAAGGTGAGGAAGCAAAAAGAAGGGAGAAGGAGCCCGATAAGAGCTGTGAGGCGGATGCCTCATGAGTTCCTATCAAAACGCTTCTCCTGTCCCCCTTGTTTGATGGGAGGTGGGGGCAGGAGCACTGTGGAGAGGGCGGACTTTCTGGTGAAGCTTTCTTGGTGTTTCCTGCTACCACATTGGCTTTCTCAAAGCACTCTCACAGTTTGTGGATGGTGGCCCTCCGGAAAGGCAACAAGAAACATGCCCTGCACATCCCCCCAAAATGGAAGCAGTGATCTTTGCACTTGGCTGGTCCACTTTTGCATTGACTACTGCATGCCTATAGCTTAGTAGCCACTGCTTTGAAGGTGTAAGATTATATGAGCAAAGCAATATTTTACCCCCTGTCACCATTTGTTTTTACAGGAAATGCTGCATAATCTTATTCCACTTGTTTAAAGTCTCTGTTGTAGGCAGCTTTGTCTTATCTCCAGCTAAACTTCGTGGAACCATTTTGGTAGCCATTGAACAGAGACTTTTCTGAACTTTAACTTTTAGTCAGGATTGGAGAAAGTGAACCCACTGAGATGCTTCTGATGTTGCTTATTTCTTGTCTTAATAATCTGCCCTCTTCAATTTGGCCATAAACAAGTTTATTTTTTTCCCCTAAAAAAAATGCTATGAATGCCCTCCCAATGTGAACTTCATCTTCAACTTCATCTTGTTCTTTCACAAGTTTGCCATTTGCAAATTGCTGATTCTTCAGTGAATTGTTTCTATCAACTTTTCATAAAGCAGCAATTATTTGACCACTCTTCCACCCAAGTGTTCCTGCTAATTTAACGTTGGTTCTCGCTTCAATTTCAGCAGAACTCATGTAACTTTAATCTTGTCCGTACACACTAATACCAGTTGGAACAAGTTTTTTGCAGGATGTGTGGAGAGGGCATGAGTTGTTCAGTTGCTGCCACGAGGCATTGTGCTGAAGTCCCCCCTGTATCAACAGACAATTCCACAATAGTGATACGTGAACCTTATTGGAAATTCAAGTCAAGACGGAGGAAGGGGCATACAGAGCTCAGGGAGCACTGTTACCTTTCTGCTGGGGGATAAACAGGGAGGAGCAACCTCCCATTAAGAAAAACAAAAAAAACCCCAAATCAAAAAACACCTAACATAATTAAATTGAGCCCAATGGAGGAATCTACCTGGTACTATGTTCCCAAGTGGACAGTTTTGATCTAGTTGCTATCCAGCTCTTGAGGACCCAGGCCAGGTGCTACAGACTCTTGGATTACACTCTGTTCCTTTGGGGCAGCATCATGCTCCATGGGCCCCACCAGAAGGACTTGATTTGGAATCCCCACTCAGTGAACTGGGTTGTACTTGAAACTCACCTACAGCCTTTTGTCTTGAGACTGAAACTCCCTAGTGTTTGAGAAGCAGATGACTGCTGTCCCAAGGTAGCAGAGGACTTTGGTGTGGATCTCTTGCCTTGAGGGTCCCCAGAGAATGGTGGCCTGAGACTATCATACACTTACTATATTAATGCACTCCTTGCTTTCTTATGGCATGTATTCATCTGGTAAGTGTGGTTCTGCCATTGTGAATGAATGTCATTGGAGGTTTTGCTCTACCACTAACTAACTCCCATTGTTTGCATAAATAGTGCACAGTTACGTAAGATTTTCATCTGTACAAGTCAGCAATTCATTCATTGAGGTGCATAGCCAGCCTACAATGGTATGATGTCCTTTTCTCAACAGTGTTGTAAATTCTACACCATTGCCTCCCTTCATGACACTATCCCTAGTGTCCATACGTTATGCTCCAGGAGCATGATCGGTAACGGACTCTAACATAAAATGATAATGACATCTCTAAAGTGAGCCAGAAACATATGCATTGTAGATATCGGAATGGATTTGGGGCTCTCACTTAATTCTAGCCCCAATTGGAGCACAATTCGTTCTCATTGCATGACCCTTCAGGATGCCCACCCTCATGAAGAGTTCACTGAAGAGAGGGCTGTATAGGAAGGTGTGGTGAAGAAGTGTGGGGCCTGGCTATTAGGAAAATGGCAGCTGGAGTCTTAAAGGTTTGTCTTCAAACAAGCAAGCATCTGAGTGAGGCGTCCGAAGAAGCACACCAGCTTGTGTCATCCAAGGGATGTGAATAATACAATCTAAATTCAGAGGAAAGAATGGTATCAGAGCTTAAATTGTGAACACTCGGTCGTTGGAAGTCAATGGATGACAGTGGGAGTCTGAAGTTCATTCAAAGGATCCACACATGGATTAAGCCTTCAGGGATTTCCTTCTGAGCACAGAGCACGGTTGTGACTAATCTTGCTATTACGCAGAGTGCAGTGGTTTTTGTTTTGTGTTGGTTTTTTCTGTGTATGAATATGGGTTGGGCAGAGCTACAGAGAGAATGACTGCATTGGGAGATGCTGTGGGGTTTTTTGAGGGGTCTGAAAGGGAAGGTTGTGGTAAAGGTGAGGAGCTGATGACAACTGATACAAGAAGGAAGTGCATTTTCTAAAGTCGATTGTGAAGATAATTGCACAGCTCTTAATGATGATTGAACTATTGAATTGAATCATCTGTGAAATATATGCCAATAAAACTGTTTAAAGAAATATCATACGTGGATATATACGAATGTGTTCCCCCCAAAAAACATATCTTTTTCTCAAGCTATGTATTTATTTATTTATTTATCTATCTATCTATCTATCTATTTATTTATTTTACTAAACCACCTTATAACCTTCAAAGTACTCTCCACTAATCTAATATAGTTGTCAAATCTGTGACTCCATTCTTGGAAACATTTTTCAATTTCCTGTTTGGGTGACTGACAGCACCTCCCTTGTTTTTTAATGCACCTCTTCTACATCGTCAAATTGCTTTCCTTTCATGTCCTGTTCGTTCGCAGAAACAAAAAGAAGTCACTTGGGGCAAGGTCACGTGAGTCAGGTGCGTGAGACAAGACAGGCATGCTGGTTCTTGCCCCAAACTGGGACACTGAAGATGGCTGCGTGAGCAAGTCATTGTCATGGTGACAAAACCAGTCTCCTCTTTGGCACAAATCAGGCCTTTTTGGTCACAACTCTTATGCGATCTTTTCAGAACCTCTAAATAGAAAGCTTGGTTAACAGTCTGACCTGGTGGAACAAACTCCAAATTGAAATTTTCATCCCTTAGGGAAGTTGATGGACATCCAGAATGAGGTTTGCCATCAATCAACATTTCACCTTTTTTGAAATGAGAAAACCACTTGTACACTTGAGTTTTCCTCATACTGTTGTCCTTGTAAACTCTGTTCAATATCACAACAGTTTATGTGGCATTTTTCCTGAGCAGAAAACAAAATTTCATAGCCCCACACTGTTCTCTTAAATCCACCATCAAAAAAAGCAAGGTTTGAGCAAAACTGCTTTTACAAAAAAATTCACGGTGACCAGGGAGAACACTCCCAGGCCATGCCACTGTGTACACTAATGGTCAGGGGATTTGCTCATCTTTATACACATTCCTAAGATCACAACCCAGAAATTTATTCCTAATTCCCTACTCTGGCAGTACATGCACCTGCCAGATGGGCCACACCTTCTCCAAATATTTTGCACCATGAGCTTTTTCACCTTTGTGTGTGATTTTTTAACGGTTATGTTTCCTACTGAGTGAATGATTGCCCTGTGGGAGAAGCCTTCCACTGGGCTGCTAGCCACACAGCTAGCAGTTCGAGCCCACCAGCTGTTCCGTGGGAGAAAGATGAGGCTGTCTGCTCCCATGAAACTCTGCAGTCTTGGAAAATCTATCAGGTCACTAGGAGTCGAATAAACTTGATGATGATGAGGGGAGGGACAGACATGAGACTGTGCCCTGTGTTTCTTGGTCATGTTTGAGAAACTTTTTTGGATTGATTTGCTCCACTTAACAACATAATTTGGCAGGGAAACCAACTAATAACTTCATTTCTTAACTGCTCTCTATCATAACCCTCCCTGTCTCATACCAGCTACCTTCAACTCTTCCCTGGAACATGGCCCCCCAACCTCATTAAATCCCTTAAATAGATAGATAGATTATTTTTGTCTTGTCAAGTAACCAAAAAGTTACTTTTTGGTCGAGTAACTCAGTCATCCCTGTCCTTATGCAGTACAAACTCTTTTCAAAGTTATAGCTAGCATGCTGTGGAGGTTTTCCGGTCCAAGATCTCTCAGTATGATTTCCACTCAAATATCTAATGAACTGCATCAGAATGTCTGCCCTTCAAAATAGACTACCTGTGAAAGACTCACATCTCCCAAGGTGAAACAATTCAAGCCTTCTTCCCATTTAAATCACCTTTACACTAAGGTCCTGGCTGCAGGGCCGTTCTGTGCCTGCCTCCTTTCTGTTCGGGTGCCAACCATTTCGAGCCCACATTCCCTAGACAAGGGTGCCTTCTCATCGTCTGTGCTCAGAGGTGCCAAGTCAGGAGCGGAAGGGCTGATTTTAATCAACGTATGGTTGTTGCTTCATCTTTGGACTCCCTCCGGACTCAGAAAAGAAAATCTAAAGACGTGTAAGGGACCTGCATGTCCTGAGTCAGAGCAGTCTCCCAGGTTCCAGAGCCCGGCAGGGGCGTCGTGGGGTGGGATCCACCACCTGTAACTCATTATGAGAGCCAGCACAGATCATTGACTTTGGATCTGGAGAAACTTCAGACAGGTTTCCAGAAAAGTGGCTGCCATTCAATTACTTTGCGCATTAGGGGTCCAGCCCCAGGCTGCTGTCCACACACCATAGTGCAAACCTCCCTCTGCGGAACCAGCTCCAAGCAGAGAGCCGGCATGAGACACTAGGATGGAAGCAGAGTGTCCGATGCAATTTTCACTAATTTCTTTGCTGCTGGACATGAAAGTCACAGGAACTAAATCCCCCCCCCCCCCATCATGCTTACAATGGCAAGTCAGAGCAAGCATGGGGGAGTGCCAGGAATGTGACAACGTGCATGGTTTCATTTTACACACAGGACAGAGGTTGCTCAGTTTGACCGAGTTCAGCACTCATTGTAGTCTCAATCCTATCCTTATATATATCATTTTAATCTGACTGTTGAAAGCATTTGCTACACCGATGCTTATTTTTTTAAAAGCGTGGCTTTCCTAGGTGAAGATGCGAATTGCAACATGGGAGGACACCCTTCCATCCCCAGCTTCCGATCACACTTCCTGCCTTCAGGAAGATGCCAGCCCGGCTTCCACCGGCACATTCGCTTGTACGGACTCTGTTGTTGACAAGCACGGTTGCCCTGTAAACCTTGAAAATAGATCTGACAGGGCATTTGAAGGTGCCAAGTAGAAGCTCAGGATGTGGGAATCAGGTTTGTGACAAGGTGGCGGCGGTGAGGCACTGGTTGTGGAAGGAAAATCAGTGGCTTCCTTAGGAGGATGTGTGTTTGGGGGCTTTGCGAGTTGTCACAGGGAAAGATAATGTTTCCCCAGGCTCGATAAATGGTCTTCACATCTCCCCCCTCAACCCCAAGCCACACAAGGCTAGTTATTCATATGCCTATGGGAAGTGGGCTCCCACCTCTCTGGAGAATTCTGAACAGAGATTACAGGCTTGGGGCCCATGGACTGCACATTGGGGGGTGACGTTTCATAAATTCATGGAAAAATTCATTATTTTTCTAAGAACTTGTGGATGTGTCCTCTTATATTGTTAGCAAGCGCTTGTGAGGAAGTCTTCTCATTGCAGATGTGACAGGCTTCCAGATAAGGCTGTTGCTAGCACGCTGGCAGGACCGTCACAAAGAGAGTAGAGCAGAGTATTTGGGGAAGCGTTTCCCAAATGCTTGGACTTGCTCTCTCTCTCTCTCTGAAAATCTGATTTCTCACCAACACGATACACCAATGCTTCTGGGAAGCTAGCCAGAGATCCCCCAAGAGGATGACACCCTCTTCAGAGCAGATCAAGGACCTAAGCAGGCCCTGAAGACAATAAGGGTCCACTTTTGGGTCATCACAAAATACCTTTGCTGAATACCTTTACAGAATACCTTGACTGCTGTGGATAACAGACAACGTTTCCCTGACCCTCATCCGGGCAGATCGCTAGCCCTGCTTTTGACACATGGCCCAAACTGAGCAGTCCTCCAGCCCAGGTCTGGCCTATGGATGTGATCTACTTGGATCACCTGATTACCTGATCTGTCTGCGATTACACCTAGGGGGTTGCTTACTTCTCACTGTGTTGAACAGGAAGGAATGGTGTGATCCACCAGAAAGGGGAGATAATGGAATCTGTGTCAGAAGGAATATTCTTACGTGTCATTCGGCACTTCTGTCTTTGGGTAGTGGAGTCCTAGTGGCTGAGTCATTACTAACTGCAAGGTCAGTCGTTTGAAACCACCAGCTGCTCTGAAGGATAAGGAGGGCACTTTCTACTCATAGAGAATTCATTTTGAGACCCACAGGGGACAATTCTACCTTGTCTTCTACGGTCCCTGTGAGTCAGAATGGACTCGGTGGCAGTGAGTAATCTTTTGATAACTAGCTTTCTTGTCATTTAATTACCTTCCTTCTTGTCAAATCATCGGAGTAGATTGTCGTCAGTCAAGACACAGTTCTTTCATTCTTTTCAATGCATTTTAAGCTTCTTATGTATTGTCCTCCTGTTAGCTAACTTGCTTTAGCGGAGATTTCCGTCTATTGAGATATATAGTTCATTCATCTTTCAGCAAACATTTTTTTTGAAGGACTTTCATGTGCTGGCCAGGCACAGTTCTTGCGGCCAGACAGAAACCGTTGAGCAAGACAGATAAGGCTTCTGTCCTCCTAGGGGCTTTCAGAGCAAGTCAGAGTGGGAGAAAGTAAGGATTGCAAACCTTAGGAAGGGAATGGCAGGGCCCCTTTGCATAGTAGAATGAGGAAGCCAATCTTCTGAGGGAACTCCTGTGTTTAATTAACATTGCTGTATCCACCAGCTTTTTGCCATCTCATAACTTCTTTATTATGCAAGCTCCTATGCTGTACAGGTCCTAGTATGAAGCTATAACAAACAGAGCACAGTTCTCATGGTAGTAATGTGTGTGTGTGTGTGTGTGTGTGTGTGTGTAGAGATTTTATGTATATACTCATGGCTTAGTAAAGAGTCAAAGTTCCTAGTGGGGTCCTGGCTGCAGGGCCGTTCTGTGCCTGCTTCCTTTCTGTTCGGGTGCCAACCATTTCGAGCCCACATTCCCTAGACAAGGGTGCCTTCTCAT
>NW_022103905.1:5336229-5346035 GCF_000313985.2 Echinops telfairi
AAGCGCTTGTGAGGAAGTCTTCTCATTGCAGATGTGACAGGCTTCCAGATAAGGCTGTTGCTAGCACGCTGGCAGGACCGTCACAAAGAGAGTAGAGCAGAGTATTTGGGGAAGCGTTTCCCAAATGCTTGGACTTGCTCTCTCTCTCTCTCTGAAAATCTGATTTCTCACCAACACGATACACCAATGCTTCTGGGAAGCTAGCCAGAGATCCCCCAAGAGGATGACACCCTCTTCAGAGCAGATCAAGGACCTAAGCAGGCCCTGAAGACAATAAGGGTCCACTTTTGGGTCATCACAAAATACCTTTGCTGAATACCTTTACAGAATACCTTGACTGCTGTGGATAACAGACAACGTTTCCCTGACCCTCATCCGGGCAGATCGCTAGCCCTGCTTTTGACACATGGCCCAAACTGAGCAGTCCTCCAGCCCAGGTCTGGCCTATGGATGTGATCTACTTGGATCACCTGATTACCTGATCTGTCTGCGATTACACCTAGGGGGTTGCTTACTTCTCACTGTGTTGAACAGGAAGGAATGGTGTGATCCACCAGAAAGGGGAGATAATGGAATCTGTGTCAGAAGGAATATTCTTACGTGTCATTCGGCACTTCTGTCTTTGGGTAGTGGAGTCCTAGTGGCTGAGTCATTACTAACTGCAAGGTCAGTCGTTTGAAACCACCAGCTGCTCTGAAGGATAAGGAGGGCACTTTCTACTCATAGAGAATTCATTTTGAGACCCACAGGGGACAATTCTACCTTGTCTTCTACGGTCCCTGTGAGTCAGAATGGACTCGGTGGCAGTGAGTAATCTTTTGATAACTAGCTTTCTTGTCATTTAATTACCTTCCTTCTTGTCAAATCATCGGAGTAGATTGTCGTCAGTCAAGACACAGTTCTTTCATTCTTTTCAATGCATTTTAAGCTTCTTATGTATTGTCCTCCTGTTAGCTAACTTGCTTTAGCGGAGATTTCCGTCTATTGAGATATATAGTTCATTCATCTTTCAGCAAACATTTTTTTTGAAGGACTTTCATGTGCTGGCCAGGCACAGTTCTTGCGGCCAGACAGAAACCGTTGAGCAAGACAGATAAGGCTTCTGTCCTCCTAGGGGCTTTCAGAGCAAGTCAGAGTGGGAGAAAGTAAGGATTGCAAACCTTAGGAAGGGAATGGCAGGGCCCCTTTGCATAGTAGAATGAGGAAGCCAATCTTCTGAGGGAACTCCTGTGTTTAATTAACATTGCTGTATCCACCAGCTTTTTGCCATCTCATAACTTCTTTATTATGCAAGCTCCTATGCTGTACAGGTCCTAGTATGAAGCTATAACAAACAGAGCACAGTTCTCATGGTAGTAATGTGTGTGTGTGTGTGTGTGTGTGTAGAGATTTTATGTATATACTCATGGCTTAGTAAAGAGTCAAAGTTCCTAGTGGCCTATTTATCTCAAGCCAACAAAGTAATATTAATATCTGGGTAGTTTAGCTGAAGTTTACAAATCACTCTGAGACACTGTACTGATTGGGATGTACCGCACTGACCATAGTAGAGACCTTTAGGCAGTTTAGCTCAGTGCCCCGTCCTGTAACTCTCTGCTTCCACTTATTTTACAGCGGTGTTTTCTGTAAGAATGCTTTACAGACTTATCTCAGAATCCATTGGGAGGGCTCTCAAAGTGCCATTTCTCAGCATCTCACACACACTTACAGAACCAAAATTGCTTCGTGGAGGGGCTGTCTGCATTTTTAACAAGATCCCAAGGCAGTTCTCTCGCACACTGAAGTTTGAGAAACCGCTTTAGAGTCGTGTCTTTGTACTGTTGTCTCATTACTGCCCTCATCATTGCCTCAATCAGCTGATAAAGATGCTATTTAAGAACTACACACAGCCTTTGTGACCAACCTGCTGCCACTAACTCCCCCGCTTGGTAAAATGCAAGGCAATATGGCTAAGGTGCTCATTCTGAGCCGCCTCTCCACACAGTCAGCGTCCGATGGACCGTTTGCTAACCTTGTATTTATCTTCTCTCCTTCTCATCTAAGGGGCCATCTTTCTCACATAAAATGGTCATTACATTTTATTTTCTTCATTGTTTATTCTATTTTTTCTTTCTCTCCTGATTTTGCTTAAAGCTGTACATGTGCTTGTTTAGATGGATATACAGAAATGATTAGCATTTATGTGGGTACATGTATGTGTGTGCATGTGTGTGGTAAAAGTACCCCTTGTCCATTGGTGACCGAGTGATTGCTCCTCTGCCCCCAGGCTGGGCTGAGGCATTTAGGGACAGGTACACCCCCTCATGAAAGGGTTATAAAGCAGGTCAATGACCTTTAGGAGTTGGTTAATTCCTGTTAGTAGAGTCTTGACAGAGGCTGGCTGGCATGACTAAGTCATCCGGAACTAAAATAGCAGTCTTTGCTTCTATATTGTCTATATTCTAAACCTGGCCATAAAAACGTATGGAAGTTCAATAGTTGTGAACGGGCCACAGTTGATGGTGGCTGCCTCAATTCCATTCTCCATTCATTGATTGAGCCAACACGTATCGAGTCCCTACTGTACATCAGAAAACAGAGCCGTGCCAGCAGAGTCCCTACTGTACATCAGAAAACAGAGCCTTGCCGGCACAGTGATTAAGCACTCTGCTGCTAACCCGGGGACATTTGGGGACTAGAACTCCCAGTGAAGTGTGCGGGAGCAAGGTGTGGCGGTCTGTTCTGGTAAAGCTCACAGCCCTGGGAACCAGGTAGGCCAGTAGGGCTTTGCCTTATAAAGTTGCTCTAAGTTGAAATGTACTCACCAGCAACGGGTGGGGTACGTCTGAGACATATGGGTCCTACAGAAATAAATCAAACATAGTCCCTTGCTTTCAGGAATCCTGATGGACAGTTGCTGACACACACCACAAAATAATGGATCTCAGAAGTAGCAGTACATTTCTGGAAAGGTAAGCACAGTATTCTCAGAGGACCTGGCTTTCACACCAGACTTCAAGGGGTGTGTTGTAAAATACTAGGAGTTTCCAATTACAGACAATGGGATGCAGACACAAGCGAGGTAATATAGAGGGAGAATGCCTGCTTGATTGAAGATGTGCAGCGGATGTGAAGATCTAGAGCTGTGTCTCCTTTTCTGTTACACAGTTGTGTTTATATGACAATATGAGGATTTTATTTCTTGGTGTGGAAAGATTTCTCAGTTACCTAGTGTGGCTAGACCAGAAACACCACAAGTGAATGACTTTAATAAACTATATCTCAGGACATGAAAATCTCCTCTGACACAATTTAGCTCCAAGGAGAATAATGAAATAAGAAGCTTGAAATGTCCTGAAAAGACGAAATGAACTGTATCTTGACTCCTGTGTGTAGCTTAGCACTGCTTTCTTTTTGTAAAGGTGCCCCGGGGCCCCAGTGTTTGCCCAATGGGCTGCTAACTGCAAAGTCGGTAGTTTGAAACTGCCCCTCCTCTGAGGGAGAAAGAGACTTTATTCTCTTAGAGTTTCGAAGGTAAGAAGTCCAAATTTAGGACCCTGGCTCAAGGGAAGGCTTTGGGGGCAGTTTCTGGTTTCCTTTCAACAAGTTTGGTCC
Organism: Echinops telfairi; assembly: GCF_000313985.2. NCBI lineage: Eukaryota > Metazoa > Chordata > Mammalia > Afrosoricida > Tenrecidae > Echinops > Echinops telfairi. Next base: position 5,339,824 of record NW_022103905.1, read on the forward strand.
TTGCATCCCTTAGAGATGTCACTCTGTCTTGTTATCAATCTCCCCATGGGTCTAAGACAGCGGTTCTCAACCTGTGGGTGTGGGCCCATTTGGGAGTCAAACAACCCTTTCACAGGGGTCACCCAATTCATAACAGCAGCAAAATTACAGTAGCAACAAAAATAATGTTATGGTTGGGGGGTCACCCCAACATGAGGAATTGTATGAAAGGGCCTTAGCGTTGGGAAGGTTGAGAACCACCGACCTAAGAAGTTCTCAATTAGGGACCCTGGGTCAAGATGGGCCCCTCTGACAGCCCTTCTTTCCTGGTGTAGTCAGGCCCCTCCTTGGGTCATTTTTCTCTCCTTTAACCTCTTGTAAAATAAAAATTGATATACCCCACAATCTAGGGAAACTAGCTTCTTATGGGATCAGGTCTGTGACCTGAGTAATGGTGTTGCATTCCACTATAATCCCCTTTTAATTCACTCATCACACCACTGGAGATAATCACCTCATTATGTAATTGCCAAGTTACATCATGGTGTGTGCATAACTGCCAAGCCACTTCTAATCAATCATGGCCTAGCCAACTAACACATATTTGTAGTAGGGAGGGGGAGGAAGGTCACACCTCAATTCCTGACCCAAGATCGTCAGAATCATCATAGTCAGGAGCATGAGTTCAATTTCTTTTTTTAAATCATTTTATTAGGGGCTCATACAACTCTTTTCACAATTCATACATACATCAATTGTGTGAGGCACATTTGTACTTATGTTGCCATCATCATTCTCAAAACACCTGCTTTCTACTTGAGCCCTTGGTATCAGCTCCTCATGTGTTTCCCCTCCCTCCCTGCTCCCCCCTCCCCCCTGAACCCTTGATAATTTTTAAATTATTATTATTTTGTCATATCTTACACCATTCGATGTCTCCTCTCACCCACTTCCCTGCTGTCCATCTCCCAGGAAGGAGGTTATATGCAGACCTTGTAATCTGTTTCCCCTTTCTCCCTCACCTTCCCTCCACCCTCCCGGTATCGCCACTTTCTCCCTGGTCCTGAGGGGTTCACCTGTCCTGGATTCCCTGTATTTCCAGTTCCTATCTGTACTCATGTACATCCTTCAGTCCAGCCAGATATGTAAGGTAGAATTGGGATCATGATAGTGGGGGCGGGGGAAGCATTCAAGAACTAGAGGAAAATTACATATTTCATCATTGCTACACTGCACCCAGACTGGCTCATCTCCTCCCCACAACCCTTCGGCAAGGGGATGTCCATTTTCCCACAGATGGGCCCTGGGTCCTCACTCCGTACTCCCACTCATTCGCAGTGCATCGAAGAGTTCAATTTCTGATCCTACCCCAAATCAAGATAGTAGAGTAAGACTCAAAACTCCCTGCCACTGAGTCGCTCCTCACGCACGGCCACCTGCAGCACAGACTGGAAGGCCCCCTGTGAGTTTCAGGGCAGCTTTGTGGGAGCAGAAAGCCAACTTTCTCCTTGGAGCAGCTCTTGGGTTTAAACTACTGTCCTTGCAGTTAGAAGCTGAATTTTGATTCCACATGTCCCAGGCATGTTCTATAATGAAAAAATGGTTATCCTTGGCCAGCCCACAGTATAATGATTCTGTAATTGCCTTATGGTACCATACCCGAGCATTGTTTAGAACAGGGGTCCTCTGCACGTCTGTGCTTGAAAGCAAACCAAGAAGAAATCATTTCGGATGTTTGCAGAGATGTGTAAAGCATGGTGTTCCTTGCAGTGTTATTTATAACAGCACCCACAAAAGGAAACTTGTTTAATTTTGAACCATTTACTCAAGCGAACATTTTATATTCCTATGGCATAGCCAGTTACACTGTGGACTGTGAAGTACACAATTCGAACCCAGCTCTGCTCTCACAAAGATGGACAGCCTTGAAACCTACAGGGGCAGGTCTGCTCTGTCCTGTAGGTTCCGATGGGTTGGACTCGGCTGGGTGGCAACACGTTTGGATTTTGTTTGCATCACCTTATGAAGGTTCAACTTAATTCTGTGATAAAATGTTAACTCTATACCCTGGAAGAAGGGGAGAACAGCTAAATATATAGTGTTATGACTAGATTATGAAGGAAAACAAACAAAATATGGAGATTCATCTAGACATGTTCTGCAGAGAGGAGATTATATAAGGAACACACACACACACACACACACACACACACACACACACACCGAAAACAAACTCTTAACAGTAGCTATCTTTGAATTGTGCAATAATGGGTGATTTGTGTTATCCTCTTCATACTTTCTGCAAGGAAAAATCGAATTTAAGGAACTGGGCTGGGCTGGGGAGGTAAAGTAACAACATGTCCCCACAGAAACTAGGTCTGGGGTCAATGATCTGTTCCTCGTAATTTTGAGCAGGGTCAACATGAGCAAACCTACCCATCATAAAAACCCATGTTTTCAGTCACTTAATGAATTTCCAGTTCTTGTTTCACACCAGTGACGGCAGAGTCAATTAGGGGTGTTGGGAAGAGCGCTCACTAACACAGCTCCCCGCCTTTGCTTCAAACTGCTCCACTCTGACAGGAAGCTCACCTCTCTGGCTTCTTAATTCTCACTCTCAAAGTGTGCTAGGGTTTTGAATAGGAAGTGCTCAAGCTAAACTCTGTTTCTAATTAGCTTGCTTATCTGAAGAATGAGTGTAAATGGCATTGGTTCACCTAAGGAGAAGTCTCTGGTCATTCTATGTTTCTTTAACTAATAGCCCTCCTCCATGCTGAGGTGCCAACAAACACGGCCCCCTTGTTTACATAATAAATCAGCTTTAATTGGTTTGTGCATATGTAGGTGACCTTGAGTGCAGATTAGAACCGTGAAGAAAAATAAATGCTTGCAAAAGGGAAGAAATACACATCTCCTCAATGGAACCTTGGGGCTGTTCGCTGGGGAAAGACATCTTGGGAAAAGCCAGCCGCTGAAATGTTAAGTCTGCATCCGGAGTGAAAATGTACTTGGGGGTCCCACAAGCAGAAGGAGCTAGGAAAGGTGTCCCCAAGTGGCATAAGAAAGGGGAGATGGCAGTGTTTCTTTCATCACTCCCTGCAGATATTACCCCACGTCCCTTCCCGCCCAGCCCACCGCCCTCCCAATTAGGATTGTAATGTGATTTTCTAAATCTACTTGACCCTTTTATGACCCCCTGAGACATATGAGTAGGTGTGGGGGTAAAGGAATTAAAAGATAGTGGAAATTTCCCACAAACTTTTTGAAGCCACCATCATGCCCACCTACGTGTTCTGGGATTCGATGGGACATTCCTGTCCCACTTGGTACACATGCTTCCACCTGGTGGAGGTTTGTAGAACTGCAGGATATGAAGAAGCCCCAGGACTCTAACCGCAGCCCCAGGGACCTCTAGGGAAAGTTATGTCCCAGTAATTGCATCCAGATCCCCAGACCCTAAACATTTCCTCTCCATTTCATTCAAACCGCCTTCTCTCACCGCAAACACAGGGTTGAAGGAACAATTCAAAGTAACAAATAATTCAGTCTTCTTTTCGGTGCCACGGAGTTGGCTCTGATTCACACAGCAGAACACAGCACTGCAGAGTGCTACATCATTCTCCCAATTGTTATGCCTGAGCCCGCTGGTGCAGCCACTGTCAGTTCACCCCATTGAGCGTCTTCTGGTTTGTCGCTGTACTTTACCAAGCATAGTGACCGTCTCCAGGATTGGTCTTTCGTGATAACGAGTTCGACTGGGTTTAAATCAAGAGCATAGCTCTCCCTCTTCATCTGGTGGTGGCTGTAGGATTGTTCCTTCTTACGGAGCCGCACGATTTGCCAATCTTGAAAGGCTTGGTCTGTCCAGTTAGTTCCCAAGAGTGCTCACAAAATAATCATGTGTTTTTGGTGGGGGGGAAAATGGCAACAAGGTATCAAGGCCCTTCGTGAAAGAGGTCCGGAAGCATGCAAATTGGCATAGATGCACCATTGTTGGTAGCTGCTCTGAGGCAGGCTTTGACCCCTGGCAACCCCGTGCACAACAAAATGAAGCACGACCTCATCCTGAATCTTCTTTAGGATCCTTGAACTCATTATTGTGGCCAGTGTACATTCTGAGCACCTTCCAACATCGGGAGCGTATCTTCCACCCCTGTATCAGACGATGGTGCATTGTGATCTACAAAGGTTTCTCTGACCAGCTTTGGGAAGAATATTGCCAGACATTCTTCCCACTCTGCTTTCCTGGAAAAGCTTTGTTGAAACCTGTCCACAAAGGCACCGTTTAACCAGATGTGCATGTAGCCAGTCACAATGCTGCCATTCCAATAACCACAGCCCAGCTGTGCAGAGGAAGGGAACCAGCGGAAGTCACAGCTCAGCAAGTTCAAACACTCATGGCAACTGAAGGTAGCACAGATAGGAACTCCACTCGCACAAGCTGCCACTCTTGTGATTATTATAGCCTTTTATTGGAAGACATTTCAAAATGAGGTGGCTGGCTGGGCTTGATGACTGGAGTGTTCTTTAGGGCCCCAAATGTCCAGGAATAAAATGTGCTCTCGGTAGGGCTTATTCCAGCTAGATGAAGCCATCCATAATAGCGTAAGACTTAATGATCACATATTTATTTTTATCAGGCCACAGTGTTTGGGAATGGTGCATAAGAATACAAAATTGAGTTATAGCTCCAAACTTGTAGGGAAAAAATTAATGAAAAACTCTAAATGAAAAATAAATAACCAAACTGTGAGGCAATGGGTTTTCCTTTTGGTGATGAGTCAATCAGGCCGAGTAGTTTGGGTCACAGGCCCCTGACAGGATTGCACTCCGTGTTCAGTGACAGCTTACTTAACATCTAGTGACAATAGTCTCATCGGTACTGAACCTAGAAGCGCCACCTCCAATTTGACATCCAGCATCATAAGGTGCAGCGGAAACTCCGGCAGTGAATTTGATGGCATAGAGCATTCACTGATCAGTCAGCCGGCCAGCAAAGCTTTATTAAGCTCCTCCTCTTGGTGGATGTGCCCGGGACGGGACTCTCCTGCCGCAGATCATCAGCAAACAAAGCGTACACGACCCATGCTCTCATGAAAGTGACATGCTAACTGGGAAAAGCAACAAGTGCCAACCAAATCTAACATTCACCAGATGTTGCCGAGTGCTATGAAGGTAAAGGGGATGGAGGGTGTTCAGGTAACCAGGTTGCTATCATTTTATAAAGTAACCTTTGTTGCTACGGGTTGTTGCATTGCCTCTAGCTCATGGTCGTCTGTAAATAACACAATGAAAGGTGGCTTGGCTCTGTGTTACCTTGGTGATCCTGGGGATACCCAAATCTTTTACTGTGACCTTTGTATTTTGAGCACCTTCCAACTTGGGGACTCATCATCTTCCTGCCCTGTATCAGACGTTTTTCTGTTGTGACCCAGAGAGTTTCCGTTGGCAAGTTTTTGGAAGAATAGTACCAGGCCATTCTTTTTTATTCCACCTTCATCTGAAACAGGATCACAGTGAATGGTCCTGCTGGTATTCGAGACACTTGTAAGCTAGTGTTCAAATCATAGACACCTACCTGTCACCGGCGTGCAACAAACGTAAAGGTGGATGCCTGTCTGGCAGTTTCTCTAGGATCCAGGAGCCTGGTCTGGAGGAAGCAAAACAGACAGCGGACATAAGGGTGAGTGATTATTTCCGAGAGACAGGTGGAGCCCGCTGGTGGGTGGTAGGCCACTGTGGGATCCAAGATTACCTGGGAGGTAAGGAGATTGGGAGAGTGTGGAAGGGACGCACAGTGGGCTAAAGAAACTGTCTCAGAAGTATCAGGCGAAGCAATGCTAATGGAAAAAGAGGGGAAAAAGCCAAGGAAAACGGTCTGAGAATATGTCCCGATGGCATGACAGTTCTGCTGCAGTTCTCCCTAGGGAGAGCAGACCTCTGCCTTCTCCAGTGCGCCGTGCTTTTCTGTGTACGCCCTCTTAGCTCTTTCAGGGAAATGGTAAGCTCCTGGTGTCCAAAGAAAATGATATGTCTGAGATGTTCAGACATATATATTATATTACATATCTATATAGACACCTACCTAGATATGCATATCGTATGCATATATAAACTCACTGCCATGGAGTCGATACTGACTCCTAATGACCCCTGTGGGCTTCGGAGACTGCAGTGAACCCTCGTTTATTGCGGTTAATCGGTTCTAGACCCTACCGTGATAAATGAAATTC
>NW_022103905.1:5346525-5347917 GCF_000313985.2 Echinops telfairi
GTACAGTATGAGCCAATCAGTGGCAGTAATGACAGAGCATGCGCTGTTACGCAAAAACCGCGATAGAGTGAAGCCGTGGAAGTCGAAGCGCGAAGCGCGAGGGCTCACTGTGTAACTGTTTACAGGTGTAGAAAGCCCAGTCTTCCTTCCGTGGAGATACTTGTGGGTTTGAACTGAAAACCATGGGGATCTCACCCCAAACCGTAACCACTACACCACCAAAGCTCACATAGCTAGTTAATATGTGTGTATACATATATATGCGTGTGCGTTACATGTGTGTATGTATTTGGTTATCCATGCATGTTTTTCTAAATAAAAGATCCAAGGCTTTTAGACCCCAAAAGGTTAAAACATTCTGTGTACTCTAGTTCATTTTGGAATGATCACTCCGGTGAAGTCATACAACTCTAAGCTCGTGGCCCTCCCACTGCCCTGGCACCACAGATTGTAAGAGTTGGGTCTCCAGACACGGTGAACGTGCGGGAGGACAAGGTGGTGTTCCAACGTCTATTTCAATCAGGGCTTGCCTTCTGGCCTACTGCTCGCTTGCTTAGGACAGTTTACTTTGTACTGAGGGCTGTGCGCTTCCAACAAGCTTTAACTCCATGGGCCCCTGCTGTTCAATAGCTTCACATTTTATTCAAAATATTCGTTCTAGAAAATAGCTACTTTTATAGGGTCTTATTTGGAAGCCATCACTGATCACTGGATTGATTTGATGGCAATGAGTTTATGAAATATCTATAAATGTATTTATATTATTTTTATTAATTTTTAAATTGTGAGTAAACATTTACTTTCTCATAAGCAGTTTCACAGAATTCAAGGAAGCACCATGGTGTCAATCACATGCACCATTTGACAGACAGATGGCTGCTGGCCTCGCCTTTTTTCTTTCTTTTTAAAAAAAATTTAAATCATTTTATTGGGGGCTCATACAACTCTTATCACAATCCATCCACACATCCATTGTGTCAAGCACATTTGTACATGTGTTGCCCTCATCATTCACAAAACATTTGCTTTCCACTTGAGCCCTTGGTATCAGCTCCTCATTTTCCCTTCCCAGCACCCCCTCCCTCATGAACCCTTGAGGTTATGTCTTGTCTTACACTGTCTGAGCTCTCCCTTCACCCACTTTTGTGTTGTCCATCCCCCAGGGAGGGGGTTATATGTAGATCATTGTGATCGGTTCTCCCTTTTTATCCCACCTTCCTTCCATTCTCACCATTTCTATTTTTTGATTTAATCCCTATGTACTGCTCTTTAAACTTTAGATCTTCTAATCCTACCTTTAGGATTTGGTCACATTAGTTGTGCATATATTATCATACATGTAATCCTTTCTTAAAAACAAAAAATAGACTTTTTTACTTAAAATTATTTTTT
>NW_022103905.1:5349382-5350603 GCF_000313985.2 Echinops telfairi
GTGTACAACTTATACACTGAAAACTATAAAACATGAAATGAAAGAAAACCTAAATAAACAAACTGCTATACTCTGCTTATGGATTAGAAGGCTTACTATTATAAAATTCCCCCATACTGATTTATAGTTTTCATAAAATCCTAAATCTAATGGCAGCAGGCTTTTAAAGAATTTGACTATATGATTATAAAATTCACATAGAAAGGCACATGATCTGAAATAGCCAAAATGACTTTAAAGAAGATAAACCAACGTGGCTTTGAGACGGAGACTTCTGTTAATGCTGCATTTCCCGTAGCAGCCTTGCGTAGGAATAACGGTGGGTGCATAGAATAAAGGAACTGAACCGAGGACACAGAACTAGGTTCACTCCTGTGGACACTTGTTTTCTGACACTGGAGGACAGTGACCTCTTTGAGAAAGGAGAGCCTTTTAAACAAACAGGGCTAGACCAATTGCATATCCATATTTTAAAAAGAAAGAAACAGAAACTTTGATCTCTGCCTTTCCCCATGCATAAAAATTAAAATCAATATTAGATCAAAGACTTACATGTAAAACCTAAAACTATAAAACTTCTTGAAGAAAACATAAAAGAGAAACTGTTACCTGGATTAGGCAAAGTGTTTTTAGGTTTGACACCAAAAGCATGATCCAAAACAGAGTAAAATGTTCACTTGGACTTCTTCACAGCTGAACCCTTTTGCTCTTCAAAAGACACCGTTCTTGTAGATGGAAAGATAAGCCATCGACAAAGCATCTATCTAAGTCCAGAATTTATAAGGAACTCATAACTCAATAAAAAACAACCGAATTTAAAATGAGGCAAAAAACCTGAACACTCTTCACCAGTTAAGGCATTCGGTTTGACAAATCAACACATGCAATGTGCCCACTGTGTTTAGCTATTCCAGGACTCAGGGCCACCCAGTCCATCCCGACCAGTCGTGGCCTGTCAGACAGCAGAACTGCTCCTGGGGGATCCCAAGGCTGAAAGTCCTTATAGAGGCAGAAACCCCCGTCTTTCTCCCAAGGAAGAGCTGGAGATTCCAGACTGATGCCCTGTCATTCATAGCCCAACAGGTGACCCACTGGGCCACCAGAGTTCCTATCATGATAGTGTGGGTGCTTTAGAGAAACAAATCCACAGCAACTCATGTATAAGAGAGAGTTCTATATAAAGGGTAAGTGCACATCAAGAAAACATCCCAACCCAGTGCT